>NC_090447.1:1515137536-1515463786 GCF_031143425.1 Pleurodeles waltl
CATGGACGAGAAGGAGAGAGCAACGTGGAGTGCGGGCGATGGAAGAGAAACACGTGGAAGGGAGAGAGCAGCGCAGAAGAGGAGAGAAGCACACAAGGGA
Source organism: Pleurodeles waltl (assembly GCF_031143425.1). Classification (NCBI taxonomy): domain Eukaryota; kingdom Metazoa; phylum Chordata; class Amphibia; order Caudata; family Salamandridae; genus Pleurodeles; species Pleurodeles waltl. The sequence continues at coordinate 1,515,137,637 of NC_090447.1, forward strand.
TACAGCTGGAAAACACATTCACTTGTGGAGTGCTTACGCAAAAGGAAACGAAGGAGAGCAGAGTGGTGGGGAAAACACACGGACAAGAGAGAGCAACACAGGTGAGGGAGGAGGAATACATGAAAGAAACGCACGCAGTCTTGTCAAGTGCTTAAGCAAAAAGAAAACCTGTTCCCTAAAAGTGATCAGCGGAAGGACACATGTAAAGAGGGCAGTCTCAAGAGAGACAAGGCAAGCCGTGGGATAAGAAGCAAGCAAATGAGTGGCAATAATGCCAGCCAATGGTACGCAGTGGGTGGGTTTTAAGCCCACTCTAAAATCGGGTAAGCTGACAATAGGTCTTTTCTCAAAAAAAGGTTGTTTTGTCTCATAGGCTGGGCCCGGTGGTCACTGGCCAAGCGCGCCCGCACAGTGCTCTGAAGTGGCCGTATGGCGACAAGGCAGAGTATAGGTGACCTCGCCTGGATCAGCTTGGTCCTCATGTCGACCAGACTCTGGTCTGACCCGGAAGACTGCGCATGCGCATGCACTAGCCCACAGGGCAGTGCTGGCTAGGCGCTCTGGTTGGGCATGGGCCTGGTAGCCTGATGTTATTTCTCCTGGTTAGGGTGTCAGAGCATGCCCGCTGTGGACTGGGCATAAGGTGAGACTCCCGATCTTGGTGTTTCTGGCTAAGGATCCTGGCACCATGCCCCCTCTAGTCTGGGCATAGGGTGAACCTCCAGTTCTTGCTGTTTCTGGCTAGAGGTCCTGGCACCATGCCCACTCTAGTCTGGGCCTAGGGTGGCATTTTAGATCTTGCTGTTTCCTGCTAAGGATCCTGGTACCTCACCCTCTCTAGTCTGGGCACAGGGTGGCACTTTAGATCTGGGTGTTTCCTGCTAGGGATCCTGGTACCTCACCTTCTCTAGTCTGGCATAGGGTGAGACTCCAGAGCTTGCTGTTTCCGGCTAGGGGTCCTGGCACCCTGTCCGCTCTAGTCTGCGCATAGGGTGGCACTTTAGATCTTGGTGTTTTCTGCTAGGGATCCTGGTACCTCACCCTCTCTAGTCTGGGCATAGGGTGAAACTCCAGATCTTGCTGTTTCGGGCTAGGGGTCTTTGTATGTTGCCCGCTCTAATCTGGGCATAGTGTTGCTCTAGATTGTACTGTACTGGCAGGAGATCCTGGATCCATGCCCGCTTTGGGCGGAGGAGTGTTTCCCTGGATAGGGTGCCTGGCACGGAAGTGGTGTGATATCATGGGCACTGCCCTCCAGCTGTTGGACAGCTGGCATGGATGGTTCCCACGGAAGTCCTGGGCAGCTGATGGTCCTGGCGGGGGGGGGGGGGGGGGGGGGGACGGGGGGGCAGGCCGCGGTGGAGCGGCTGCACGGGGGCCCAAGAGAGATCTGGGTGTTTGAAGTGATGGGAATGTGCCAGAGGGCATCTCAAGCATGGCGATAATTTCAGGGCGCTTAGAAGGCTCCCACGGCGGGGGTGAGGGCATGTCTGGAAGGGTGAGGGGGCCATATTTAACAGACCCTCCTCCCCCCACCTTTTACTGTCCCCTCTAGAGCCAGGCCTCGGCATTGCTACACCTCGAGTGCGCGTATTTCTGTGCACACAAACACCTCTAGCGCACGTATTTCTGTACACACAAACACCTCTAGCGCACGTATTTCTGTACACACAAACACCTCTAGCGCGCACATTTCTGTGCACACAAACACCTCTAGTGGATGTGTTTCTGTGCACAAAAACGCCTCTAGTGCGTGTTTCTCACCTCTGTGCGTGTGCTTCTTTGCACATAGCCTCTCTCCTCCCCTAAAATAGAGGATCTCTCCACCGCCTGTTTCCCCACTCTCTCCCCTTTCTTCTTCTCTTTGGGGTGCATACCACCTTTCCTTCTTCACCTTTTCCTGCTTCCCCTGTTTTAGTCTCTCTTCTCAGCCCCTCTCCTTCCAATCTTGTGTGTAGAGGTTTCTCCTTCACCCCCCCTAGCTTTTCTTCACAACTACACGAGTTCCCCTCTCCCCATCAAGTGTTTTCATCCCCATTCCTTCCTTCTGCCTTCTTTATCCACCTCCCTGGTTATTACCTGCCTCTGCCTCCCCCTGCCTTGCCTCACTCACTTCTGTAGCCCCACCAAGTCTCACTCAGTTGCATGGTCCTCCCTCTACCTCACTCACTGTTTACCCCAGGCTCCACCCCTCACCCCCCAGGGCTCCACCCCTCACCCCCCAGGCTCCACCCCTCACCCCCCAGTCTCCACCCCTCACCCCCCAGCCTCCAACCCTCACCCCTCATCCGCCAGGCTCCACTCCTCACCCCCCCAGCCTCCACCTCTTACCCCCAGCCACCACCTCTTACCCACCGCCTCCACCCCTCACCCTGCAGCCTCAACCCCCTCACCCCCCAGGCTCCACCCCTCACCCCCCAGGCTCCACCCCTCACCCCCAGGCTCCACCCCTCCTCCTCCACCCCTCACCTGCCAGCCTCCACCCCCTCACCTGCCAGCCTCCACCCCCCAGCCTCCACTCCTCACCCCCCAGCCTCCACCCCTCACCCCCCAGCCTCCACCCCTCACCGCCAGCCTCCACTCCTCACCCCCAGGCTCCAGTCCTCACCCTCCAGCCTCCAGCCTCCACCCTTCACCCCCCAGCCTCCAACCCTCACCCCTCATCCGCCAGGCTCCACTCCTCACCCCCCAGCCTCCACCTCTTACCCCCAGCCACCACCTCTTACCCACAGCCTCCACCCCTCACCCTGCAGCCTCAACCCCCTCACCCCCCAGGCTCCACCCCTCACCCCCCAGGCTCCACCCCTCACCCCCCAGGCTCCACCCCTCCTCCTCCACCCCCTCACCTGCCAGGCTCCACCCCCTCACCTGCCAGGCTCCACCCCTCACCCCCCAGGCTCCAGCCCCTAACCCCCCAGCCTCCACTCCTCACCCCCCAGCCTCCACTCCTCACCCCCCAGCCTCCACTCCTCACCCCCCAGCCTCCACCCTTCACCCCCCAGCCTCCACCCTTCACCCCCCAGCCTTCACCCCTCACCGCCAGCCTCCAGTCCTCACCCCCAGGCTCCAGTCCTCGGCCTCCACCCCTCACCCCCCAGGCTCCAGCCCCTCACCCCCCAGGCTCCACCCCTCACCCCCCAGGCTCCAGCCCCTCACCCCCCAGCCTCCACTCCTCACCCCCCAGCCTCCACTCCTCACCTCCAGCCTCCACTCCTCACCCCCAGACTCCACCCTCACCCACCAGCCTCCTCATCCTACCAGCCTCCACCCTTTCACCCTCCAGCCTCCACCCTCTCACCCTCCAGCCTCCACCCCCTCACCCTGCAGCCTCCACCCCCTCACCATCCAGCCCCTCACCCTCCAGCCTCCACCCGTCACCCCCAGCCTCCACTCATCTCTCCTGCACACGTCCTCCATCCTTCATCTCCCTCTTGTCTCCCGTGCTTCTCCTCTTCATCGTACCCCCCCATGCTGTGCCTCCACCTCTCCTACCTCACGCCAACTCATCCTCCCAGCCTCACTGCTCTCTCTTGCTTCATTCTCAGGCTCTCTCTCCACACTCTTCCCTGCCCCCTCTTTCCGTACTCCTCTATCTCTGTCCCTCCCGCTCTCGCTCTCTCTCTCTCACTCTCTACACCTCTCAGTCTCTCTCTGTTCCTCTTCCTCTCTCACCCCTCACTCTACTCTCTCTCCCCCTCTCTTTCTCTCCCTCGCTCTCACCTCTTTATCTTTCTCTTCTCTCTGTCTCTCTCCCACTCCCTTGCTCTCTCTGTCCCTCTTCCCCCTCTCTCTCTCTCTGTCCCTCTTCTCTCTCTGCCCATCTCCCTCTATCCCTCTCTCTAGCCCTCTGTCTCCCTCTCTTCCCCCCCCCCCCCTCTCCCTCTCTCTCCCTCGCCCTCCTCTGGTTTCCTGTGGTTAGGGGCTTACATGCCTCTTCGCCTGAAAGACCTCTGTTACCCCTCCCCCCCTTCTCCAGGCTGTCGCCTCCTTTACCTCTCACCTCTCTTCTCCTCTCCCTCCCTTTCTCTTCATTCTCTGCCTCAGGCTCCTGGTTGTCTCTGTTGCTCTCCCCTTCCCTGTCCTCTAGTGCAGTCTCTTCATTCCCTGCTCTCCTCCTGAAAGCATCGATCACCACTGCAGTCTCTCCTCCTCCTCTCAATCCTCCCCTCAAATATTGATTTTCAAAGACCCAATATACTAACTGTGCGAATTATAATCAAAATAGTTATAATGCTTTCTATGATGATACAATTTATTCTAAGTAATAGAGCTATTATCCTCTTAAAGTACAACTTACAATTAATACTAACAGTTCCCAAGTAAAACCATCATATAAAATAAAAATATCTGAAGTTAGGGGCAGACTTTTTGGCTTTGTCATTGTCTGGTGCTTTGGATGTATCGGTCTGCAGTGGAAGTGTGCGGTGGTCCTGTCTGAATGTGCCACCGTCCCCCAGTCTGTTTACATTCCTGGGTGTTGTTTACCCAGGACAGCCATGATGTGACCCGTTGTCACGTGACTGACAGACCACCTCTGCTCACGGCGGCCATCTTGCCTGTCCCAGGGTGGAGAAGCACTGAACTGGGAGGACACAGGAGTCACTCCTGCACCCTCTGCTCCTTCTAGAGCTGACCGAGGGAGTGGGCGCTACACCGGCTGTTTGGGAGGAGAGGGGCAGAGCTGTCTTTGGCTGCATGAAGTGTCTTGAGTTGGACACCATTCTGATGTAGGTTCAGTTGACATATGACCAAGACAACTGGAATTATGCGGCAGGGCTGAGTAATTTAGGTGGCAAGAAAATGCAAATTATGCGGCACACTTTGTAATAGTATTGCTTCATTATTTTGTCCTTTTTAAACTTCAGATCCCTGACTGAGCATTGGTTGCACCTCATAGTACCCAAATATAGTAATAAGCAGTGCTTTAAATGGAAAAATAGAAGTGCAGGTACTCTGTAATAGAGTACCTGCTTGTTTCTGAGAAGTGCCAGTACTCTCCAATTAAAAGTATTACGTTTTTCTTGAGATATGCCGGTACTCTCCCTCTCAAAATAAAAAAGTGCCGGTACTCAGTACCGGAGAGTACCGGCCCATTTAAAGCACTGGTAATAAGCAACTGAAAGGCGCCCAGTTCAGCTTTGCAAAGGATCTTCCACTGTGCAGCAACACGTCTTGCTGCGTGTTTAGTAACTTTTGAACAGTTTGAGCTAGCAACTATCTTCAGCAGATAATGAATACAGTGGGTAATGTGGCAAATCTATAATTATGCAAAAATTGCTGCGGCCACACAACCGCATAATTCCACTGGCCCTGCCTACGAGTCACCAAGCACAGCATTATTTCAGGGGTGTGATTGGCACCGCACCTTTTGGCCTATTAAAGCCCGACTCGTGTGACGCAGGATTGCTCTGCTACAGCCATGATGGCACTCCGAGTAACATCTTGTCAGAAAATATCCTGGTCCCTAACTTGTTGTTAAATCAGTATATCTCAGTCAAAAAGTCAGACAGTTCCCATGGCTACAAACCCCTCCTCCCACTCTCCTTACAACCCGTCCACCCACTCTCCTTTCCCACTCAAAACAGGTTCAGAATAACATTTTCAGCAGTCACCAGAAACTGTATATAAAATGTCCTTGAGCTAAAAGGCGGCCAAGAGCCCATATTTCCCTGAGGGACTGCATCTCTATTTCATTTTATCCTAAATTATTAGAATATATCATTTTACAGATCCTTTTTATTAGGTCTGGCCTTTGAGACTGCTTCTGATGCATCACTGGACTACTGTTTTTGCAACAGAAAAAAATCAACATTGCTAAATATGTAGAGGGGCTTCTGTTGAACAGGCTTCATCGATTACTCTGTTGAGTTGCAATGACACACTTTGCTTTCGTTACCAGAGCACACAGCATGGGCACTGGGTCCACGCACTTCACTCTCTGGCTCCTTTCACTTCGAGGGACTGCACAAAGTCTCTCCATATTGCTCACATCCACGTAAAAATAGTTTTCTTTTTTCCGATGTCACAGCTGGTTAAAAGTGTTTTTTTTTTTTTTATATATATATATATATATATATATATATATATATATTAACTTTAAATAGCGACTAATTATTTTGCCTGCACTTTAAATGCCCAATTAGATTTTGGCTTATTTTCCATCTTCTTGTAGGTCTGGGGTTACCCAGGAAGATTTAATTTTAGAAAAATATATGTATATAATCCTTATTTATAGTGTTTTTTTGTCTTCTTCATCCATTGGTCTGTTATTAATGTGGTATAAGCGGGGTCTGAGACAGTGAATGTCTGGAGACAAGAACACTTTGAGATAGTTTTTCCTTTTCAGTATTTTACTTGACAATCTATTCTACCCTTAAAGTTGTGTATTTCTGGAGGTCCCTAGTAGTGCCTGACATCAGTGCCACTTTCTCTCCTGTAACCAACCAGTGCGCTGGTGTCCTGCTCGGAAGAGTGAGATGGGAATTGACGTTCCGTGCCCATTCAGTCCCTGGCTCCTCTGCTGAAACGTTACCTCTTTGAATATTGTATAATTGTCGGTGGCCGTTAAGAATAAATGAAAGCTCCAGACTAGGTTGGGATCGTATTTCGATGGCTTTTGTTGCTCTCATTTTAAGTCTCTTTGGCCCGTTTCCTTCTTTCATCCTCGGCCTCTTGATAGCTTTTGTCTCTCCCTTTCTTCTTCCGGTTGCGTTTCCTATTTCTGCGGCAGTGTGAGGGCGAGAGAGAGGCCCCCACTGGTGCATTATTCCACGTAGGTATGGATCAGACGAGGTACCCGTGGAAGAATCCCTTTTTGGATCGATAATTACTTTGCCTCCTGTCGATAAATCTACAACGTAAAAAAAAAAAGTTCCCTGCCTTCCCTAGCTAAATCCCGTACATAATAGTCAAGTGGGAAGGAGGGGGGCACAGGGGGCGTTGGGGGGGGAGAGAGAAGATTCTATAAGTACAGTTTTTGCAGGAAAACCTCCTTAGGAAATGTTCTCCATGGAAATCCCCAAACTGGCTACTCGGGTACTCTAGAGCTGACGGGCGGGTGGCGCTTGGTTTCATGCTTCTGGTGCCTTTCGCTTGTTCAGCTATTCTGGTGATACTAGTGAAAGTGTCACCGTGCAATGGAATGCGCGCTTTGGGGATGTATCCGTGCGAGGTTGGTGATGAGCGCAAGAAAAACTGAAATCCACTTTTTGTTTGGTTAACTTTTTTAATGTTTGAACAGCAGGGTGCGCGGATAAGTCAGAAAATGCACACTCGTGCTTGGTGGGTGTCGAGCAGAAAACAATTCTAAACATGCCCCTCTCTCTGGCTCCGCCCCGTGTCCGCCCAGCACCGTGGTGAGAAGAGATGATTGTGAACAGCTGAAGTCACCGATCTGTGCTGCTGACTCGTGTGCACACCTGTCCTGTGTCACGGAAGACTTGTCATTCAAGGGTTCACTTATGAGTTATCACAACCGCTTGAATCTGTGCTCGTGAACACTTACAGGAATGATTGTGAAGAGCTGAAGTCACCGATCTGTGATGCTGACACGTGTGCACACCTGTCCTGTGTCACGGAAGACTTGTCATTCAAGGATCTACGTATGAGTTATCACAAGCACCCTAGGCTCCCTGCTTCAATCTGTGCTCGTAAACACTTATGGGAATAATTGTGAACAGCGGAAGAGTCAATGATCTGTGCTAGTGGCACTGATCTGTGCTAGTGGCACGTGTGCTCACCCGTCCTGTGTGATGGAAGACTTGTCATTCAAGGGTTCACTTATGAGTTATCACAAGCGCCCTAGACCCCCGCTTGAATCTCTGCTCGTGAACACTTACAGGAATGATTGTGAACAGCGGAAGAATCACAGATCTGTGCTGCTGACTCATGTGCACACCTATACTGTGTGATGGAAGATTTGGTATTCAGGGGTTCACTTATGAATGATCACAACCGCTTGAATCTGTGCTGGTGAACACTTACAGGTATGATTGTGAACTCTTACAGGAATTATTGTGAACAGCTGAAGAGTCACCGATCCGTGCTAGTGGCACGTGTGCACACCTGTCCTGTGTCACGGAAGACTTGTCATTCAAGGGCTCACTTATGAATTATCACAAGTGCCCTATGCCTCAGCTTGAATCTGTGCTCGTGAACACTTATAGGAATAATTGTGAAAGCTGAAGAGTCCCTGATCTGTGCTGCTGACACTTGTGCACACCTCTCCTGTGTGATGGAAGACTTAGTATTCAAGGGTTTAATTATAAGTTATCACAAGCGCCCTATGCACCCCCCTTCAATCTGTGCTCATGAACACTTACAGGAATGATTGTGAACAGCTCAAGAGTCACTGACCTGTGCGACTGACGCCTGCACACCTGTACTGAGTGAGGGAAGACTTGCTATTCAAGGGATCACTTATGAGTTATCTCAAGCGCCCTATGCCCCCTGCTTCAAGCTGTGCTTGTGAACACTTACAGGAATAATTGTGAACAGCAGAAGTCACCGATTTGTGCTAGTGGCACGTGTGCACACCTGTCCTGTGTGATGGGAGACTTGGTATTCAAGGGGTCACTTATGAGTTATCACAAGCGCCCTATGCCCCCTGCTTCAATCTGTGCTCGTGAACACTTACAGGAATCATTATGAACACTTACAGAAATAATTGTGAACAGCGGAAAAGTCAAAGATCTGTGCTAGTGACACGTGTGCACACCTGTCCTGTGTGATGGAAGACTGGTCATTCAAGAGTTCACTTATGAGTCATCACAAGCGCTTGAATCTGTGCTCGTGAACACTTACAGGAATGATTGTGAACACTTATAAGAATGATCGTGAACACTTACAGGAATAGTTGTGAACAGCTGAAGAGTCGCCGATCTGTACTAGTGGCACGTGCGCACACCTGTCCTGTGTGGTGGAAGACTTGTCATTCAGGGGTTCACTTATGAGTTATCACAAGCGCCCTATCACCCCTCCTTGAATCTGTGCTCGTGAACACTTACAGGAATGATGGTGAACACTTACAGGAATGATGGTGAACACTTACATGAGTGCTTGTTAACAAGGTCAGCCATCGAAATGAGGTGGCCTGCACTCGTTCACACCATGTACTTGGTTTAGGGGTCGTCAGAGGTCGCAGCTGTGACCCCTGGCTATGCCTTTGCGGCCCCTGGCTGTCTTTGCGACCCCTGGCCTCAGAGGTTGGAAAATCAGTGCCAGGAACACAGTGGCAGCTGGTCCTTATAGAGGTCAATAATGTTTTATAATTCTCTATTGGTGTAATAAAAACATGGAGTACAATCGATTGCAATATGGCCTTCCCTGGCAGCTGCAGTAAGTTAAACAGAAAAAAATGCCTTTAAATGTATGTTGTTTGGGTGCTTGTGGGTGGGTGCGTGTTTACGTGAAAACGCGTGTGCAAGAGTGAATGTAGGTGTACTTGAAAGTGAAGGTCAAAGGGCATGTGAGGTCACTTCCTCTACCCCAGGCATTTTTATAAATTGATGTTCATGGTGCACACCTCTTCAGTGTAAATCAAAACGAATAATTGACGTGGTTGATATATAAACGAGAGAGGTCAAGTCATTGGTGCTAACTTTAGGTGGTCTTTGTGGAATCGAAATAAATGAAACTTCCTGGGAGAGATCCTGAGGGCTTGAGTTGCTATTTCATCATTTAAAAAAAAAAAATCTTTCACATTCTCCGAAGAACCCTTATTGAGTTAATCTATTGTCCGACTCAGTCGTCCAAACATTGCAATTCAACAATTGTTACAGACACGACCTTCACTGCTACCAGTGCCCTGACAAATGACATCACAATGCGGCATTGATGGCATAATCTGCATATTTATCAACATAATTATGCTTCAGATGGATTGAAAAGTTACTAAGAGTTGACCCGTCTGTTGCCGCTCAATGGAAAGCCCATCCCAAAGGATAACTGGTCCTCTCTCAGTTGCTAATTTGCTGTACTAAGATGTTTAATTGACAGTAATGAGGTTACCCCTTTAGTTTTACATGGGTAGTAAGGGAAGAAATAAGCAGTACTGTCACAAATAGTACAGCAGTATGCCACGTAATTTTGACTTTTCTTGCCACAGAATTTAGTCAACCTTTTTACTTTATTCTTATTTTTTGTTTGTCCCAGTGTTTAAAAGACTCGGATGCCTGTTTGGCATTATCTCGTTCAGATTTGCTCTTACTCTGTGGTTTTTTAGGCCTGGCTCCCAAATTATCACAACCTGTAGATGTAGAGGTTTCAGCAGTATTTTGGGGTAATTCGAGCCCTTGTTCCACAACCGCATAATTTTGTCCTCCTTGATATGTGGAGTGCTGGTGAAAAGGCAGCACGATTGTGGGTCGGGGGTCTCTCTTCCGTGCGACTGTCTCTGCCCCAGACCCACTGGTCTTTCAGATGCTCAATATACCACGTGACATCCTGTTTCCCTGCCCAGATGGCCTTTCAGAGGCACCGTCCAGAAATGAGATCTCCAGATATGAGCTTGCAGAGGGTGAGAGTTGCCAGGGAGCACTTAAATCTGTTTTTAATTGAGGAGCCTCGAGCCTCCCCCCATGCTTCTCGAAGGTTCTGCGCTGGTCTGGGCCCTGGGGGCTCCCGAGCACCGAGGTGGGGGCCGGGAAGCTCCAGACCTTGTGGAGGAGGCAGTTTCTTCCTCGCTAATGGGCGCCATTACAAGGCCAGGCGGGGCTGCAGGGACTGTGGGGAGAGCCGGGATTTTAATTAAAGCATCAGATCCCCCCTTCCAAGTGAGGTGCACCACAACCCTGGAAGGGTAAAGCACCAGCTCTTTAACAGATGCCCCCACCTTCTGAGCTCCAGAACCCCCCCCACCACCATGCGAGCTCCAGAACCCCCCCAAGAGGTGCCCCCATCATTCGAGCACCAGGACCACTGTCTGAGAAGGAATATTAGACCCTTAATTCACTACCCACGGGCGCGCTCCCCCTCCTCTATCCATAACCAACCACCTCCCTCCACCTGTGCCTAACCAACCCTGGTATGCCCAGATATGGACTCCGGGTTTACCAAGCTTGTACCTGGCTGAAGAGCCCTAGCAAGGGTGAAACCGGGCCTAGTGTTCCGGTCCAGGGAAGACCTGGCAGCTCGGGCTCCATCTTCCAATGAGAAGCAGGGCAAGGCTGGTGTGCATATGGCTAGGTCCAAACTAAGGTGGCATGGTGGGCAAAATAATTATGGGTTAGGATGCGGCCGGCTTGAGCGACTGCCTGTGGCAGACATTAATTCAAGCATTCATCCATCATCTTGTTGTTTTTGCATTTGCCAAGCCAACCCCTGGCAGCATGAAAAAAATCCGATTAAGAGTCTGTTCCTGAAAAGATAGGGGTTAAGTGGGTATTGTGTAGTCCGGATGAAGCACCAGGTCGTAGGCCTTAGACACTCCACAGGGTCCTGTCTGATTGGCTGTTTTGTTAGAAATATCATGAACTCAATATTGTGCTACAAGAAAACATTCTAGCAAAAATGCTGATGTCCAAAATATCGTGAACGTAAGCATATATGAATGCGTAAAGCTTTACGTTTCCTAACTCCACGTCTACCTAGCTGAAGATATAGCGCCTCATTACGAGTTTGGCAGAGGGGTTACTCCATCTCAACCGTGACGAATATCCCGCCCGCCGTAATACAAGCCCCATGATATCCTATGGAACGTGTAATACAGCGGATGGGATAGCCGTCTCGTTTGTGATGGAGTCAAACTGCCAAACTCGTAATGAGGCCCATACATATTTATATAGCCAGCAGTTTTCTGCGCCCCTGATTACAGTTTTCTGCGCCCCTGATTACATCAAGAGTAAATCTTCAAGTCGTGGTAGGTGACCTGGTCCTAGGTAAAAGGCAGGGCCTGGCAGAAGGCGCGGCAAGCCCCCTGGGCCGCCAAGGATATAGTTGGGTGTTGCAGTCAGGGGCGTAGTTTCGGGGGGGGGGGGTATTTGGGGTGTTATACCCTCCCCAATGTATTTTCTGGTAAATAGATGGGTACAGTTGTTTGAAGTTGGGTGTGGGGGGCTGTATATTTGATTTCACCAGGAATTTTTACATAAACACAGACGAAAACGCAGACACACGCTCTCTCCGTCTGTGCTTTAAATGTTCGTCATTTTACAAAATATTGTGTTTTCTCTTAATATCTCCCACCAATCCGCATTCGTCTCCCTTTCCACTGCCCCTTCAGCCCCTCTCACGCGCCCCTGGTGGAAGCCTTCTTTAGGCCCCCCTCCCCCCCCAGGAAGCACTCACTACATGATCTCCCCAACTCCCGCGCCCCCCATCCCCCAAGAGGTGAACAGGAAGGATGAATGTGTTGCGAGTATTTCTTTTAAAAGTTTAAACAGAAAGATGTCTTCAGGGGATGAGGGGTCTGCAGGGTGGCTTCGGTCCACTTGCACTTTATAAAATCCATAAGTGTCTTCTGCCCCTATGGCGGCTGTGACTTTCCCTGTACCCTACCCGTGGCGCTGTGACCCTCCAAAAATGCCCCGGTGCCTTCCTTTCGATGGCCACTTCCGGCTGGCCGGTATTTCTGTCCCGGGGCCGGGCCCTGTTACAGACCGGACAGGTGGAAAGCCACAGGAATGTTTAGCTGGGACGCCCCCCACCCCCATGCCGCTCCTTGAAGTCGCTGCCGGGGAGGGGGCATGCTTGAGATACAGGGAGGTCTGACTGGGGAGGGCCAGCCGCGGGGGTGGCCTGTGAATCTTTACGCACGAGCCCAGGTGCATTCCGAGGAGTCCTGGGCACAGAACTGTCCATCACACGCCCCTTCCTCCCCACCAGGGCTCTAAACCAGCTGCCCCCACCCCCGCCCATGGACAGCTGCGATGACAGGGGTCGAAGGAGGACAGGTGCCCACCCAGGCGCCATCAGAACATCACAAGATGACGCCTGTGATGGGGCCCATCTTCCAAAGCCGGAAGTCTGCGCGCTTTGATTCCTTCTTTTACTCCTAGGCCCCTCCTTCACCTCACCCCGGAACCCCACGTCACCCAGAAGCACTGAGTGATGCCCCCCAATGACCCATTAGATCCTGGCGCGGGGGGGATGGCCCGCTCCTCTTCCCAGAGGGTCACATACCTATAGAGGGCCCCAGGGGAGCGAGGCCACCCCCTTCACCCCGTAGAGCACTTTGGGGAGACGTGGCTGCCCTCTCCCGCACCCCACCCCTTCATCCCAGAGCATCCCAAGTAGTCCGAGCAGCCCCTTCAGGTCGTAGTCCCCTTGTGAGTGAGGCAAGCCCCCTCAGCAGTAAGAGAGATCCGTGTCTTGGGAGCCCCTCACCTAATAGAAAGCTGCGAATGACCTCAGCCTCCCCCTAGGAAGGCCCACGGGATGAGGGCATCTGGCTCGGCTCACAGCCCCATGCAGTGATGTCAGCCCCCCTGAGCGTCTGTCCCACCGCTGCGCGCAGCTAATTGTTAACTCTGTAATCTGCCGGTGAGCAGCACGAGTGATATTCTGCCTAGAAAGAATATCCTCTTTCTAGCGCACCCCACTTCCTGTATGACGTCACCCAGCTGTTCCTCCTGTGATTACATCATCACAGTGTAATCTTTAATTCAAAAGAAGCGCGCAGGCTACCAAGTTCCTAATTATTTATTGTGCGATGTCCCACACACTAAAAATGTGAAAAAAACACCCCTAGGTTTCATTAAAAGGCCCCCCACCCAGCAACCGAGTTAGTTAGTCATCATTGGGGTCCACCCGAACCACCTAGAATGTCAGGGGTGTGCTTCAAAAACGGATTGCAGCGGAACTGTTTTTCTTTTTCCCCCAGATGAGTAAAGAAGCCAATTTAAAATTTTCTTGGGGTTACTCCCCAGTGTGGTCTACTTTAAAACTGGCAACCTTGGGCAAGGATTGAAAACAGTGGTGGATGTGTGACGAGAAATGTAATTCTTAATTCAGCCACAAGATGGTGTGTGCCACTATTTACCCTTCTGATGTGCATGTGCATTTTACAACTTGGAGAGAAAGGCAAAGTCACAGTATATAATATCTCTGGTTTTCTCTTTTGCCCCACAGCCCTGTCATCTGCCCAGCGCCTGGTGACCGTGCAGGAAGGACCCCTCTTTCGAACTGAAGGCTCCCACATCACACTCTGGTGTCGGGTCAGTGGCTACCAGGGCTCCCCCGAGCAGAACTTCCACTGGTCGGTGTACCTCCCCTCTGCACCAGACCGAGAGGTGCAGATCATCAGCACCGCCGACCTCTCCTTTCCTTACGCCATCTACACCCAGCGGGTCCGCAGTCACGAGATCTACGTGGAGCGGATTGCGGGGGACCATGTACTGCTGCACATCACCAACCTGCAGGACCGCGACGCCGGGGAGTACGAGTGCCACACGCCCAACACCGATGAGCGCTACTTTGGGAGTTATAGTGCCAAGATGAACCTTACCGGTAAGTTGGTTTAGGTATTTTCTCAAATTCTTGAAGTCTCATCTGGAGTATTATTTCTAGTTCTGGAGGATTAATCACAATTATTCTTACTGCCTGTGGAGGCCTCATGAGGAGTACTGTGTTCAGTTTTGAGGCCCTGTGTTTTTGTCTAGCTATGGAGGCCTCACCTAGAGTATTCCCTCTGACTTTGAAGGCCTCATCTGAAGTATTGGTTCTAGCTCTGAAGGTGTCACCTGTAGTATTTGTTCTAGTGCTGGAGGATTAATCAAACTTATTCTCACAGCCTGTGGAGGCCTCATCAGGAGTACTGTGTCCAGTTTTGAGGCCCTGTGTTCTTGTCTAGCTATGGAGGCCTCACCTGGAGTATTCCTTCTGGCTCTGAAGGCCTCACCTGGAGTTTTGGTTCTGGCTCTGAAGGTCTCTCCTGGAGTATTGGTTCTAGCTCTGAAGGTCTCTCCTGGAGTATTGGTTCTAGCTCTGAAGGTCTCTCCTGGAGTATTGGTTCTAGCTCTGAAGGTCTCTCCTGGAGTATTGGTTCTAGCTCTGAAGGTTGGTTCTAGCTCTGAAGGTCTCTCCTGGAGTATTGGTTCTAGCTCTGAAGGTCTCTCCTGGAGTATTGGTTCTAGCTTTGAAGGTCTCTCCTGGAGTATTGGTTCTAGCTCTGAAGGCTTCATCTGAAGTATTGGTTCTAGCTCTGAAGGTCTCACCTGGAGTAGTCCTTCTGGCTCTGAAGGTCTCTCCTGGAGTATTGGTTCTAGCTCTGAAGGTCTCTCCTGGAGTATTGGTTCTAGCTCTGAAGGTCTCACCTGGAGTATTGGTTCTAGCTCTGAAGGTCTCACCTGGAGTAGTCCTTCTGGCTCTGAAGGTCTCTCCCGGAGTATTGGTTCTAGGTCTGAAGGTCTCACCTGGAGTAGTCCTTCAAGCTTGAAAAGCCCCATCTGTAACCTTACTTCTAGTTCGGGGACATAATCTCAGCAAAAAGTAATACAAAAAAACCTCTGAGTCCTTACTGCACTCAAGTAACCATTTGCTGACGTTGCTTCACATTTTTCAATACAAATTTGCTGCTTGGACAAAAACACCCCTGACACCCAGCTCTGATGTAATTTATGCTGGTTTGTTTACTGCTCACAGGTAACAATAGGTGTACACAACTCGAGTTGAATGGAACAAGACCAGCCTTCCAAAGAACCCTAAAATAGAGTTTCTTTACAGGCGTTATCTGTGCTCAGCCTTTTGAGGTTTCTCACAGCGGCATGCACCCTAATGCGTGTGTTCGGCCCTCACCTCAAGGGGATGGGCTCAGCCCACACAGAGGGACCATTGCCAGTATATTCATGTTAGAACAAATTGGTGGTGCAGTAAATTCATGGAATACCAAGCGAGTTGTACCCTCTCTTGTACCTTTGCAGGTTTGCTGTTCCCTCCCTGAAAAACCTACACTGAAAAATGCAGTGTGTGCCCCTGTGTGTATAATTCCACAGACATGCCTAAAAGTCCATGGGTTTTACACAGACTGAAAGCACAGAGAGGAAAATTAAAAATGTCTCTATCATTTTTCAAGATTTAATTAGCACCCTCGTCCTCTGCCCTTTTGCATCCACTCTGGTCCTTCCAATTAGATGCTCAGCCATCTAATATGACTGTGAACATATTTTGAATTGCTAGAATTGGAAAGTGAAAAGTTACACGAACTGAACAGTGTAAGGCCTTACACAACACCGGATCACGCTGGTTGTAGGGACTTTCACACTCAGACAGCAGGCATAAGACCTAGGTCACGCCTGTCTCGCAGGCTCGGGCTTCTTACATCTTCACCGGAAGTTGTCAGTCTAGGTGGTGGCTGTCCTCCACCCAATTAACGATGATTCTGGCAGCAAATGCCCTCTGGTGCCGAGGAAATGACATCAGAACTCAACCTCGCTAACTGTGTGTGAGTGAATACACAGACAAGCTTTCAGTGCGTATTGGAAATCGACACATTTCTTCTAAAAGATCCCCTCCTCATTTGACCATTTAGTATCAAAGTTGTCCTAAAGCAAGAACTTGCCAGATCCCAAAAGTGCACACATTTTGCCCCACAATTAGTCTATCAGCATGTCCCTTTCATCAAGTACTCACATTTAATACTGCGTGATATGCAAAGTTACTGCCCCAAACACCAATGCCTTATCACTGCATGCAGAAGTCATAGCCAATGTCAGGAATGCCCACCTTATGCCAGGAGTGCCCTCGTCATTCCTTTCGAGGCCTGTCTTAAGCCAGTAGTGCCCTCGTCATTCCTTTCAAGGCCTGTCTTGTACCAGGAGTGCCCTCTTCATTCCCTTCAAGGCCTGTCTTATGCCAGGAGTGCCCTCGTCATTCCTTTCAAGGCCTGTCTTGTGCCAGGAGTGCCCTCTTCGTTCCTTTCAAGGCCTGTCTTGTGCCAGGAGTGCCCTCGTCGTTCCTTTCGAGGCCTGTCTTGTGCCAGTAGTACCCTCGTCGTTCCTTTCAAGGCCTGTCTTGTGCCAGTAGTGCCCTCGTCGTTCCTTTCAAGGCCTGTCTTGTGCCAGGAGTGCCCTCTTCGTTCCTTTCAAGGCCTGTCTTGTGCCAGGAGTGCCCTCGTCGTTCCTTTCAAGGCCTGTCTTGTGCCAGGAGTGCCCTCGTCGTTCCTTTCAAGGCCTGTCTTGTGCCAGGAGTGCCCTCTTCGTTCCTTTCAAGGCCTGTCTTGTGCCAGGAGTGCCCTCTTCGTTCCTTTCAAGGCCTGTCTTGTGCCAGGAGTGCCCTCGTCATTCCCTTCAAGGCCTGTCTTGTGCCAGGAGTGCCCTCTTCATTCCCTTCAAGGCCTGTCTTATGCCAGGAGTGCCCTCGTCATTCCTTTCAAGGCCTGTCTTGTGCCAGGAGTGCCCTCGTCGTTCCTTTCAAGGCCTGTCTTGTGCCAGGAGTGCCCTCGTCGTTCCTTTCAAGGCCTGTCTTGTGCCAGGAGTGCCCTCGTCATTCCTTTCAAGGCCTGTCTTATGCCAGGGTGACCATGAGATGCAAAGCATGGCCCCTAGATGTCGAGGTTGCCCACGATGAGCATATGACCTGGGTGGCCACTTTATGCCAGGAATGATCACCAGATCTCAGGAAGGCTATTTAGTGCCACGATTGGCCACAAGATATTTGTGGTAGCCACCACATGTCTGAAGTCACCACGTGCCAGTGCACAAGGGGCACTAATTCTTTCGACTTGCAGTTGTTTGCCAAGTGCCCCCTCCACCACAATTATTACATATGAATATGTGCTTGAAGTAATGTAAATCCCATGTTTTTATTAATCCTACACAAGCACCAATTGAATGTCATTCGTGTGCGGAGCACAAATTGTCACTGAAACACGTTTCTGGCTCCCAAAAGAGCAGTGAATGATGACGCAACTTAGGGGGGGGGTCATATGTGCCCCTCCCCAGCTGAAACTGAATACTTATAATAAAGGCAAAATAATGTCACAGATGCCTGAAATGAGACTTTCATCCATTTGACTGGCTAATTCATGGCCGATGGGGGTACTTATAGCTGAGTTCGTTTCAGTGGCTCCCCTCCCATGGACTAGACCCCTGACTGCAGTATATTGGCTCCAATAATGGCCAAAAGGTGGCCATGGGGCCACTCTTTGCCCAGGTGGCCACCAGGTGTCAGGTAGTCTCGTCTTATGGTCTGTGAAGGACCCTCCTTGTAGCACGCAGAATAAGCTCAACGTGAGGCGAGAGGCACACTTTTTTTTTTTTTTTTTTTTTTAAAGGTATTTCTTTTCATATGGGAAATGTACGACTCTAGGAGTAATCAGATAATTCCAGTTCTTGCCTGGGCTGGGATAGGAGCCTGGATTTAGTCTCCATCTTCTGCTAATTGCTTCAGGTTTTTGGGCAGTAGAGCATTGCCAATAAGTGTCTGAGCTGGTCCAAGTTTTGGGTGCTCAGCCTAGGTTTTTAAAGCTGTAATTTGCCGATGTGTCCCGTCTGGAGGTTGACCCCCCTGGCCTTGTGAATGTATTTAAAAGCTCTGTCAGTATAGAAAGTCCTCAGAAATAGAGGTTAAACTCTGTCTTCCTGCAGGTAGAAGCTGTGACTTCCTCCAGGTCCCAGGGGGGAGTTACACACCCAGACCGTACATAGCTTCTCCTGCCTGGAGGCTGAACCTCTGACCTCCTGGTTTCCGAGGATGGGGCCTGGGGGCCCTGATCTGGGGTGGTTGGACAGTATAACTTGTTTTCCAGAGCTAGGAGACAGAGCCCATGCAGAGATGGTTGAAGATTTGAGCTGGGCAGCTGTAGGCAGAGTGCAGATGCGTATAATGTACATGACACCCTGCATCCTGTGGGCCCTTAGCGAATATTGCCCGGTTGGGGCTGTGGGCTGTTTGCACGTATTATCAGACAGATCAGTGGGCTGCTTGCAGGCAGTATCAGACAGATCAGTGGACTGCTTGCAGGCAGTATCAGACAGATCAGTGGGCTGTTTGCACGTATTTTCAGGCAGATCATTGGTCTGTGTGCAGGCAGTATCAGAGAGATCAGTGGGCAGCTTGCAGGCAGTATCAGAGAGATCAGTGGGCAGCTGGCAGGCAGTATCAGAGAGATCAGTGGGCTGCTGGCAGGCAGTATCAGAGAGATCAGTGGGCTGCTGGCAGGCAGTATCAGAGAGATCAGTGGGCTGCTGGCAGGCAGTATCAGCGAGATCAGTGGGCTGCTTGCAGGCAGTATCAGAGAGATCAGTGGGCTGCTTGCAGGCAGTAGCAGGGAGATCAGTGGGCAGCTTGCAGGCCGTATCGGAGAGATCAGTGGGCTGCTGGCAGGCAGTATCAGAGAGATCAGTGGGCTGCTTGCAGGCATTATCAGAGAGATCAGTGGGCTGTGTGCAGGCAGTAGCAGAGAGATCAGTGGGCTGCTTGCAGGCAGTATTGGACGGATCAGTGGGCAGCTTGCAGGCAGTATCAGGCAGATCAGTGGGCTGTGTGCAGGCAGTATCAGAAGATCAATGGGCTCTTTGCAGGCAGTATCAGACAGATCAGTGGACTGCTTGCAGGCAGTATCAGACAGATCAGTGGGCTGTTTGCACGTATTATCAGGCAGATCATTGGTCTGTGTGCAGGCAGTATCGGAGAGATCAGTGGGCTGCTTGCAGGCAGTATCAGAGAGATCAGTGGGCAGCTTGCAGGCAGTATCAGAGAGATCAGTGGGCAGCTTGCAGGCAGTATCAGAGAGATCAGTGGGCTGCTGGCAGGCAGTATCAGAGAGATCAGTGGGCTGCTGGCAGGCAGTATCAGAGAGATCAGTGGGCTGCTTGCAGGCAGTATCAGAGAGATCAGTGGGCTGCTTGCAGGCAGTAGCAGGGAGATCAGTGGGCAGCTTGCAGGCCGTATCGGAGAGATCAGTGGGCTGCTGGCAGGCAGTATCAGAGAGATCAGTGGGCTGCTTGCAGGCATTATCAGAGAGATCAGTGGGCTGTGTGCAGGCAGTAGCAGAGAGATCAGTGGGCTGCTTGCAGGCAGTATCAGACGGATCAGTGGGCTGCTCGCAGGCAGTATTGGACGGATCAGTGGGCAGCTTGCAGGCAGTATCAGGCAGATCAGTGGGCTGTGTGCAGGCAGTATCAGAAGATCAGTGGGCTGTGTGCAGGCAGTATCAGACAGATCAGTGGGCTGTGTGCAGGCAGTATCAGGCAGATCAGTGGGCTGTTTGCAGGCAGTATCAGAGAGATCAGTGGGCTGCTTGCAGGCAGTGTCAAACAGATCAGTGGGCTGCTTGCAGGCAGTATCAGAGAGATCAGTGGGCTGCTTGCAGGCAGTATCAGAGAGATCAGTCGGCTGTTTGCAGGCAGTATCAGACAGATCCGTGGGCTCTTTGCAGGTACCCATAAAAGGCACAGTTTGAACCCTCTCTGATCCTCCCCTGGGTACCCTGGTCATGCAGCGCTTTGAAGCCCGCCCTTCTTCCCCGGGTAATGTTTTCTGTTCCCTGCCACGGGACGTCTCTCCTCGCTGCTCTTTCATGTGCCCATGAATTGTTAATGCCATCATTAGCTGCTGTATGGCTTCCCTGCTTGTGCCAGGGGAGTGCGCGGGCAGCCTCTCTGCTTTCACAGCACGCGCGCGCGCACCGGGGCAGAGGTGCCAGGAGGCGGGTTCGTGTTAGATTATTCATGGTTACAAACCAGCTAGGGTGAGCTCTGGTGAGTGGTCAGCCGCATCTTTGGTGCCAATCAATGTGGAATATGCCAATCTGTGCCATCCCAACTAGACAACTGGTGCCAGCTTCACTTGTACCAACAGTCAGCCACGTCTTAGGTTCCACTGGTTAACGTGCCATCCTGTGCCATCCCCAGTAGACAACTGGTGCCAACTTTGCTTGTACCAACAGTCAGCCACATATTTGGTGCCACTAATGCGGGTACTACTAGCCAACCAGGCATCTGGTGCGTCCTTTGCATGTACCAACCTTCAGCCAGTAATGCAGGCACCAATGGCCAACCAGGCATCTGGTGCCACCTTTGTATGTACCAAGCGTCGGCCATGTCTCTGGTGCCTCCTCTGTACATACCAACGGCCAACCAGGCACACAGTGCCATCTCAAGTATGCGGCTGGTTCCCCCAGACAACTGGTGCCACCTGTGCAGGCATCAAAGGTCAGCCATGCCTTTGGTGCCAATAAAAGAAGGTCCAGGGGTTACCCGTGCAGCTGGTACCAGCTGTGTACATAAATGTTCAGCCAGGATTTTGCTGCCAAGCCTGTGAGTATGAACAGTCAGTCGCGCATCTGTTCCTACAGAAGTATATAAGGTTAGCCAGTTATGCCCATTTGGCCTTATTTGAGTGTATATATGATTAACTATGCCCTTTGTGCCACTTTCGTGCGCATCAGTAGTCATGCACTCCACTCGTGCCATCTCTGCTACACCACTACGTCAAGGCGCCATCTCTGCCTCTAGAAATGCACCACCATTGACGTAGCCTCTGCCCAGGTGTTGTCTGTACAGGGAACACGGACCCGGGTAGATGTACCTGCGGCGACGGCAGCAAAATCAAATTCTTTTTGCGCTCGACCAAAGGTCTGTGTGGCCCTATGAAGCGCTTTTCCCTAATTGGGTTGGGCGACGGTTAAGAAAAATTTCCTTTTTGATGTGAGTGTTTGGATACCTTTATGATAATTTCTGAATATATTTCCAGACCTCTCCCTTTTCTTATTTAGGAGATACTCATAGCTGTTTATTGGTCCTGATGAAGCATCACTGGATCCGTATGGACCACCAGGATGCGAAACATGTTGACCCACGATAGGGATGGTTCCCCCACCCTTTCTTTGACTAGTTTGATACAGAGTGACTGAACATTATTTCGGTTTCACTCCTGTGACCGCTTTTAACCTTGGCCCCTTTTTCTTTGCATTGGGTTAATAAAGTAGTTACCCTGTGCCGATTTAGAGAGCCGATTTTAACCATCCGTTTTTTTTGATCTCCTTCTATACATTTTCCCACATTTGGGGTCACGGCTTCACCACTATAAAAGATCTCCGGCAAAGAGCCCCCCCCCCTTTCGGGGTGGTGCCCGTCAGACATTGCAGCGCCGGTCTGACGAGGAGCAGCTCCGATGATGAAGCATGACATCCCTTGGGATGTGTGAGGTGCCTTGCTCCTAAAATTTAGGACCCCCTCTACGGTATCCTCTAGTCTTCTCTCACACATTTGGAACAGTGTATCATATATTTTTGACGTATTACTTGGGAGGATATACACTGGACCATAATACCTCCCCATCCCTCCTATTTTTTGATGTACAGCTGATCAGCCACTCTGTTGACAGGTGTATGTATGATTATTCAGCCACAGCCAGGCACAATCCCTGCGTACTCATCAATCAATCAATCAGGGATTTATAAGGCGCAGCTACTCACTCGTGAGGGTCTCAAGGCGCTGGAACATAGCTGACATGCACACTTGATGCTGTCTGTCTTGAAGGTCAGCTGCTCCCATATTTCCATATTTGCATGCATGTGACACAATGTCACATATCACTTGGTCTTGTCTGCATGCATGTGACGCAGAGTCACAGATATGCACATGGTCTTGTGTGCATGCATGTGACGCAGAGTCACAGAGGAGCACATGGTCTAGTCTGCATGCGTGTGACACAGTCTCACAGATCACATGGTCTTGTCTGCATGCATGCATGTGACAGCGTCACAGATGAACACATGGTCTTGTCTGCATGCATGTGACAGTCTCACAGATCACATGGTCTTGTCGGCATGCATGTGACAGTGTTACACAGAGGCACATGGTCTTGTCTGCATGCACGTGACAGCGTCACAGATGAACACATGGTCTTGTCTGCATGCATGTGACACAGTCTCACAGATCACATGGTCTTGTCTGCATGCATGTGACAGTGTCACAGATGAACACATGGTCTTGTCTGCATGCATGTGACACAATCTCACAGATCACATGGTCTTGTCGGCATGCATGTGACAGCGTCACAGATGAACACATGGTCTTGTCTGCATGCATGTGACAGTCTCACAGATCACATGGTCTTGTCGGCATGCATGTGACAGTGTCACAGATCACATGGTCTTGTCTGCATGCATGTGACACAATCTCACAGATATACACATGGTCTTGTCTGCATGCATGTGACACAATCTCACAGATATGCACATGGTCTTGTCTTATGTGCAGAAGATTCATTGTGAGCTGGTAAAGTCCTGATCACAGACTCGGTACATTCAGCCTCCAGCTGAGCAGTGACTCTGCCTCCCCCCCCAACCCCACCCAATCAGTGCAAGGTGAGTCCTTCCCAGCTTGAGGGGCTCCTCTGTCCCAGGGTCAGGTACATTTTCATCCCACGGTCCAGGCAGGATATTTCATCTCCCTGGCACAGCCAGATTTCTTTGGTCAGATCCTATTCTGCCCCTGCCAAGGCCCTCGTGGCACCTAAGAGCTCTAGCTACATGGGCTGTGCCAGGGGTACCAAAGGCACACAGTGGAGGTAACAGCTCCTACCTCTGCCTACCTCTAGTTGACATTCAGGCCTGTGGGCAGCTCCAGCCTGGCACCAAGCTTTGTGCCATGGACCCGATTAGTCCGTCTTTCTCTCTCTTGCTGGGGGCAAACTTAACCAGAAAGCACTTCCTGCTTTGTTGAGTCATTGACCCAGCGACTCTACCCCCCGCACCCTGAAATGCTACTCTCCAGCTCCTTCAGAGGGTCGGTTCACTCACCCTAGTCCTCCTGTAGGGCATAGGATGGCACATCTGAACAATAGGCGTGAAATACACTGGGGCAGTCTAGCTCCTTGCTCTCACTGGCAGGCCTCCCTACGTTCCAGGCCTTTCGCGTCCCATGCCTCTCTTGGGCGCTACACATACCGGTGCGGCTTCTGGTGTGAGTCCAAGAAGATACCTCACTCTCTGGTACCCACAGCAAGCTGCTAGGCAGACAGTGGGCTTTCTTCTCTGCACCAGCTGGTGCCATCTCCTGCCATCCTCGTACCCACCTCATGTTTACGTGAGTGAGCTCCTGGGCTCAATGTCAGTACGGCCTGAAATCCCAGGGCTCCAGAGTCCAGGCATAGGTTTGTCATCCCATTTTCAGGGGCTCATGTCAGCATCCTGTCAGCCTCCTCTCTGAAAGAGGCTGGGGTCCAGGTTTAGAACTTGGCGGACGGGTCACTCCGTCACAATGGGGATGGATATCCATCAACCGAGATCTAAACCCCATAGAATATAATCGGTTTTAGATTTTGGCAGACGGGATATCCATCACCGTTGTGACAAAGTAACCTACGTGTAAGTAATTTACGTACAGCCTTGGAGCAGATGTGCTGTAGTAGAAACATTCTGCTCTGCACACGCGAGGATCTGCACACGAAGCAGCCTGAGGTAGCGCGGGTACCTGGCCGAGGGGTTGTTCATTATCTGTACTAGGTCCCTGGCCGAGGGGTTGTTCATTACCTGTCCTTGGTACCTGTACTAGGTACCTGGCCGGGTGGTTGTTCATTACCTGTATTAGGTACCTGGCCGGGTGGTTGTTCATTACCTATACTAGGTACCTGGCCGGGTGGTCGTTCATTACCTGTACTAGGTACCTGGCCGGGTGGTTGTTCATTACCTGTATTAGGTACCTGGCCGGGTGGTTGTTCATTACCTGTACCAGGTACCTGGCCTGGTGGTTGTTCATTACCTGTACTAAGTACCTGGCCGGGTGGTTGTTCATTACCTGTACTAGGTACCTGGCCGGGTGGTTGTTCATTACCTGTATTATGTACCTGGCCATGTGGTTGTTCATTACCTGTACCAGGTACCTGGCCGGCTGGTCGTTCGTTACCTGTACCAGGTACCTGGCCAGGTGGTTGTTCATTACCTGTACCAGGTACCTGGCCGGCTGGTCGTTCATTACCTGTACCAGGTACCTGGCCGGCTGGTCGTTCATTACCTGTACCAGGTACCTGGCCGGCTGGTCGTTCACTACCTGTACCAGGTACCTGGCCGGGTGGTTGTTCATTACCTGTACTAGGTACCTGGCCGGGTGGTTGTTCATTACCTGTACCAGGTACCTGGCCGGGTGGTTGTTCATTACCTGTACCAGGTACCTGGCCGGCTGGTCGTTCATTACCTGTACCAGGTACCTGGCCGGCTGGTCGTTCATTACCTGTACCAGGTACCTGCCGGGTGGTTGTTCACTACCTCTACCAGGTACCTGGCCGGGTGGTTGTTCATTACCTGTACTAGGTACCTGGCCGGGTGGTTGTTCATTACCTGTACCAGGTACCTGGCCAGGTGGTCATTCATTACCTATACCAGGTACCCGGCCGGGTGGATGTTCATTACCTGTGCTGTTGCCAGACCAAAGTACAATCCTATCTGCTCCCGCGACAGAGTTGCTGCAGCCCCGAAGGTGAATAGCGCCAAAAAACTGCTGCCCACTACCTCATTCTACTTCCAGGCCGTTTGTCTGCGTACTGATGCGGGCCCAATATTGCATCATTATTTCATTTTTATTGACACATCTGTGTCGAGCTCGAGGGTCTCAATGTGAGCTCTTTAGCCCTCCACATGGCCAGCCTGTTGACATTCCTCGAGAAGCCATCCCTCATCTTATCGTCATCCTTTGCATTACCTGCTAAATCACGAGTTTCCTTTTAATGAGCTTCAGGTACCGGAGACCTAGAGCACAGAAGCCCAGTGCTGTCCTTCAATGAGCTTCAGGTACTGGAGACCTTCTAGAGCACAGAAGCCCAGTGCTGTCCTTTAAGGAGCTTCAGGTACTGGAGACCTAGAGCACAGAAGCTCAGTGCTGTCCTTCAATGAGCTTCAGGTACTGGAGACCTTCTAGAGCACAGAAGCCCAGTGCTGTCCTTTAAGGAGCTTCAGGTACTGGAGACCTAGAGCACAGAAGTCCAGTGCTGTCCTTTAAGGAGCTACATGTACTGGAGACCTTCTAGAGCACAGAAGCCCAGTGCTGTCCTTTAAGGAGCTACATGTACTGGAGACCTTCTAGAGCACAGAAGCCCAGTGCTGTCCTTTATGGAGCTACATGTACTGGGGACCTTCTAGAGCACAGAAGCCCAGTGCTGTCCTTTAAGGAGCTACATGTACTGGAGACCTTCTAGAGCACAGAAGCCCAGTGCTGTCCTTTATGGAGCTACATGTACTGGAGACCTTCTAGAGCACAGAAGCCCAGTGCTGTCCTTTATGGAGCTTTAGGTTCAGGAGATTTTCTAGAGAACAGAAGCCAAGTGCTATCTTTTAATGAGTTTCGGGTACCGGTGTCCTAGAGAACAGAAGCCCAATGCTCTCCTTTAATGAGCTTCAGGTACTGGAGGCCTAGAGCACAGGAGCCCAGTGCTATACTTTAAGGAGCTACATGTACTGGAGACCTTCTAGAGCACAGAAGCCCAGTGCTGTCCTTTAAGGAGCTACAGGTACTGGAGACCTTCTAGAGCACAGAAACCCAGTGCTCTCCTTTAATGAGCTTCAGGTACCGGAGACCTAGAGAACAGAAGCCCAGTGCTGTCCTTTAAGGAGCTTTAGGTACTGGAGACTTTCTAGAGAACAGAAGCCCAATGGTATCCTTTAATGAGCTTCACATAAAAAGTTGTTCTTAAATTATCTTTATTTTAGGATAAAACGTTTTATTTAGTGATGACTGAATTATCCAACCCTCAGAGGAAATATATGAGAACATGCATTTGAGTTGAATTAATAACGTGAAATGTAATAAAACAATGAAATAATTGGGGATACATAAAAGAAATTGGATTTTCAAAGAATGACTGAAAGAATCCTAAAACTTAACTTAGTTTCAAACTAATAGGTTTTCAAACTGTTTGTAAAAGGGTGAAAGAGAAGGCGGGAAAAAGAGAAAGAACATCAAGCAGTTGAATTATTATGATGTGCCATCATGTACATCAAAATAAAGGTAATAGCAACTGTTGAAATTTATTATGATTAAATTAGCTAATCCAATCAAGTCCTACCAAACAAAATGAAACCAATGGCTATATTCATAATAAAATTGTCAGAGATTTGTTTTACTTTGAGGGGGCTTGAAGTTCCCCAATAAGATTTTAGGTTTGTTTATGTTCTTTTTTTATTTTTTTTATTCTTTTTTATACTAATGTTATTCAAATGAAGTGTAATGGGTAGCGATAACAAGTCTCTTTGAGGCCGTGAGCAGAGACAAAGCAAATAATAATCTATGATTAGAGCAAAGTGTAAACCACCTTGACTTGAAATTAAGGTTCCAGTGACATTTTCAGTTTAGAGTTAATTATTGGAAGACAAGTGCCAAGTAAATGTCCACTAAACTACTAAATGGAATGGAAACGTTGAAAATTATATTAATGTGTCTCTGAACTTTGTACTGATAAAGAAGTATATTAAGACATAAGAATTGGGCCTGCCTAGTGGGTTTCTGTTACGTGGAACTCCGCAAAGTGCCGAAAAAGCTCCGCTTCGCTACACGGAGTTCGGCGAGTGGCAGAGTTTCGGTAAGTCGCGCAGTTCGTGCTGATTTTAAGCATCCGGAGTTTCGCCTGTGTTGTAAAATCAGTGTGAATGGCATCACGCAGAGTGCCTGAGGCCCCTAACTTCTTTCTGCCGCTCGAGTAGATTTTCTGCTTGAGCAGCAGCTTCCTCAGTGAGAGCACCATCTTTCTTATCACAAGCGGTTGCTCCCTTCTGTCACCCCTCGCGTTCAGAAATCTCACTCGTGCTCGCCAACGAGAGAAAAAACTCCGCTCTACATCACTTCGCAGAGTTTTTCGGAAAACTCTGCGAGTTCTGCTGGTGGAGCGGAATTTTTCGCCCACCCCTAATAAGACTAATGCCGCTTAGTACAATCTAGCAGCCAGCATTGACTGCTGATGTCACTAGAAGCTTTGGAAAGCATAAAAGGAGTTATATAAAGCCTGTTATAAACCAAGAATAGTGTCTGCACGCTACTACCAATTTATGATGTTTTAGGGATGTTTTGCCAAATCTTATTTCATAAGGGGATAGACCAAAATGAACGCAAATCTTTATTACATAACATTTCCGTTCTAGGTTTGGGGCCTGAGTCTAAGCCTTAGTGCTGCGTCACAACGGTGACGGGTATCCCGTCTGCCAAAATATGAATCCTATTATATCCTATGGATTTATATTTCGGCAGACGGGATATCCGTCACCATTGTGACGGAGTAATTCATCCGCCAAGATCTCTATAGGGCCCTTAGTCCTGGGTACTAGGAATAGATAAATATTTATAAATGATTGACGCTTTAGGGGAGAAGACAGAATCTACAGAATAGTACTATTAGGAGAGGGAACAATGTTATCCTTTAACTTCATAAAGGAGTCTAAAACAATATTTCCTATATTCCCTTGCATGTGTTCGATACAGGCATTTAAGGTCCTGGTTCATGTCTGTTTTGAACCTCAGTCTGAGTGTAGCAGCTCGCGAGGCAGTGAATATTGCCTTATTAGGTGAAACCAAGGATTGGCTCAAAGCAATAATAAAAGCTGATAAAAGTCTCTTTATAAGAAACAGCCAAGGCAGCTCTCGAAATGTTGAACGGGAGGGTTCCAGCAAGAATTTATTGATGCTTGGTTCATTTCTTAACAAATTTTATTTCCATCTCTAATAATTTGTGAGGTGAGGGGGCAAGAAATAACTGTATTCATATGATTGAATGGCTGACAATGTTCGAAGGGGATAACGATCTATAATTTATAGGGTATTATACCACCCTATCATGGTTGAGGGTATATATAGCCTGCAGAAATATTGCGTCCACTCTGCCGCGCCCTCTGTATTGTCAAGATGAGTAGATGTGGAGTTATAAACAGTAAATCTATACTTATTAATATGTACTACCCGTGAAGATATGGAGCGAGTCAATATTGATGATATATTTTAGTATGTTGATACTTCGAGCAGCATGTAGCGACCAACATTCTATTGTATCTGAGATTAAAACCAGAGGTTTGAACAACGGGGTATTTAAAGAGATCTTTTGTGAAAAAGTAGATGTGACTACAGAAAATCAAGATTTTTGTCTTAAGCTCCTGGTTAAGGGAGAAGCTGGGCTGCTGTGAATGAGTATGACACTGTAGTGTCGAACATCTACGGCCCGATTCACAAAGGTAAACTTAGACCAAAAGTTGAAGTTTCTGATTTTCCAAGTTCACAAGGGTAAATTACGATTTGTATCTTTACATCCACACTCAGGGCAGAGATTACCCCCAAGTGCAGAGTTTCCACTCTGGGTCCAGAGTGTAATCTCCACACTTGGGGTGGAGATTCTGCCCCGAGTGCAGAGTTTTCACTCTGGGTGCGGAGTGGAATCTCCAAACTCTGGGTAGAGTCAGCCCTGAGTGCAGTTTCCACTCTGGATGCGGAGTGGAATCTCCACATTGGGGCGGGGTGGAGATCAGCCCTGAGTACCGAGTTTCCACTAAGGGTGCGGAGTGGAACCTTCACACTTAGGGTGGAGATTCTGCTTCGAGTTTGGATGTAAAGATTCTACTCGTAACTTATCTTTGTGAATACCGAAAGTTGTAAACTAGGCTTTTGGTGAAAGTTTACCTTTGTGAATCGGACCCCTGGAGTTTAGGGAAATATCTCAAATGCGATTAACTTCCGAGTGCATGATTTAGAAGAAACAATAATGTAGGCAGAAAACTTTATGCTGACTGTAGATGTTTTTCAAGTTCTGTAGCATACACATGGGTGTGTAACATAAGGTGTTATCAGAGATCATTGGGTATCTCGTGACACCATGGTGTAGAGCGTTTCGAGCAAGCGGCTCTGTGAGTATTCATCAAGGCCAGGTGTGTATGATGTATCAGACCCTATATCGTATTGGGTTGGCCACAGGACTCTGGGTGTGGTTGGTGATGATGATGGTCAGTGGACACTGGAATAGACTGACCGTGTGTGAGCTGGATATTAAGGTGGACTCCTTCCAAAGAGCGACGGTCTGTATTACACTGGGCTTGACTGAAGGTTAAGGAGGGTCCTTTGGCACTGTGGTGGTCTGTAGTACACTGGATGGGGGTGGACATTAGAGGTTATCTCCTTATATTTAGTAATGGTCTGTAATATCTGCCAGAAGAGTGGATCAAGGGGTGGACATTGGAAGCTGGACATGAAGAGATGCTTCTTTCCATAAGGCGGTGGTCTGTGGGACACTGTCTGAGGCTTCATGTTAAGGGCATCTCCGTTCCAGACACTGGTTTTCTGTGGGACCCTGAGCTGAGGTCTGTGAGACACTGGGCGGTGGTCTGTGGGACACTGTACGAGGTTTGATGTTAAAGCATCTCCCTTCCAGCAACACAAAAAGATGATGGACGGAATGCTGAACAATGCAAAGATTCACCCCAGTCACAGATCTGGGTTTAATCCATCGTTCTTTTGCTCACCATGCCACCCCAGTTTGGACCCAGCCATATGCAAATCAGTCTTGACCCTGTTCCTCATGGGAACAGTCCAGCCCGAACTGCCAAGCCAGGTCCTCACTGGTCCGGAAGCAAGCACCCTGGGACCGGTTTCAGGGTTTCACCCTTCATCAGCCAGGCTAGCTTGAATCCAGTGGCACAGTGAGCAAGGGACCCACGTCTGGGCATACCCTTCCCACTTGGGGCAACTTTAGCAACACAAAAGGATGATGGACGGAGTGCTAAACAATGCAAACACTCACCCCCAGTCACAGATCTGGGTTTAATCCATCGTTCTTTTGCTCACCATGCCACCCCAGTTTGGACCCAGCCATATGCAAATCAGTCTTGACCCTGTTCCTCATGGGAACAGTCCAGCCCGAACTGTCAGGCCAGGTCCTCCCTGGACCGGTAACAAGCATCTCCCTTCCAGACAGTGGTAATCGGTGGGACAGTGGGAGATGGTCTGTGGGACTCTGCGAGGCTTCATGTTTAGGGCACCTCCCTTCCAGACAGTGGTGGTCGGTGGAACAGTGGGCGGTGCCAGGGATGCACAAGAAGCGACCCATCACAAGGAGAGACCCCTCCCCGGGTGAGGACGCTCGAGACAGGCATCTCTCAGACGCACAGCGTGTGGTGTCTGAGTGCAATTTTCCAGTCTAGTGCGAGAGTTATCTGTATAAATGATGCAGTGTGTGGCCGGGTCCCTGCTGGTCCACTGCCCCCCCCCCACAGCCCCTTCACACCTCCCTCCGGCGGGTGGAAATGGGACAGGCACTGCTGAGGCACGCACACTGCCCTCTCCTAGAAACTACAAGGGGTTATCCCTGTCACCTGGGGTGTAGGGCCCAGGGGGACACTTACACATTACCTCGCACTGCCCGACTATCACCAGTCTGGCACTCCACATTCTACGTCACACCATCCAGTCTCCACCATACACTAACCCCTCCTGCCCTGACTCCACCTGCCCTCCACCACACACTGCCTCACACTGTCCATCCTCCACCACACGCTAACCCTTACTGCCCACCTCTACCTGCCCCTCCACACACTGCCTCACACTGTCCACCCTCCACCGCATGCTAACCCTTACTGCCCACCTCTCACCTGCCCTCCTCCACACACTGCCTCACACTGTCCATCCTCCACCGCACGCTAACCCTTACTGCCCACCTCTCACCTGCCTTCTTCCACACACTGCCTCACACTGTCCACCCTCCCCCACACGCTAACCCTTACTGCCCACCTCTACCTGCCCCTCCACACACTGCATCACACTGTCCACCCTCCACCGCATGCTAACCCTTACTGCCCTGCCTCACCTGCCCTCCTCCACACACTGCCTCACACTGTCCATCCTCCACCGCACGCTACCCCTTACTGCCCACCTCTCACCTGCCCTCCTCCACACACTATCCATCCTCCACCACAGGCTAACCCTTACTGCCCTGCCTCACCTGCCCTCCTCCAGACACTGCCTCACACTGTCCATCCTCCACCCTCACACTGTCAATCCTCCACCACACGCTAACCCTTACTGCCCACGTTTCACCTGCCCCCTCCACACACTGTCTATCCTCCACCACACACTAACCCTTACTGCACACCTGCCCCCCTCCACACACTGTCCATCCTCCACCACACACTAACCCTTACTGCCCACCTCTCGCCTGCCCCCCTCCACACACTGTCCATCCTCCACCACACGCTAACCCTTACTGCCCACCTTTCACCTGCCCCCCTCCACACACTGCCCATCCTCCACCACAGGCTAACCCTTACTGCACACCTGCCCCCCTCCACACACTGTCCATCCTCCACCACAGGCTAACCCTTACTGCCCACCTCTCACCTGCCCTCCTCCACACACCGCCTCACACTGTCCACCCTCCCCCACGCTAACCCTTACTGCCCACCTCTCACCTACCCTCCTCCACACACTGCCTCACACTGTCCACCCTCCACTGCATTCTAACCCTTACTGCCCTGCCTCACCTGCCCTCCTCCACACACTGCCTCACACTGTCCATCCTCTACCGCATGCTAACCCTTACTGCCCACCTCCACCTGCCCTCCTCCACACCCTGCCTCACACTCTCCATCCTCCACTGCATGCTAACCCTTACTGCCCACCTCCACCTGCCCCCTTCACACCCTGCCTCACACTGTCCATCCTCCACCTCACGCTAACCCTTACTGCCCACCTTTCACCTGTCCTCCTCCACACTCCGCCTCACCCTGTCCACCCTCCACCGCACGCGAACTCTTACTGTCCGCCTTTCACCTGCCCCCTCCCCACACCGCCTCACACTGTCCAATGTTATGTTGTGTTATGTGTATTTATATAGCGCATGGCTACCCGGAGGCCTCCCAGTGCTAGGAGCTAGAACTCTAGTGTCGAGGATGAAAGAGGAGGGAATTATGTTTTAAGTAGCCAAGTCTTTAAAGCCTTGCGGAAGGTTAGTTCATGGCTGATCATTTGTAGGCTAAGAGGGGAGAGTTCCATAACTTTGCCCCCTGGTAAGCTAGAGATCTTCCACCCCACCTGGCCTCCTTCACTTTAGGAGTCACTACTAAGAAGGCTGTGGAGGATCTAAGTGGCCTATTAGGTGAGTAGAAGGAAGCTAAGGTCCTCAGTATTTCCGGGCCTCTATTGTGCAGTGCTCTATGCATATGGCACAGTGTCTTAAATTGTATCTGCTTAGCCACAGGAAGCCAGTGCAGGGAGGCAATTCCTGCTTTTATAGATTCATGTTTAGGTAATCTGCAACTTTTTGATCAGGTATCCAGGCGCTCCAATATACAATGCATTTCCATAGTCCAGACGTGAACCAATCAATGCCTGTATAATAATCTCCACCACACGCTAACCCTTACTGCCCACCTTTCACCTGCCCCCCTCCACACACTGTCCATCCTCCACCACACGCTAACCCTTATTGCCCACCTCTCACCTGCCCTCCTCCAGAGACTGCCTCACACTGTCCATCCTCCACCACACGCTAACCCTTACTGCCTACCTGCCCCCCTCCACACACTGTCCATCCTCCACCACACACTAACCCTTACTGCCCACCTCTCACCTGCCCCCTCCACACACTGTCCATCCTCCACCACACACTAACCCTTACTGCCCACCTCTCACCTGCCCTCCTCCACACACTGTCCATCCTCCACCACAGGCTAACCCTTACTGCCCACCTCTCACCTGCCCTCCTCCAGACACTGCCTCACACTGTCCATCCTCCACTCTCACACTGTCCATCCTCCACCACACGCTAACCCTTACTGCCCACCTGACCCCCTCCACACACTGTCTATCCTCCACCACACACTAACCCTTACTGCCCACCTGCCCCCCTCCACACACTGTCCATCCTCCACCACACGCTAACCCTTACTGCCCACCTTTCACCTGCCCCCCCTCCACACACTGTCCATCCTCCACCACAGGCTAACCCTTACTGCCCACCTCTCACCTGCCCTCCTCCAGACACTGTCCATCCTCCACCACAGGCTAACCCTTACTGCCCACCTGCCCCCCTCCACACACTGTCCATCCTCCACCACAGGCTAACCCTTACTGCCCACCTCTCACCTGCCCTCCTCCAGACACTGTCCATCCTCCACCACAGGCTAACCCTTACTGCCCACCTGCCCCCCTCCACACACTGTCTATCCTCCACCACACTCTAACCCTTACTGCCCACCTGCCCCCCTCCACACACTGTCCATCCTCCACCACACTCTAACCCTTACTGCCCACCTGCCCCCCTCCACACACTGTCCATCCTCCACCACACTCTAACCCTTACTGCCCACCTGCCCTCCTCCACACACTGTCCATCCTCCACCACAGGCTAACCCTTACTGCCCACCTCTCACCTGCCCTCCTCCACACACTGCCCATCCTCCACCACAGGCTAACCCTTCCTGCCCACCTCTCACCTGCCCTCCCCCTCACACACTACGCCACATTGTCCAACTCCGAGCAGCCTCCCACTGGACACACTACGTCACACTATCCACCCTCTACCCGGCCTCGACCACACACAGAACCCTCACTCCACCCGAGGTGTGAGCAGAGGTCAGTGAGTGAGTGAGAGATGACTGGGAGGAGCTCAGTCTGATGAGAGAGGGGATTAGGTGAGAGGCGGGGTACAAAGAGGTTGTTCGTTCACTCTTCCCCCCCCCCCCCCGTCTCTCTCCTTCTTGCTTTACCTCCCCCCTATTCTCCTGTCTCTCCATTCTCCCCTCTCTCTCCTCCCTCCCCGCACCCCTCTCTCTCTTCTACTCCTGCTCTGTTGCCCTCTCTTCCTCTCTCTCCCATCCCTTTCACTCGTCCCTCCTGTCCCGCTCCTCCCTTCTTTGTCCCCCTCTCTCATCTGTCTTTGCTCCCTCTCTCCGCCCCTCGCTCTCTCCGTCTTCCTTTCCGACCATCTCTCCCTCACTCCTCTCTCCTGCCTCCTCTCCCGATTTTCTCTCGCCCCCACTGTTCCCCCTCTCTTCTGTCTCTCTCCCCCCATGCTCCCTCTTTCTCTCACTCGCTCCACTAACGCTCTCCCCCTCATCTGTCTCTCTTCTCCCTCTCCACCCCCCCCCCCCACACCACCGCCTCCCCCCACATCCACACACTGTCCGTGGCAGGAGGACCCCAGTGACCCACTTTCGCAGCCTCGGGGTGCAGGTGGCATCTCACAAACGGCCCTAAATAAATAAAGAGTCGCCCCCTGGGGCGCTGATGCCACCGAGGCGCCCGGTGCCCGCTCCATGTGGCGGCGGCTGGGGGCCCGGGCGGGTCGCATCTGTCTGCCCCCCCCCCGGCGGTGATGGAGAGACGGTGACTCCATTAGCTCGGGGGTCTCGCCTTCCGTGGACTGCGGAGCGTGCATTAACCTCTGCTGGGGGGGGGGCATTAACCTCTGCTGGGGGGGTGCATTAACCTCTGCTGGGGGGGGGCATTAACCTCTGCTGGGGGGGGGGGGGTGCATTAACCTCTGCTGGGGGGGGGGCATTAACCTCTGCTGGGGGGGGGGTGCATTAACCTCTGCTGGGGGGGGGGGCATTAACCTCTGCTGGGGGGGTGCATTAACCTCTGCTGGGGGGGGGTGCATTAACCTCTGCTGGGGGGGGGTGCATTAACCTCTGCTGGGGGGGGGCATTAACCTCTGCTGGGGGGGGGCATTAACCTCTGCTGGGGGGGGCATTAACCTCTGCTGGGGGGGGGGGGGGGGGGGGGTGCCAGGCAGAGGCCCCCACTGCCTCCCCACCACGGGGACCCCAGGGAGTGGTCGTCTTCACCATCATTCCGCGGGGTTCTTAGCCTGGCATGGGCCGAGCCCTGGGACGGGGCGCCACGGTGCCCCCCACCTCCCCTCCCCCGCCACCTCCACATCCAATCCCGTTTATTGCACGGACAAAGCGGGCTCTGGCCCCGGGCCCCAGTCTTTCAGGGCCCCCGATAGAGCCAGCTCTGTTCTGCAGAGTCTTGGCCTGGTGACCTTGGGTCATTCTTAGACGGATTGTTCTAAACACCGTTTTCCTTCCATTTATTTTAATGTGAGTGATGTGCGAGAGTCTACTAAGACATTTTGCAGAGAAATCTTGCTTTAAGTTTCATACAGCATCCCTCCCAAAAAGTTTTTTTTAGATCAAAACAGATGAGAAGTGGGAGGGGGTCACAGAGATTATTTGCACTAATATTCGTGAGCTGCAGCGGTGTTACACTATTGAAAACACACCTCACCACCCCTGAATATTAAATGTTAACACATTTAGAGTTTGGCCCGTGTGCTCTGTGCACTGTCAGTGACCTGGCAAAGGAGGGCACGAAAGAGCTGAAACTGCATCATACATTCAAAGCTGGTCCAAACATGGGACCCCAAAATACGTTTGGCCAGGGACCCCCAAAATATTTAAGATGTCCCAGTCCACGTCATTCCCTGAGGCACTGCCCACTTGCCGCCATCTATCGCTCCAGTTGGCCGTCCCTGGCAGGGACCCTCCTCTGCTGGCGCTGCCAAGGCACGAGGGTGCGACTTTAAACCAGGCCACGTTAGCACCCCGGAGGGCGTGCCCTCCACCCGCCCTCCATCCATGGCCGTGCCAGGCCTCAGGTCTGCTGGCACCACATTGGGAGGAGCTTAGTATATCACCAGGCCCCCTCAGCATCCATCGAAGGAGTGCCCTCCTGCCCCTCTCCAGTGCTCTCTCCTGCCTCTGTGGGTGGGGTGTGCAGCGGGGGAGGATGTGGGGGGTGGGCTTGGCCCACTGCTTTGATCCCAGCCGTCCTCAACATCCACGGAGGCCCCCACCCTCTACCCTGCCAGGCACACCCCGTTGAGGGCACAGGCTGTGTCTGGGGCCACTGTACTTAGTCTGGACTGCTTGGGCACCCCCAAGAGTGACTTGAAGGGGGGCGTACTATACTTTTGCTGAAGTCACCTGCTGGTTTTGTTACAGCCCCCTCTTGCCATGGCAGTGTAACAAACAAGACAACATTCAGCTTAAATGCTTTAGAAAGGCCATCATTACCAGACATCCTGTGAGACAATCGGGGAGGAGCCAGGCCGTCTCAGCTGCTCCAGGGAGCCCCAGGAGATTAGCCAATCAGGGGTGTGACTGCTCTCCAGTGCTTCATTTGTAAATAAAAACGCGCTGGTGCCCAAAGCTCTCTTCTGAAACTCGTGGCTGCAAAGTATACTTGGGCAATGTAATCCTGAAGCCATCTCGGGCCTCTTTAATCTATTTACAGCCACTCCCTGCCCCTTCAGCGCACTCTTGCAGCTTTCTCACATTGTGACGATTTTTCGTTTTTCCTTTCCCCCGTCTTTTCGATATGTGTATTCTGCTTGCAGTAAATGCTTGAGGCAGAAGAATAAGTGCTGGGCTTCAAAAGTAAAATGCAGGCCCCCAAAAATAAGTGCATGTGCCCTGCACCAGAAACCACCGCTTCAAATTGAGCACTGCTGTTCTATGAGGCAACTACCGGTACAAAACCTCTAAAATTATTAATTAACCCCCCCAACCCACCCCTCCTTTCTCTTGAGCTACAGGAGCCTCAAAATGACCTGTCTCAACTAATATGGCCTTATTCAAGCACGTTTCACCCCAGGAAGCAGAGGCTTACCTCAGGATCGGCTACTTATTCTGATTTAGGAGTGGAAGATTCATCTATTACCAGTCCGCTTTGAAGTGCTTAATTTGAGCCGGTGGGGCCCACCAAAGCTCATTTTTGTAACCCAGCACCTATTTTGTCTTCAACAGGCTTTGATCCAGAGCAGGCGAGAGAAAAGGGAGGAAGAGAAAGACGGAAAAACAGTGAGAAAGGGAGGAAGCAGGGATGAATAAAAACTTGCAGGAGACAGCTAAGGAGGCAGGGAGTGTCTGGATTGAAGAGGAATGAGATGTAATAAGGACTATTCAGCTGCGGTATTCAGTACTCTGACCTTTGATATCACTGGCTGCAGTCTTCTCAGTAAACTTTGGGCACTTATGCTTTCACAAATTAAGCACTGGATACCTGTCGAGGGCACTCAGAGGCTCTATTTACTGTGAAGTCAGGCTTGCCTTCTGACCCGTGTGCTCCTTGAAGTCTGCCTCTTGCTGCTGATATCATTCCACCGAATGTTTGTAAACTTGGAACTCAGTCACCATGACAGGCATTTGTTCCACCTTCCTGGAAAAGCACTCAGGTTGCTCCTTTGCTGAAAACACTGTCTGCCAATCCTATTGTCAAGAGTAAAACATTCATCCCATCTCCCTAACGCCTTCTGTTTCCAAAGTGGTGGAAAAGGAAGTAAGTCGAATTGTCAACGTAATAAATTCTTCAATGACAATAGCTTGCTGGTCCCTGTGCAGAGAGGTTTGCATGGTTCCTCTTGCTGGAAGTTGCCCTTCTATGGGCGGTATCAGCTAAGAATGATATCTCACTTGTGGGTGGGTGTAGTGACTTTGGTCTTATTAGATCTTTCTTCCTGCCTTCGACACTGTGTCCCATAAGGTCCTTATCTCTTGACTAGTCGAGGCAGGTGTCGGTGGGGATACATTAACATGGCTTTCATCCTTTCTGGTTGGGCGGTCTCTGTAGCCAGTGGTGCTGGGACTATTTTCAGCATGGGGGTGTTGCCAATGTTACATGACTAATGTCATAACGATTGTGAAAAATCCAAGTATCACACCAGAAAAACATGTGTAGCAAATGTAGCATGCTGTTTCAGCAGGAGAGTGGTAAGTGTGTAGCCGGTGGTGCATTTCAGAGCACTAGTGTGGTAGCGCACTGTCATTTAAAGGCAGCACATTTTCTTCTTGAAACGGTAACAAAATTTGAATAGACATGCACAATTTTACTTGTAAAACTATGTAGCACACAAACGATAATGTGTGAAAATCAGGTTTCAGAGAATATTAATAATTTGTGCATCATGAAATAAAGGACCACATGTAGAAAAGTTTGAAATAGCGAATTCCTGATTGTGATTTCCTGTGAATCGCAATTTGGAAATCGCTATTTCAGATGTTTGAAACTCTTAGGAGTTTCATTTGCGATTCCCAGTGGATCATAATTAAACCTACCTCATGAATATTAATGAGGTAGGTCTCTCTTTGCGACCTATTAAGAATTGTGAAAATCACAGGGATAGTGGTCTGCTGAGGTCAGCAGACTACCATGTGTGTGATTGCTTTTAAATAATACGTTTTCTTTTCATTTTCTAAGAGTAGGCAGTGGTCCGCGGGATTGCTTAAAGAAAATGCTTTTACAAACATTCACAAAGGCCATTTGCGAATGGGTTACCACCAATTTAAAATAGGTGGTTAAATGCTAATGTTTTGCAACCGCATTTCGGTCACAAAACATGCACACATACCACTGCGATTCAGTATTAGGAAGTGACGCCCTCAACACGCCCCTTCCTAATATTGAATCGCAAACCCAAATTGTGATTCGGTAACAGGTAACCAAATCGCTATTTGAGTTTGGTACTTTTCAAAATGCCTTTTTGCGTTTGCAAAGTGGCCAATTCTGCGAATCAGCCCATTGGCAACCTCAAAAACACTTCAAACATGTGGCCCAAAGTGTCTTAATTTTGTTTTGATCCTATTAAATCTTCGTTTCCATCACACTTCAGAATTACAACAATGTGTTTCATTTGTTCTCTTGTAATTGCTGATATATTTTGGAGTATGCATATAGTTAATTTACAGGTATTTAAAAGTTGTCGTGTGTTGGAAAAAGACTGCCATAGTTCCACCTTCCCTTTCACTTCCTGTGCCCCAGCAAGATTGTCACCAGGTCACTTTTACAAAATCCTCTCACTGTGCAGTCGGAGAAGTAAAAGTAAACGCCACGTCCAATAATCAGCAGTTTGTTAGGAGGCACAGCATTACATTTGACTTTTGTCTTTGAAGGCGCAACAAATGTGACAAGACAAAAATCTAAAGCATCTTTATTGCTCATTCACCTTCTGAACCCCAGCATGGTTATTTTTGGGGTTCCGCAGCACCCCCAGGCTTACGACTGTAGCTTCCACCGTCCATCCTTCAAACCTCAGACCTGTGGGGTTCCCCAGGGCTCATCCTTGAGCCCTACATCACTCGGACTGTAGGTGGCTTCAGACACTCGTAGGAGTTGCCTTTATGAGTTCTGCGGATGATACTCGGCTCAACGTAACAACTGTGTATCTCAATTCTTGCTCGTGGCCCGTATCTGGAGTATCCGTAAAATACAAAAACCCTAATGTTTTGGTGGATAATTTTTATTTGTGATTGTCAAACATAAAATTCTGTCTGTTAAGTATTTGCACCACGTCTAATCGTCAGGTCTCCAAAAAGCTGTTGGAAAACTGTTTGTCTGAACTGCAATCAGATGGATCCAACTCCAGTCATGCAATAAGATTAATCTGTCCTGTACTCTGTCTAGCGCCACGAAGCACTCACGGTCCGCATCATTGGTCTCATTCTTATGGTAACATTCTCATGATAGACACATTGTTACTACCTGAGTATATTCTTACTGTTGCAGCTGACGATCCTCTCCATTCTGACTATAACTCATTGAGGAGTTGTTTATTACTGTAATATATTCAGATGGTGTAGGAAGCTGGCCTGGTGTGTGGTGGGTACCTATGGTACTTACACCTTATACCAGGTCCAGGTATCCCCCCTTAGTGTAGTCAGTGTCTAGAAGTCAGGCTCTCTGGAGGTAGCTGTGGATGAGCAGCCAAGGCTTATCTAGGAGACATGCAAAGCTCATGCAATATCACTGTAGTCACGCACAGTACTTACACACATGAAGAAAACACTCAGTTGTACAAAAATAAAGGTACTTTATTATAGTAACACAGCACTGAAAATAATAGACAGGTAAGCCACCCTTAGGAGGTAAGTAATACACTAAATATATGCACTAGTAATCAGAAACAGGCATGGAAAAGGTTAGAAAACAGTTCAAATAGCAATAACCAATAGTGACCCTAGGGGGAACACAAACTGTATACAAAAAAAAATGGAATGCGAACAAGGTACCCCCACCTAGGTAAGTGGAATGTGTAGAGAGCAGCTGGGAATACTAGAAAACCACAGAGGTAAGTAGCACAGTACCCCCCAGCAACCAGGGAATCAGGAGTAAATCACTGGAATTTCCCCGAACCACCCAAAATGGAAGGAAAAGAAGAAAGGAAGACACCCAGACAAGACTGCAGGAAACCAGCGGTGGATTCCTGGAGAGGAAGACCTGTGGAGAGAGGGGGCCAACTCCAAGAGTCACAATGGGGTCCAGGAGGAGTAGGAGCTTCTACCCACCCAGCTGTGGATGCAGTAGTTGGTGGACGGTACTGAAGAACAGGTCAGCACTGCAGCCCTGGAGAAGAGTTCCTTATGGATGCAGAAGATGTCCCACGCTGGAGTAAAG
Organism: Pleurodeles waltl; assembly: GCF_031143425.1. Classification (NCBI taxonomy): domain Eukaryota; kingdom Metazoa; phylum Chordata; class Amphibia; order Caudata; family Salamandridae; genus Pleurodeles; species Pleurodeles waltl. The sequence goes on from NC_090447.1 coordinate 1,515,178,931, forward strand.
ATTGCAGATGGGTGTTGGTGCAGAAATTCCACCAACAAACCTTGGCAAAGGCAAACTTGCGGTTAATGGAAAAGAGGTGCTGTCTGCGACCAGCAAGGCCCAGGAGGACTCGACCCAGGAGGAGGAGTCACAGGATTGGGACACAGGAGTCCCAGAAGGAGCCCACACAGTACTAAAGAGGATCCCATGCCGCAGGAGAACCACGCAGAGGGCTGTGCGTCACAGGAAGGAGTGCTGGGGACTGGAGCTACACTTCGCCTGAAGATCCTTTGGAGGAAGTGCAAACAAGCCTTGGCAGCTCCAAGAGACGTGGTGCCTGGGGTTACTGTCCTGCATGGGGAGGCAAAGGCTTACCTCCACCAAAGTTGGACAGCTGGGAGAGAGGACCAAGAGAACTACTCCGGACCACAAGAACTACTCCGGACCACCGCCCGTGATGCAGGATCCATGCAGCTCAGCAAGAAAGGGGATCCACCTAGCCAGTCATCGCTTGTTGTGGGCACCTGCGGTTGCAGGGGAGTGACTCCTTCACTCCAAGGGAGATTCCTTCTTCTTCTTGTGCAAGCAGAAGAGTTGTAGTCTTCTTAGGATGCATGGCCGGGGAATGGTGGAAAGCTCACTGGAGACCTTGAAACAATGTTGCTGAAGAGTCCTTTCTTATTCCAAGCTGCTTGTCAGGTCCTGGAGGTTCCAATCACAGTTCCGGAGGCCGAAGGTGGAAGCAGAGGTTCGAGGAGTCCTGCTGGAATCTTGCAAGCCGAAACTGAGGACCCACCCAAGAGAGAGGCCCTGAAAGGGGGATTGGTCACCCAACCAGGTAAGCACCTGTCAGGAGGGGGTTCGGACATCACCTGCCTGGCCTGGCCACTCAGATGCTCCCAAAGTTCCCTGCCAAACATGGAAACAAGATGGCAGAACCCAGGGACCCTCTGGAGGAGCTCTGGGCACCACCCCTGGGGTGGTGATGTACAGGGGAGTGGTCACTCCCCTTTCCATTGTCCAGTTTTATGCCAGAGCAGGGACTGGGGGTCCCTGAACTGGTGTGGACTGGTTTATGCACGGAGGGCACTAAATGTGCCCTTCAAAGCAAGCCAGTGGCTTGGGGAGGCTACCCCTCCCAAGCCAGTCACAGCTATTGCCAAAGGGAGAAGGTGTTACCTCCCCCTCCCAAAGGAAATACTTTGTTCTGCCTCCCTGGGCTTGAGCAGATCAAGCAGCAGGAGGGCAGAAACCTGTTTGAGGGGTGACAGCAGCTTGGGCTGCCCGGAAAACCCTGTAAGACTGGAGGTAGCAATGCTGGGGGTCCTCTAAGGAGCCCCCAGAGTGCATGGAATCATACTTCCAACACTTGCAACAGTATTGGGGTATGATTCTGACATGTTTGGTACCAAACATGCTGAGGTTTGGAGTTACTATTATGTAGCTGGACATAGGTAGTGACCTATGTCTGGTACACGCGTAAAATGGCATCCCCACACTCAAAGTCCAGGAAAATGGATCTGGAGTTTGTGGGGGCACCTCTGTTAGTGCAGGGGTGCCCTCACACACAGGTACCTGCACCCTGCCCGCTGGGCTGAGAGGGCCTGCCATAGGTCTGACTTACAGTGACCTGGTGCAGTGACCTGTAGCGAAAACGGATGCATGCACCCATCTCACGCAGACTGCAATGGCAGGCCTGCAGAACCCTTTGCATGGGCCCCCTATGCGTGGCAGAATAACTCCTGCAGCCCATACGGATCCCTGGGAACCCCAGCATCCTGGGTACCTAGGTACCATATACTTGGGACCTACATGGGGGGCCAGCATGCCGATTGTGGGAAGACAAAAGTACAGTTTAGAGGAGAGAGCAAAACTACTGGGGTCCGGGTTAGCAGAGACCCAGTAGACACAGTCAAACATACTGACAACAGGAAGAAAATGGGGGTAACCATCCCAAGAAAGAGGGTACTTTCCTACAGATGGTGCTTGTTACAGTAACACATTCAGATGGGACTTGTCACTGTGACCTATTCAGATACAGCTTGTTACTGTAACCATACAGATGGGTTTTGTTGTTACTGTAACCAGTTCAGATGTGGCCTGTGAGTGTAACTGTAGGAAAATGCCACTGTTGGCATGGTTACCCCCACTTTTTGTCTAGTATTGATGCCAGCTTTGATTGGAAGTGTGCTGGGACCCTGCTAACTAGGCCCCAGCACCAGTGTTCTTTCCCTAAAACTGTACCTTTGCTTCCACAATTGGCACAGCCCTGGCATACAGTTAAGTCCCTTGTAAATGGTACCCCTGGTACCAAGGGCCCTGTGGCCAGGGAAGGTCTCTAAGGGCTGCAGCATGTATTATGCCACCCTAAGGGACCCCTAACTCAGTGCATGCACACTGCCTGCAGCTTGTGTGTGCTGGTGGGGAGAAAAAGACAAAGTCGACATGGCACTCCCCTCAGAGTGCCATGCCCACAACCCACTGCCTGTGTCTTAGGTATGTCACCCCTCTAGCAGGCCTTACAGCCCTAAGGCAGGGCGCACTATACCACAGGTGAGGGCATAGCTGCATGAGCAATATGCCCCTACAGTGTCTAAGTCAATTCTTAGGCATTGTAAGTGCAGGGTAGCCATATTAAGTGTATGGTCTGGGAGTTTGTCATTATGAACTCCACATCACCATAATGACTTCACTGAATACTGGGAAGTTTGGTATCAAACTTCTCAGCACAATAAACCCACACTGATACAGAGATGCCCCCTGTATGTTAGCCTAACTGCTAGTGTAAGACTGACCAGCCTGCCACCTTCAGATGAGTTTCTGATCACATGGGGTTAGTGCCTTTGTGCACTCTGTGGTCAGAAACAAAGCCTGTCCTGGGTGGAGGTGCTTCATACCTCCCCCTGCAGGAACTATATGTAACACCTGGTGGTGAGCCTCAAAGGCTCAAGCCTCGGATTACGGTGCCTCTGGGCACTCCAGCTAGTGGAGATGCCCGCCCCCCAGACGCAGCCCCACTTTAGGCAGCAAGTCCAAAGGGAAAATTAGGAAAAACAAGGAGGAGTCACACCCTCAGCCAGGACCACTCCTAAGGTGTCCAGAGCTGAAGTGACCCCCTCCTTGAAAGATCCTCCATCTTGCTTTGTAGGATAAAGACCAATAGGGATAGGAATGTGCTTCCCCCCGCAGTAAAGAGAGTGAGCGCGAGGAGGGTGTAGCCACCCTCAGTGACAGTAGCCATTGGCTACTGCTCCCTGGCCCCTAAAATGCCCCTAAATTTAGTATTTAGGGGCCTCCCTGAATCCAGCTCCTCAGATTCCTGATGACCTCACAAGAAGGACTGCTGAGCTGACAACCCCGCAGAGAAAAGAAGGAGACAACAACTGACTCTGCCTCCGCCCGTCTCCTGCTTCAAAAAGCTGCAAAAGAAGAAGCAACGGGTTCTTCAGCACCAGTGACTCCTGAAGAGCCTCCAGGGGAACTGCCTGCATCACCGAGGACCAAGAAACTCATGTGGACAGCGAACCTGTCCAACAAGAAAGAAGAAAAAAATGGTTTTAAAGGACCCCCACCTCACTCTAGAAGCATGAGTCAAAAAACACCCTGCACCTGATGCCCACGGCATGTGTCCAGGTGGACCAACTAGCCAGAGAGGATCCCTAGGTGATTCTGACTGAGTGTCCACCCTGGGCTGACCTCTCCAGACCCCCACGACGGCACCTTCAGAGGGAACCCCGAGGACCCTTCGACCGCGACTGCCTGGGACGAAGCTATCCGAAGCCTGGAGAAGTACTGCACCCGCAGCCCCCAGACTCGAGAGAACCCGACCACTGGTGCAGCTATGACCAGCAGGCAGCCCTCCTCCCTAGACAGTTGGTGTCTTGCCCAAGAAGCCCCCCCCTGAGACTTGTCTGCAGCGCCTAAGTGGCCCCTGGGATCCCCCCATAGAGTTTCATTAGAAACCCGATGCCCTGTTGGCACCCTTCACCTCACCACCCCTGTGCCGCTGAAGGTGTGCTTTTTGTGCCTACTTTGGGCCCCTCCAGTGCTCCTCTATGCCTCCCTGGTCTGCCCTCCAACAGCGCAGGTACTTACCTGCAAGCAGACCGAGACCGGAGTACCCCCTGTCTCCATAGGCGCCCACGTTATTTTGGCTTCTGTTTGACCTCTGCACCTCACCGGCCTGTGTTGCTGGTGCTGGGTGTTTGGGGTTATCTTGAATCCCCCAACGGTGGGCTACCTATGCCCCGGAGTCTAAACTTGTAAGTTTTTTTACCTACTTCAAAAACTGTACTTTATTTTCCTCCCCCAGGAACTGCTGAAAATTGCACTGTGTCCACTTTTAAAATAGCTTTTTGCCATTCTAAAGAAAACTGTATGTATTGTCGATTTGATTCAAAGTCCAGAACTTACCTATGCAAAGTACCTTTCATGTAATGTACTTACCTGCAAACTGAATCTTGTGGTTCTAGAAATAAACTAACAAAAGATTTTTCTATATAAAATACTATTGGTCTGGGGTTAAGTCACTGAGTGTGTGTTTCTTCTATTGCTTGTGTGTGCACCACAGATGCCTCTGATAAGCCTAACTGCTCAACCACACTACCACAAATAGAGCATTAGTATTATCTATTATTGCCTCTGTCAAGCCTCTGGGGAACCCCTGGACTCCGTGCACACTATATCTCGTTTTGATATAGTACATACAGAGACCGCTTCCGACAGTAACCTATTCAGATGGGTTTTGTTGTTACTGAAAACACTTCAGATGGTGCTTGTTACAGTAATACTTCAGATGGGGATTATTGTTACAGTAAGCTATTCAGATGGGTTTTCTTGTTACAGTAATCCATTTGATGGGTCTTGCTACTGTCGCTCATTCAGAGGCGAGCTTGTTCTTACTGTAATTAATTTAAATGGTGCTTGTTACTGAAACTCATTTATATGGGCTTCATGTTACTGTAATCCATTCAGAAGGGGCTTGTTATTGTTACACATACGTTTTGCCTCATTCTTCCTGTAATATGTTTGGATTGTATCTATTGTTACTGTGACCTGGTTGGTCGGGTGTAATCACGTGGTTTATGCAGTCTTGTCAGTGCTTAATTTGTCAATAAAAAGGCGCCGGTGCCCAAAGCTCTCTTCTTAAACATGCAGCTGCTGCTATTAAATTGCGAGCACCGAATACTGAGGCAGCGCAATCCTGAAGCCATTCTGGGCCTCTTCAATCCATTTACAGCCACTTCCTGCCCCTTCAGCTCACTCTTGCAGCTCTCTGCTTTCTCCCTTTGTGACGCTTTTTGGTTTTTCTCTTCCTCCGTCTTTCCCATTTGTGTCTTCTGTTCGTAGTAAATGCTTGAGGCAGAAAAATAAGCACCGGCTCTCAAAAATAAGTGCTGGTGCTCCACACCGGAAACAACAAGCACAAATTAAGCACTGAGTCTTGTATGTCTCGGTTACATTCAGATTTGTATGGTAATACAGTGTGAATCGACTTCTTTTTACTGTCACAAGCTGATTGGCCTCATTCCTACTGTCATATGTTACTCCTGGGCTCATTCCTACTGTCAGTTGTTACTCCTGGGCTCATTCCTACTCTCATATGTTACTTCTGGCCTCGTTCTTACTGTAACATGGTCATGCTGCACGTGTTATCAGTGTGAAACATCCAGAATGAGTGTGTCATGCCTATAATAGCTTCAGATGGGGCGGGTGTCACTCTAGTGTGTTCAGATCGTAAGTGTTATTACGGGCGGCTGTGGTCACTGAGCGCATTATAAATGTGGCGCAGTTTGAAGTGCTGTCACTGTCACCTGTAGAGCCTGAGCCCCTTCTAACTGGCACATGTTTAGAATAGGTGCATTACTGCTGTGACATGTTTAGAGTACATTACTCCTGTGACGTGTTTAGATTGGGCACATTACTCCCGTGACATGTTTAGATAGAGCACATTACTACTGTGACATGTTTAGAATAGGTGCATTACTCCTGTGACATGTTTAGATTGGACACATTACTCCTGTGACATGTTTAGATTGGACACATTACTACTGTGACGTGTTTATACAGAGCACATTACTACTGTGACATGTTTAGATACAGCACATTACTACTGTGACATGTTTAGATACAGCACATTATTACTGTGACATGTTTAGATAGAGCACATTACTACTGTGACGTATTTAGATTGGATGCCTTACGACTGTGACATGTTTAGATAGAGCACATTACTACTGTGACATGTTTAGATACAGCACATTACTACTGTGACGTGTTTAGATAGAGCACATTACTCGTGTGACGTGTTTAGATTGGGCACATTACTACTGTGACGTGTTTAGATTGGACGCACTACTCCTGTGACGTGTTTATATACAGCACATTACTACTGTGACGTGTTTAGATAGAGCACATTACTCGTGTGACGTGTTTAGATTGGGCACAGTACTCCTGTGACGTGTTTAGATTGGGCACAGTACTCCTGTGACGTGTTTAGATTGGGCACATTACTACTGTGACGTGTTTAGATTGGGCACATTACTACTGTGACGTGTTTAGGTTGGGCACATTACTCCTGTGACGTGTTTAGATTGGGCACATTACTACTGTGACGTGTTTAGATTGGGCACATTACTACTGTGACGTGTTTAGATTGGACACACTACTCCTGTGACGTGTTTAGATACAGCACATTACTACTGTGACGTGTTTATATACAGCACATTACTACTGTGACATGTTTAGATTGGGCACAGTACTCGTGTGACGTGTTTAGATTGGGCACAGTACTCCTGTGACGTGTTTAGATTGGGCACAGTACTCCTGTGACGTGTTTAGATTGGGCACATTACTACTGTGACGTGTTTAGATTGGGCACAGTACTCCTGTGACGTGTTTAGGCTGGGCACATTACTCCTGTGACGTGTTTAGATTGGGCACATTACTACTGTGACGTGTTTAGATTGGACACACTACTCCTGTGACGTGTTTAGATACAGCACATTACTCCTGTGACGTGTTTAGATACAGCACATTACTCCTGTGACGTGTTTAGATACAGCACATTACTACTGTGACGTGTTTAGATACAGCACATTACTCCTGTGACGTGTTTAGATTGGGCACATTACTCCTGTGACGTGTTTATATACAGCACATTACTACTGTGACGTGTTTAGATAGAGCACATTACTCGTGTGACGTGTTTAGATTGGGCACATTACTACTGTGACGTGTTTAGATTGGACACACTACTCCTGTGACGTGTTTATGTACAGCACATTACTACTGTGACGTGTTTAGATAGAGCACATTACTCGTGTGACGTGTTTACATTGGGCACATTACTACTGTGACGTGTTTAGATTGGACACACTACTCCTGTGACGTGTTTATATACAGCACATTACTACTGTGACGTGTTTAGATTGGGCACAGTACTCCTGTGACGTGTTTAGATTGGGCACATTACTACTGTGACGTGTTTAGATTGGGCACAGTACTCCTGTGACGTGTTTAGGTTGGGTACAGTACTCCTGTGACGTGTTTAGATTGGGCACAGTACTCCTGTGACGTGTTTAGATTGGGCACAGTACTCCTGTGACGTGTTTAGATTGGGCACATTACTACTGTGACGTGTTTAGGTTGGGCACATTACTCCTGTGACGTGTTTAGATTGGGCACATTACTCCTGTGACGTGTTTAGATTGGGCACAGTACTCCTGTGACGTGTTTAGGTTGGGCACAGTACTCCTGTGACGTGTTTAGGTTGGGCACATTACTCCTGTGACGTGTTTAGATTGGGCACATTACTCCTGTGACGTGTTTAGATTGGGCACAGTACTCCTGTGACGTGTTTAGGTTGGGCACAGTACTCCTGTGACGTGTTTAGATTGGGCACATTACTCCTGTGACGTGTTTAGATTGGGCACAGTACTCCTGTGACGTGTTTAGGTTGGGCACATTACTCCTGTGACGTGTTTAGATTGGGCACATTACTCCTGTGACGTGTTTAGATTGGGCACATTACTCGTGTGACGTGTTTAGATTGGGCACATTACTCGTGTGACGTGTTTAGATTGGGCACATTACTCGTGTGACGTGTTTAGGTTGGGCACATTACTCCTGTGACGTGTTTAGATTGGGCACATTACTCCTGTGACGTGTTTAGATTGGGCACATTACTCGTGTGACGTGTTTAGATTGGGCACAGTACTCCTGTGACGTGTTTAGATTGGGCACATTACTACTGTGACGTGTTTAGATAGAATACATTACTCCTGTAACTTGTTTAGATCGGGCACATTACTACTATAACTTGTCTAGGGTGGCAGGGAGGCTTCCCATTGGCTAATGAGGGCAGCACCCAGTATTTCCTGATTCCCCACTGGTTCTCTGCTGGCAGCGAGGCCTCCCATTGGCCTTCAAGGGCTGCACCCAGTATTTCCTGATTCCCCACTGGTTCTCTGCTGGCAGCGAGGCCTCCCATTGGCCTTCAAGGGCTGCACCCAGTATTTCCTGATTCCCCACTGGTTCTCTGCTGGCAGCGAGACCTCCCATTGGCCTTCAAGGGCTGCACCCAGTATTTCCTGATTCCCTACTGGTTCCCTGCTGGCAGCGAGGCTTCCCATTGGCCTTCAAGGGTCGCACCCAGTATTTCCTGATTCCCCACTGGTTCCCTGCTGGCAGCGAGGCTTCCCATTGGCCTTCAAGGGCTGCACCCAGTATTTCCTGATTCCCCACTGGTTCCCTGCTGGCAGCGAGGCCTCCCATTGGCCTCCAAGGGCCGCACCCCGAGCCCTCCTGCTCTGAGCCCCTCATCTGTCATGGCTCTAAGAGGATTTTGCTCGCCGCCAGGATTCCTGTAACTCACAGCTGGACTGGAGTCGACTCCAGCCCGCGGCCATTTAAGTGGATTTAACCGGACTTATATCAGTTTTTCATTTAGGAGATGTAGCTAAAGTGTTTACCCAATAAAATCCATCCAGGACGGAGAGCCTGGCTGTCCCCGTGTCTTTGTTTATCCAGCTTTGTTGTGAAAGAGGTTAAAGGGCCCCTCCGCCCTTCCTTGTGTGGACCCCTATAGGGACTCAAGAAAAAACAAAAGGTTATCAGTGGAAGCAACCTCGGCCACATTCCAGGCCATGGTTTTTTTGTTCATTCGCCTCTACAGATAGGGGCCTACTTCATGCAAACCTCCCTGTGCCAGGCCAGAGAGATGTGCTCCCGTCAGTATCGCCAGGACACATGGGGCTTGGGGGACCTCACTCATCTCAGTGGGACCTCAGTCTCTGCTGTTTCACAGGTGGGTGCAGCTCTGCGCTGTAATGTCTGTAAAACAGTCATTTCTCACCCCACAGTGTGAAGGCAGATGATTTCTGCTCTTCTGTCCTGCTGAGGTGAGTGTGTGCAGCGGTCTCTGATGCACAGGTATTTGCAATTGTATTTATATAGCGCTTACTACCGCTGACGAGGCTTCAACGCGCTTTTCAGCGAGTAGCACGCTAGTCTGGAACCCAAAAAGGATTAGTGGTGGATTAGTGTGGGGAGGAATGAGTTGTTAATTGGAGATGTGGTTATGCCAGTCTGTTAGTTGGATTGAATAGGGTAATTGAGCGATGGAGGAGGGAAGAGTCTGGAAAGTGTTAATTGGGAGATCATAGTGGTAAGATGGGGTTTGGGATGAGCCAACGGAGGGATACAAGTGAATATTACAATAGAGGCAGGGTGCTGTGTGCTAAAGGCAAGTGTGCTCTGCGGTGTGCTATAGACGTCAATGCGTGCTTTGTGCTGTACTCGAGAGGCAAGTGTGCTGTGGAGGAGGACATGTGCTGTGCTGTTTGGACTGCGTAAATGACTCTGCTCATGTCATGTAGGTCTCCAGCGCCTGCAAGACTCAAAGGCAGTTGGACAATCCATGTATCTAAGTGCCTCCTTTTTAGGTCAAAGCCTACTAAACAGTTCAGCTGTCCTGTTTTCTAAAAACCATCTCGGAGACCTTCTGAGAGCTTCCCTGGGAATGCATTCTGCCCATCGCTTACCATCGGCTATTATTTGCTGGCTTTTTGTTTTAGGATGTCCAGTGAACTCTTTCTGCTCCGCACACCCTACATTGTACAGGTGAGTGTGCAGTGAGCTGTCTGTGCTCACAGACCCTACACTGTGCAGGTGAGTGTGCAGTGAGCTCTCCGTGCTCCACAGACCCTACACTGTACAGGTGAGTGTGCAGTGAGCTCTCTGTGCTCCGCAGACCCTACACTGTTCAGGTGAGTGTGCAGTGAGTTATCTGTGCTCCGCAGACCCTACACTGTGCAGGTGAGTGTGCAGTGTGCTCCGTGCTCAACAGACCCTACACTGTGCAGGTGAGTGTGCAGTGAGCTCCGTGCTCAACAGACCCTACACTGTACAGGTGAGTGTGCAGTGAGCTCTCTGTGCTCAACAGACCCTACACTGTACAGGTGAGTGTGCAGTGAGCTCTCCGTGCCCCGCAGACCCTACACTGTGCAGGTGAGTGTGGTGCAGTGAGCTCTCCGTGCTCCACAGACCCTACACTGTACAGGTGAGTGTGCAGTGAGCTCTCTGTGCTCCACAGACCCTACACTGTGCAGGTGAGTGTGCAGTGAGCTCTCTGTGCTCCGCAGACCCCACACTGCACAGCTGAGTGTGCAGTGAGCTCTCTGTGCTCAACAGACCCTACACTGTACAGGTGAGTGTGCAGTGTGCTCCGTGCTCAGCAGACCCTACACTGTACAGGTGAGTGTGCAGTGAGCTCTCTGTGCTTCACAAACCCTACACTGTACCGGTGAGTGTGCAGTGAGCTCTCTGTGCTCCACAGACCCTACACTGTACAGGTGAGTGTGCAGTGAGCTCTCTGTGCTCCACAGACCCTACACTGTACAGGTGAGTGTGCAGTGAGCTCTCTGTGCTCCGCAGACCCTACACTGTACAGGTGAGTGTGCAGTGAGCTCTCCGTGCTCAACAGACCCTACACTGTACAGGTGAGTGTGCAGTGAGCTCTCCGTGCCCCGCAGACCCTACACTGTGCAGGTGAGTGTGGTGCAGTGAGCTCTCCGTGCTCCACAGACCCTACACTGTACAGGTGAGTGTGCAGTGAGCTCTCTGTGCTCCGCAGACCCTACACTGTGCAGGTGAGTGTGCAGTGAGCTCTCCGTGCTCCGCAGACCCCACACTGCACAGGTGAGTGTGCAGTGAGCTCTCTGTGCTCAACAGACCCTACACTGTACAGGTGAGTGTGCAGTGAGCTCTCTGTGCTCCACAAACCCTACACTGTACCGGTGAGTGTGCAGTGTGCTCCATGCTCAGCAGACCCTACACTGTACAGGTGAGTGTACAGTGTGCTCCGTGCTCGACAGACCCTACACTGTGCAGGTGAGTGTGCAGTGAGCTCTCCGTGCTCCGCAGACCCCACACTGCACAGGTGAGTGTGCAGTGAGCTCTCTGTGCTCAACAGACCCTACACTGTACAGGTGAGTGTGCAGTGTGCTCCGTGCTCAGCAGACCCTACACTGTACCGGTGAGTGTGCAGTGAGCTCTCCGTGCTCCCCAGACCCCACACTGCACAGGTGAGTGTGCAGTGAGCACTCTCTGCTCCACAAACCCTACACTGTACCGGTGAGTGTGCAGTGTGCTCCGTGCTCAGCAGACCCTACACTGTACAGGTGAGTGTGCAGTGAGCTCTCTCTGCTTCACAAACCCTACACTGTGCAGGTGAGTGTGCAGTGAGCTCTCTGTGCTCCGCAGACCCTACACTGTACAGGTGAGTGTGCAGTGAGCTCTCTGTGCTCCACAAACCCTACACTGTACCGGTGAGTGTGCAGTGTGCTCCGTGCTCAGCAGACCCTACACTGTACAGGTGAGTGTACAGTGTGCTCCGTGCTCGACAGACCCTACACTGTGCAGGTGAGTGTGCAGTGAGCTCTCCGTGCTCCGCAGACCCCACACTGCACAGGTGAGTGTGCAGTGAGCTCTCTGTGCTCAACAGACCCTACACTGTACAGGTGAGTGTGCAGTGTGCTCCGTGCTCAGCAGACCCTACACTGTACCGGTGAGTGTGCAGTGTGCTCCGTGCTCAGCAGACCCTACACTGTACCGGTGAGTGTGCAGTGAACTCTCTGTGCACAGAACCCCTCACTACCTCCACCACTTGTCTCCGAGTGTGCACTGCACAGGTGAGTGTGCAGTGAGCTCTCTGTGCACAGAACCCCTCACTACCTCCACCACTTGTCTCCGAGTGTGCACTGTACAGGTGAGTGTGCAGTGAGCTGTCTGTGCTCACAGACCCTACACTGTACAGGTGAGTGTGCAGTGAGCTCTCTGTGCCCCGAAGACCCTACACTGTGCAGGTGAGTGTGCAGTGAGCTCTCTGTGCTCCACAGACCCTACACTGTGCAGGTGAGTGTGCAGTGAGCTGTCTGTGCTCACAGACCCTACACTGTGCAGGTGAGTGTGCAGTGAGCTCTCTGTGCACAGAACCCCTCACTACCTCCACCACTTGTCTCCGAGTGTGCACTGCACAGGTGAGTGTGCAGTGAGCTCTCTCAGCTTCACAAACCCTACACTGTACCGGTGAGTGTGCAGTGAGCTCTCTGTGCACAGAACCCCTCACTACCTCCACCACTTGTCTCCGAGTGTGCACTGTGCAGGTGAGTGTGCAGTCTGCTCTTTGTGCTCCACAGACCCCACACTGCACAGGTGAGTGTGCAGTGAGCTCTCTCTGCTCCACAAACCCTACACTGTACCGTTGAGTGTGCAGTCTGCTCTTTGTGCTCCACAGACCCTACACTGTACCGGTGAGTGTGCAGTGAGCTCTCTGTGCACAGAACCCCTCACTACCTCCACCACTTGTCTCCGAGTGTGCACTGCACAGGTGAGAGTGCAGCGCGCTCGGTCACCGCAGTGCTATCTCTCAGATTACCCTCCCTCTGCACCCTCTGCTTTCCTTTCCCATCTCCGTCGGATTACTGGGAAAGAAATAAATCATTGTATACTATTAGATTAACTGAGCTCAACTGAGATTATATCTGTGCAGCGCGCGCCTTTTGATGGCTGGGTTATTAAAATGAGCTCCGAGCGCCCACCTGCCACATGTGAATAATGCATGCGCCTTCTGGGCGCTTCCTCCGGGCCACTGCCTCCCTCTCCCTCCACCAGCAGCGCCGACTCCCCTCCTCCATCAGTGCTTCTCTCTCCTTCCACCAGCAGAGCTGACTCCCTCCCTCCATCAGCGCTGACTCTCTCCCTCCATCAGCGCTGCTTCTCTCCTTCCACCAGCAGAGCTGACTCCCTCCCACCATCAGCGCCGAATCCCCCCCATCAGTGCTTCTCTCACTCCACCAGCAGCGCCGATTCCCTCCCTCCATCAGCGCTGCTTCTCTCCCTCCATCAGTGCTGTTTCTCTCCTTCCACCAGCAGAGCTGATTCCCTCCTTACATCAGCGCTGCTTCTCTACCTCCATCAGCGCTGCTTCTCTCCCTCCATCAGCAGCGCTGCCTCCCTCTCCCTCCACCAGCAGCATCGACTTTCCCTCCATCAGTGCTTCGCTCTCCTTCCACCAGCAGCGCTGATTCCCTCCTTCCATCAGCAGCCCTCTGCTTCTCTCCCTCCATCAGCAGCGCTGATTCTCTCCCTCCACCCGTGCTGCTTCTTTCTCCTTCCATCCATGCTGCTTCTCTCCTTCCATCAGCAGCCCTCTGCTTCTTTCCTCTTCCACCCGAGCTGCTTCTCTCTCCTTCCACCCGAGCTGCATCTCTCTCCTTCCACCCGAGCTGCTTCTCTCTCCTTCCACCCGCGCTGCTTCTCTCTCCTTCCACCCGAGCTGCTTCTCTCTCCTTCCACCCGAGCTGCTTCTCTCTCCTTCCACCCGAGCTGCTTCTCTCTCCTTCCACCCGCGCTGCTTCTCTCTCCTTCCACCCGAGCTGCTCTCTCTCCTTCCACCCGCGCTGCTTCTCCCTCTCCTTCCACCCCCGCTGCTTCTCTCTCCTTCCACCCGCGCTGCTTCTCTCTCTCCTTCCACCCCCGCTGCTTCTCTCTCCTTCCACCCGCGCTGCTTCTCTCTCTCCTTCCACCCGAGCTGCTCTCTCTCCTTCCACCCGCGCTGCTTCTCTCTCCTTCCACCCGCGCTGCTTCTCTCTCCTTCCACCCGCGCTGCTTCTCTCTCCTTCCACCCGCGCTGCTTCTCTCTCCTTCCACCCGAGCTGCTTCTCTCTCCTTCCACCCGCGCTGCTTCTCTCTCCTTCCACCCGAGCTGCTTCTCTCTCCTTCCACCCGAGCTGCTCTCTCTCCTTCCACCCGCGCTGCTTCTCTCTCTCCTTCCACCCCCGCTGCTTCTCTCTCCTTCCACCCCCGCTGCTTCTCTCTCCTTCCACCCGCGCTGCTTCTCTCTCTCCTTCCACCCGCGCTGCTTCCCTCTCTCCTTCCACCCCCGCTGCTTCTCTCTCTCCTTCCACCCGCGCTGCTTCTCTCTCTCCTTCCACCCCCGCTGCTTCTCTCTCCTTCGACCTGCACTGTTTTTCTCTCCTTCTATTGGCACAGCTTCTAGTCTTCCACCAGCGTGGCTCCTTTCTCCTTTTGCCGACGCTGCTTCTTTATCTTTCCTCTAGCGCTGCTTGTCTCCCTACACTGCCGATGCTGCTTCTTTATCCTTCCTCTAGCGCTGCTTGTCTCTCTCCACTGCTGTCGCTGCTTCTTTATCCTTCCTCTAGCGCTGCTTGTCTCCCTCCACCGCCGATGCTGCTTCTTTATCCTTCCTCTAGCGCTGCTTGTCTCCCTCCACCGACGATGCTGCTTCTTTATCCTTCCTCTAGCGCTGCTTGTCTCCCTCCGCCGACGATGCTTCTTTATCCTTCCTCCAGCGCTGCTTGTCTCCCTCCACCGCCGATGCTGCTTCTTTATCCTTCCTCCAGCGCTGCTTGTCTCCCTCCACCGCCGATACTGCTTCTTTATCCTTCCTCCAGCGCTGCTTGTCTCCCTCCACCGCCGATGCTGCTTCTTTATCCTTCCTCCAGCGCTGCTTGTCTCCCTCCACCGCCGATGCTGTTTCTTTATCCTTCCTCCAGCGCTGCTTGTCTCCCTCCACCGCCGATGCTGCTTCTTTATCCTTCCTCTAGCGCTGCTTGTCTCCCTCCACCGCCGATGCTGCTTCTTCATCCTTCCTCCAGTGCTGCTTGTCTTCCTCCACCGCCAATGCTGCTTCTTTATCCTTCCTCTAGCGCTGCTTGTCTCCCTCCACCGCCAATGCTGCTCTTTATCCTTCCTCTAGTGCTGCTTGTCTCTCTATGGCGATGCTGCTCTTTATCCTTCCTCTAGCGCTGCTTGTCTCTCTATGGCGATGCTGCTTCTTTATCCTTCCTCTAGCGCTGCTTGTCTCCCTCCACCGCCGATGCTGCTTCTTTATCCTTCCTCTAGCGCTGCTTGTCTCCCTCCACCGCCGATGCTGTTTCTTTATCCTTCCTCTAGCGCTGCTTGTCTCCCTCCACCGCCGATGCTGCTTCTTTATCCTTCCTCTAGCGCTGCTTGTCTCCCTCCACCGCCAATGCTGCTTCTTCATCCTTCCTCTAGTGCTGCTTGTCTCTCTATGGCGATGCTGCTTCTTTATCCTTCCTCTAGCGCTGCTTGTCTCCCTCCACCGCCGATGCTGCTTCTTTATCCTTCCTCTAGTGCTGCTTGTCTCTCTATGACGATGCTGCTTCTTTATCCTTCCTCTAGCGCTGCTTGTCTCTCTATGGCGATGCTGCTTCTTTATCCTTCCTCTAGCGCTGCTTGTCTCCCTCCACCGCCGACACTTCTTCTTTATCCTTCCTCTAGCGCTGCTTGTCTCCCTCCACCGCAGATGCTGCTTCTTTATCCTTCCTCTAGCGCTGCTTGTCTCCCTCCACCGCCGACGCTGCTTCTTTATCTTTCCTCTAGCGCTGCTTGTCTCCCTCCACCGCCGATGCTGCTTCTTTATCCTTCCTCTAGCGCTGCTTGTCTCCCTCCACCGCCGATGCTGCTTCTTTATCCTTCCTCTAGTGCTGCTTGTCTCTCTATGGCGATGCTGCTTCTTTATCCTTCCTCTAGTGCTGCTTGTCTCCCTCCATCGCTGATGCTGCTTCTTTATCCTTCCTCTAGCGCTGCTTGTCTCTCTCCACTGCTGTCGCTGCTTCTTTATCCTTCCTCTAGCGCTGCTTGTCTCCCTCCACCGCCGATGCTGCTTCTTTATCCTTCCTCTAGCGCTGCTTGTCTCCCTCCACCGCCGATGCTGCTTCTTTATCCTTCCTCTAGTGCTGCTTGTCTCTTTATGGCGATGCTGCTTCTTTATCCTTCCTCTAGCGCTGCTTGTCTCCCTTCACCGCCGATGCTGCTTCTTTATCCTTCCTCTAGCGCTGCTTGTCTCTCTATGGCGACACTGCTTCTTTATCCTTCCTCTAGCGCTGCTTGTCTCCCTCCACCGCCGATGCTGCTTCTTTATCCTTCCTCTAGTGCTGCTTGTCTCTCTATGGCGATGCTGCTTCTTTATCCTTCCTCTAGCGCTGCTTGTCTCCCTCCACCGCCGACGCTGCTTCTTTATCCTTCCTCTAGCGCTGCTTGTCTCCCTCCACCGCCGATGCTGCTTCTTTATCCTTCCTCTAGCGCTGCTTGTCTCCCTCCGCCGCCGATGCTGCTTCTTTATACTTCCTCTAGCGCTGCTCGTCTCCCTCCACTGCCGATGCTGCTTCTTTATCCTTCCTCTAGCGCTGCTTGTCTCTCTATGGCGATGCTGCTTCTTTATCCTTCCTCTAGCGATGCTTGTCTCCCTCCACCACCGATGCTGCTTCTTTATCCTTCCTCTATCGCTGCTTGTCTCCCTCCGCCGCCGATGCTGCTTCTTCATCCTTCCTCTAGCGCTGCTTGTCTCCCTCCGTCGACGCTGCTTCTTTATCCTTCCTCTAGCGCTGCTTGTCTCTCTATGGCGATGCTGCTTCTTTATCCTTCCTCTAGTGCTGCTTGTCTCCCTCCACCGCCGATGCTGCTTCTTTATCCTTCCTCTAGCGCTGCTTGTCTCCCTCCACCGCCGATGCTGCTTCTTTATCCTTCCTCTAGCGCTGCTTGTCTCCCTCCACCGCCGATGCTGCTTCTTTATCCTTCCTCTAGCGCTGCTTGTCTCCCTCCGCCGACGATGCTTCTTTATCCTTCCTCCAGCGCTGCTTGTCTCCCTCCACCGCCGATGCTGCTTCTTTATCCTTCCTCCAGCGCTGCTTGTCTCCCTCCACCGCCGATGCTGCTTCTTTATCCTTCCTCTAGCGCTGCTTGTCTCCCTCCACCGCCGATGCTGTTTCTTTATCCTTCCTCTAGCGCTGCTTGTCTCCCTCCACCGCCGATGCTGCTTCTTTATCCTTCCTCTAGCGCTGCATGTCTCCCTCCACCGCCGATGCTGCTTCTTTATCCTTCCTCTAGCGCTGCTTGTCTCCCTCCACCGCCGATGCTGCTTCTTCATCCTTCCTCTAGCGCTGCTTGTCTTCCTCCACCGCCGATGCTGCTTCTTGATCCTTCCTCTAGCGCTGCTTGTCTCCCTCCACCGCCGATGCTGCTCTTTATCCTTCCTCTAGCGCTGCTTGTCTCTCTATGGCGATGCTCCTCTTTATCCTTCCTCTAGCGCTGCTTGTCTCTCTATGGCGATGCTGCTTCTTTATCCTTCCTCTAGCGCTGCTTGTCTCCCTCCACCGCCGATGCTGCTTCTTTATCCTTCCTCTAGCGCTGCTTGTCTCCCTCCACCGCCGATGCTGCTTCTTTATCTTTCCTCTAGCGCTGCTTGTCTCCCTCCACCGCCGATGCTGCTTCTTTATCCTTCCTCTAGCGCTGCTTGTCTCCCTCCACCGCCGATGCTGCTTCTTTATCCTTCCTCTAGTGCTGCTTGTCTCTCTATGGCGATGCTGCTTCTTTATCCTTCCTCTAGCTCTGCTTGTCTCTCTCCACTGCTGTCGCTGCTTCTTTATCCTTCCTCTAGCGCTGCTTGTCTCCCTCCACCGCCGATGCTGCTTCTTTATCCTTCCTCTAGCGCTGCTTGTCTCCCTCCACCGCCGATGCCGCTTCTTTATCCTTCCTCTAGTGCTGCTTGTCTCTCTATGGCGATGCTGCTTCTTTATCCTTCCTCTAGCGCTGCTTGTCTCCCTCCACCGCCGATGCTGCTTCTTTATCCTTCCTCTAGTGCTGCTTGTCTCTCTATGGCGACACTGCTTCTTTATCCTTCCTCTAGCGCTGCTTGTCTCCCTCCACCGCCGACACTGCTTCTTTATCCTTCCTCTAGCGCTGCTTGTCTCCCTCCACCGCCGACGCTGCTTCTTTATCCTTCCTCTAGCGCTGCTTGTCTCCCTCCACCGCCGATGCTGCTTCTTTATCCTTCCTCTAGCGCTGCTTGTCTCCCTCCACCGCCGATGCTGCTTCTTTATCCTTCCTCTAGCGCTGCTTGTCTCTCTATGGCGATGCTGCTTCTTTATCCTTCCTCTAGTGCTGCTTGTCTCTCTATGGCGATGCTGCTTCTTTATCCTTCCTCTAGCGCTGCTTGTCTCCCTCCACCGCCGATGCCGCTTCTTTATCCTTCCTCTAGTGCTGCTTGTCTCTCTATGGCGATGCTGCTTCTTTATCCTTCCTCTAGCGCTGCTTGTCTCCCTCCACCGCCGATGCTGCTTCTTTATCCTTCCTCTAGCGCTGCTTGTCTCTCTATGGCGACACTGCTTCTTTATCCTTCCTCTAGCGCTGCTTGTCTCCCTCCACCGCCGACGCTGCTTCTTTATCCTTCCTCTAGCGCTGCTTGTCTCCCTCCACCGCCGACGCTGCTTCTTTATCCTTCCTCTAGCGCTGCTTGTCTCCCTCCACCGCCGATGCTGCTTCTTTATCCTTCCTCTAGCGCTGCTTGTCTCTCTATGGCGATGCTGCTTCTTTATCCTTCCTCTAGCGCTGCTTGTCTCCCTCCACCGCCGATGCTGCTTTTTTATCCTTCCTCTAGCGCTGCTTGTCTCCCTCCGCCGCCGATGCTGCTTCTTCATCCTTCCTCTAGCGCTGCTTGTCTCCCTCCGTCGACGCTGCTTCTTTATCCTTCCTCTAGCGCTGCTTGTCTCTCTATGGCGATGCTGCTTCTTTATCCTTCCTCTAGTGCTGCTTGTCTCTCTATGGTGATGCTGCTTCTTTATCCTTCCTCTAGCGCTGCTTGTCTCCCTCCACCGCCGATGCTGCTTCTTCATCCTTCCTCTAGCGCTGCTTGTCTCCCTCCACCGCCGATGCTGCTTCTTTATCCTTCCTCTAGCGCTGCTTGTCTCCCTCCACCGCCGATGCTGCTTCTTTATCCTTCCTCTAGCGCTGCTTGTCTCCCTCCACCGCCGATGCTGCTTCTTTATCCTTCCTCTAGCGCTGCTTGTCTCTCTATGGCGATGCTGCTTCTTTATCCTTCCTCTAGTGCTGCTTGTCTCTCTATGGCAATGCTGCTTCTTTATCCTTCCTCTAGCGCTGCTTGTCTCCCTCCACCGCCGATGCCGCTTCTTTATCCTTCCTCTAGCGCTGCTTGTCTCCCTCCACTGCCGATGCTGCTTCTTTATCCTTCCTCTAGTGCTGCTTGTCTCCCTCCACCGCCGATGCTTCTTTATCCTTCCTCTAGCGCTGCTTGTCTCCCTCCGCCGATGCTTCTTTATCCTTCCTCTAGCGCTGCTTGTCTCCCTCCACCGCCGATGCTTCTTTATCCTTCCTCTAGCGCTGCTTGTCTCCCTCCACCGCCGATGCTGCTTCTTTATCCTTCCTCTCGCGCTGCTTGTCTCCCTCCGCCGACGATGCTTCTTTATCCTTCCTCCAGCGCTGCTTGTCTCCCTCCACTGCTGATGCTGCTTCTTTATCCTTCCTCTAGCGCTGCTTGTCTCTCTATGGCGATGCTGCTTCTTTATCCTTCCTCTAGCGCTGCTTGTCTCCCTCCACCGCCGATGCTGCTTCTTTATCCTTCCTCTAGCGCTGCTTGTCTCCCTCCACTGCCGATGCTGCTTCTTTATCCTTCCTCTAGCGCTGCTTGTCTCCCTCCACCGCCGATACTGCTTCTTTATCCTTCCTCTAGCGCTGCTTGTCTCCCTCCGCCGACTCTGCTTCTTTATCCTTCCTCTAGCGCTGCTTGTCTCCCTTCACCACCGATGCTGCTTCTTTATCCTTCCTCTAGCGCTGCTTGTCTCCCTCCACCACCAATGCTGTTTCTTTATCCTTCCTCTAGCGCTGCTCGTCTCCCTCCACTGTGATGCTGCTTCTTTATCCTTCCTCTAGCGCTGCTTGTCTCCCTCCACCGCCGATGCTTCTTTATCCTTCCTCTAGCGCTGCTTGTCTCCCTCCACCGCCGACGCTGCTTCTTTATCCTTCCTCTAGCGCTGCTTGTCTCCCTCCACCGCCGTCGCTGCTTCTTTATCCTTCCTCTAGCGCTGCTTGTCTCCCTCCACCGCCGATGCTGCTTCTTTATCCTTCCTCTAGCGCTGCTTGTCTCCCTCCACCGCCGATGCTGCTTCTTTATCCTTCCTCTAGCGCTGCTTGTCTCCCTCCACCGCCGATGCTGCTTCTTTATCTTTCCTCTAGCGCTGCTTGTCTCCCTCCACCGCCGATGCTGCTTCTTTATCCTTCCTCTAGCGCTGCTTGTCTCTCTATGGCAATGCTGCTTCTTTATCCTTTCTCTAGCGCTGCTTGTCTCCCTCCGTCGACGCTGCTTCTTTATCCTTCCTCTAGCGCTGCTTGTCTCCCTCCACCGCCGATGCTGCTTCTTTATCCTTCCTCTAGCGCTGCTTGTCTCCCTCCACCGCCGATGCTGCTTCTTTATCCTTCCTCTAGCGCGGCTTGTCTCCCTCCACCGCCGATGCTGCTTCTTCGTCCTTCCTCTAGCGCTGCTTGTCTCCCTCCGCCGACTCTGCTTCTTTATCATTCCTCTAGCGCTGCTTGTCTCTCTATGGCGATGCTGCTTTTTTATCCTTCCTCTAGCGCTGCTTGTCTCCCTCCACTGCCGATGCTGCTTCTTTATCCTTCCTCTAGTGCTGCTTGTCTCCCTCCACCACCGATGCTGTTTCTTTATCCTTCCTCTAGCGCTGCTTGTCTCCCTCCACCACCGATGCTGCTTCTTTATCCATCCTCTAGCGCTGCTTGTCTCTCTATGGCGATGCTGCTTCTTTATCCTTCCTCTAGCGCTGCTTGTCTCCCTCCACTGCCGATGCTGCTTCTTTATCCTTCCTCTAGTGCTGCTTGTCTCCCTCCACTGCCGATGCTGCTTCTTTATCCTTCCTCTAGCGCTGCTTGTCTCCCTCCACCGCCGATGCTGCTTCTTTATCCTTCCTCTAGCGCTGCTTGTCTCCCTCCACCGCCGATGCTGCTTCTTTATCCTTCCTCTAGCGCTGCTTGTCTCCCTCCACCGCCGATGCTGCTTCTTTATCCTTCCTCTAGCGCTGCTTGTCTCCCTCCACCGCCGATGCTGCTTCTTCATCCTTCCTCTAGCGCTGCTTGTCTCCCTCCGTCGACGCTGCTTCTTTATCCTTCCTCTAGCGCTGCTTGTCTCCCTCCACCGCCGATGTTGCTTCTTTATCCTTCCTCTAGCACTGCTTGTCTCCCTCCACTGCCGATGCTGCTTCTTTATCCTTCCTCTAGCACTGCTTGTCTCCCTCCGCCGATGCTGCTTCTTTATCCTTCCTCTAGCGCTGCTTGTCTCCCTCCACCGCCGATGCTGCTTCTTTATCCTTCCTCTAGCACTGCTGGTCTCCCTCTGCCGACGCTGCTTCTTTATCCTTCCTCTAGCGCTGCTTGTCTCCCTCCACCGCCAATGCTGCTTCTTTATCCTTCCTCTAGTGCTGCTTGTCTCTCTATGGCGATGCTGCTTCTTTATCCTTCCTCTAGCGCTGCTTGTCTCCCTCCACTGCCGATGCTGCTTCTTTATCTTTCCTCCAGCACTGCTTGTCTCCCTCCACCGCCGATGCTGCTTCTTCATCCTTCCTCTAGCGCTGCTTGTCTCCCTCCACCGCCAATGCTGCTTCTTTATCCTTCCTCTAGCACTGCTTGTCTCCCTCCACCGCCGATGCTGCTTCTTTATCCTTCCTCTAGCGCTGCTTGTCTCCCTCCACTGCTGTCGCTGCTTCTTTATCCTTCCTCTAGCGCTGCTTGTCTCTCTATGGCGATGCTGCTTCTTTATCCATCCTCTAGCGCTGCTTGTCTCTCTATGGCGATGCTGCTTCTTTATCCTTCCTCTAGCGCTGCTTGTCTCCCTCCACCGCCGATGCTGCTTCTTTATCCTTCCTCCAGCTCTGCTTGTCTCCCTCTGCCGACGCTGCTTCTTTATGCTTCCTCCAGCGCTGCTTGTCTCCCTCCACCAGTGCCTTTTTTTCTTACTTTCCTCCAGGGGCGTAGCTTGCTCAGTAAGACAAAGGGGGGGTGAGCTTCATATTTTCCAACTGTGACCAGGCATATGATGTGAAAACTGGATTATACGTCAAGCTGGGCAATGGAAAGGGAGGCAACTGCAGATTGGAAGGAGTTCTAAGTGAGAGAAAACCCAATATTGTGAAAAATTCCCAACATTTTTTAAGACTTTCAAAGCAGAGAGTGTGTGGGTTTGTCTTTTTTTGTAAAAATTCCTTCTGAAATCCGACAGACACCTCACCATACCCCACTGAGAGCATCTGTACCCAGTCCTCCCCTCTGCTTTCATCAAGCACTGCTCCTTGTCCCTCCACGTCTTTTCCTCCCTGCTTCCACCTGACGTCACCTCACCCTTCTCATCTCTACTCTTACTGTCTCCTACCTTCAGTTTTTTTGATGTTCCAACCTTATACTATTTCTACCTTTGCACATATCTTCTGGGTATCAAGTGTTTAAACTATATTCTTCTTTCTCTTCCAATATTACATGTCTTCTAAGTTTCTGAAGCTCGCCTTTTGCAGTTTATTACACCTTTATAATCTACTTTATACCACTTCCTTCCATTTACCCTTTCTTGCTCTGTCTGTTTTTATTTATTTTCTTTAGTTGTGTATCTTTTTTGGTATCAGGTTTTTCTTTACCCAGTGTCCCTTATGCTGGGTTTCTTTTAACCTCTAACTATAGAGTTTTCCTCTGTTTTACTGCATTTTTACTACCAGACTTTTGAGAGGATCTGCAGCTGATGTGACTTTGGGATTTAATCACTAGAACACCTGTTGCTCATTCATAAACCAATATTCCATCTTAGATCAGTCACTTTTAGTTCTTCCTCGAATGTTGGTGACCACTTTTGCTGGAGCAGTTTTGATTCTGTTCACTTACAGAATACTATGAATAAGGTTTTTGATAGAATATTGTGGTATAACTCATTTTGGAGCATAATCGAAATGATTTCCTTTGTTGCATTGTTTTATTATAAAGCTAAATAAACATGTTAAGAAGGTAAAGTTCTCCTGTGTCTGTGCTGTGACTTCATTGTTCTACATGTTCTCTGTGCTGGTCTTTGTTTCTCTTTTGTTTTTCTTCTGTTTCCCTCTTCCCTTCATCTGCTGCTTTGGACTCAGCTGCCCCATTTTCTTATCAGGCTCCTGTGGGTGTTTTTCTTTGTTCTTTGTGTGTGTGCGTTTTTTTTTCTCTCTAGTTTAACGCCTCAGAGCTCTAGGGAGAGTCTCAAAATACACACGGTTTGCCCTAAGGGAATGTCTGGAAAGGAACAGAGGTTGCTGTAGACAGAGAGAGAGAGAGAGAGGGGCGTGGCGTGTCTGTGCTGAGCAGGGAGGCTCACCCACAACATCTGTGTTTCATGCTGCGCCTTGTGACCCTCTGCAGGCTGTCACCCGGAAGGGATCTCAAGACCCTTGTCGGTGCAGGGGGACAGATCTGACCTCGTACCTGGTCCCTCCTGTGTCCAGGAGGCCCGGGAAGGAGGGGGTTTTCTGTATTATTTACAGAAGCACCTGCCATGGTTGGTTGAGACCAGGTCAATAAATGTGGTTTGTTCTTCTGTTTCTTATGGCATGATTTAGATCTCTGCGGATGGAATGCTCTGTCACAAACATGATGGATATCCCGTCTGCCGTATCACTCCATAGGATATAATGGGACTGTAATCTGATGGACAGGATATCTGTCACATTTGTGATGAAGTATTCCCCTCCTCCAAGATGGTAATCAGACCCGTTGTCTCTCTCTAGGGGACCTGCATGGTCCTGGCCGATCTCTAGAGGTGTGCAGCGAGTTTTGCCAGGAAGATTCTGTGAGAAGGTAGCCTCTTTCTAGCCTTGTTACCCCCACTTTTGGCCTGTTTGTGAGTGTATGTCAGGGTGTTTGTCACTGTTTTCACTGTCTCACTGGGATCCTGATAGCCAGGCCTCAGTGCTCATAATGAAAACACCATGTTTTCAGTATGGTTGTTATGTGTCACTGGGATCCTGCTAGTCAGGACCCCAGTGCTCATAGGTTTGTGGCCTATATGTATGTGTCACTAGGACCCTGTCACACAGGGCCCCAGTGCTCATAGGTGTGCATGTATATGTTCCCTGTGTGGTGCCTAACTGTCTCACTGAGGCTCTGCTAACCAGAACCTCAGTGGTTATGCTCTCTCATTACTTTCAAATTGTCACTAACAGGCTAGTGACCAATTTTACCAATTTACATTGGCTTACTGGAACACCCTTATAATTCCCTAGTATATGGTACTGAGGTACCCAGGGTATTGGGGTTCCAGGAGATCCCTATGGGCTGCAGCATTTCTTTTGCCACCCATAGGGAGCTCTGACAATTCTTACACAGGCCTGCCACTGCAGCCTGAGTGAAATAACGTCCACGTTATTTCACAGCCATTTTCACTGCACTTAAGTAACTTATAAGTCACCTATATGTCTAACCTTTACCTGGTAAAGGTTAGGTGCAAAGTTACTTAGTGTGAGGGCACCCTGGCACTAGCCAAGGTGCCCCCACATTGTTCAGAGCCAATTCACTGAACTTTGTGAGTGCGGGGACACCATTACACGCGTGCACTACATATAGGTCACTACCTATATGTAGCTTCACCATGGTAACTCCGAATATGGCCATGTAACATGTCTATGATCATGGAATTGCCCCCTCTATGCCATCCTGGCATTGTTGGTACAATTCCATGATCCCAGTGGTCTGTAGCACAGACCCTGGTACTGCCAGACTGCCCTTCCTGGGGTTTCACTGCAGCTGCTGCTGCTGCCAACCCCTCAGACAGGCAGCTGCCCTCCTGGGGTCCAGCCAGGCCTGGCCCAGGATGGCAGAACAAAGAACTTCCTCTGAGAGAGGGTGTGACACCCTCTCCCTTTGGAAAATGGTGTGAAGGCAGGGGAGGAGTAGCCTCCCCCAGCCTCTGGAAATGCTTTGTTGGGCACAGATGTGCCCAATTCTGCATAAGCCAGTCTACACCGGTTCAGGGACCCCTTAGCCCCTGCTCTGGCGCGAAACTGGACAAAGGAAAGGGGAGTGACCACTCCCCTGACCTGCACCTCCCCTGGGAGGTGTCCAGAGCTCCTTCAGTGTGCTCCAGACCTCTGCCATCTTGGAAACAGAGGTGCTGCTGGCACACTGGACTGCTCTGAGTGGCCAGTGCCACCAGGTGACGTCAGAGACTCCTGCTGATAGGCTCCTTCAGGTGTTAGTAGCCTTTCCTCTCTCCTAGGTAGCCAAACCCTCTTTTCTGGCTATTTAGGGTCTCTGTCTCTGGGGAAACTTTAGATAACGAATGCATGAGCTCAGCCGAGTTCCTCTGCATCTCCCTCTTCACCTTCTGATAAGGAAACGACCGCTGACCGCGCTGGAAGCCTGCAAACCTGCAACATAGTAGCAAAGACGACTACTGCAACTCTGTAACGCTGATCCTGCCGCCTTCTCGACTGTTTTCCTGCTTGTGCATGCTGTGGGGGTAGTCTGCCTCCTCTCTGCACCAGAAGCTCCGAAGAAATCTCCCGTGGGTCGACGGAATCTTCCCCCTGCTACCGCAGGCACCAAAAAGCTGCATTACCGGTCCCTTGGGTCTCCTCTCAGCACGACGAGCGAGGTCCCTCGAATCCAGCGACACCGTCCAAGTGACCCCCACAGTCCAGTGACTCTTCAGCCCAAGTTTGGTGGAGGTAAGTCCTTGCCTCACCTCGCTGGGCTGCATTGCTGGGAACCGCGACTTTGCAAGCTTCTCCGGCCCCTGTGCACTTCCGGCGGAAATCCTTCGTGCACAGCCAAGCCTGGGTCCACGGCACTCTAACCTGCATTGCACGACTTTCTAAGTTGGTCTCCGGCGACGTGGGACTCCTTTGTGCAACTTCGGCGAGCACCGTTTCACGCATCCTCGTAGTGCCTGTTTCTGGCACTTCTCCGGGTGCTACCTGCTTCAGTGAGGGCTCCTTGTCTTGCTCGACGTCCCCTCTCTCTGCAGGTCCAATTTGCGACCTTCTGGTCCCTCCTGGGCCCCAGCAGCGTCCAAAAACGCCAAACGCACGATTTGCGTGTAGCAAGGCTTGTTGGCGTCCATCCGGCGGGAAAACACTTCTGCACGACTCTCCAAGGCGTGGGGGATCCATCCTCCAAAGGGGAAGTCTCTAGCCCTTGTCGTTCCTGCAGTATTCACAGTTCTTCAGCCTAGAAAGAGCTTCTTTGCACCAACCGCTGGCATTTCTTGGGCATCTGCCCATCTCCGAGCTGCTTGTGACTTTTGGACTTGGTCCCCTTGTTCCACAGGTACCTTCAGACAGGAATCCATCGTTGTTGCATTGCTGATTTGTGTTTTCCTTGCATTCTCCCTCTAACACGACTATTTTGTCCTTAGGGGAACTTTGGTGCACTTTGCACTCACTTTTCAGGGTCTTGGGGAGGGTTATTTTTCTAACTCTCACTATTTTCTAATAGTCCCAGCGACCCTCTACAAGGTCACATAGGTTTGGGGTCCATTCGTGGTTCACATTCCACTTTTGGAGTATATGGTTTGTGTTGCCCCTATCCCTATGTTTCCCCATTGCATCCTATTGTAACTATACATTGTTTGCACTGTTTTCTAAGACTATACTGCATATTTTTGCTATTGTGTATATATATCTTGTGTATATTTCCTATCCTCTCACTGAGGGTACACTCTAAGATACTTTGGCATATTGTCATAAAAATAAAGTACCTTTATTTTTAGTATAACTGTGTATTGTGTTTTCTTATGATATTGTGCATATGACACTAAGTGGTACTGTAGTAGCTTCACACGTCTCCTAGTTCAGCCTGAGCTGCTTTGCTAAGCTACCATTATCTATCAGCCTAAGCTGCTAGACACCCTATACACTAATAAGGGATAACTGGGCCTGGTGCAAGGTGCAAGTACCCCTTGGTACTCACTACAAGCCAGTCCAGCCTCCTACATTGGTTGTGCAGTGGTGGGATAAGTGCTTTGAGACTACTTACCACTCTTGTCATTGTACTTTTCATAAGAGAAAAATATACAAAACAAGGTCAGTGTATATACACATAGCCAAAAAGTTTTGCATTTCCTCTTTTCACTCTTTTCTAAGTGCTGAAAAGTACTTCTAAACTTTCAAAAAGTTCTTAAAAGTTTAAAAAGTTTTTTTCTGTCTTTCCAAAAAGTTCTGAAAACTTTTTTTCTCTTTGTCTATCACTTTAACTCTCTCTAAAAAATGTCTGGCACAGGCCAAAAAGTTGAACTGTCCAAACTTGCATATGATCACCTTAGCTGGAAAGGAGCAAGGAGTCTCTGCATAGAGAGAGGTTTGAGTGTAGGGAAGAATCCTTCTTTAGAACTGTTAATTAATATGCTTAGAGTACAGGATAAGGCCATAAGTGCCCAATCTGTAGAAAAAGTAGCTAATGGTTCTCAATCTGATCCAGGGACTCCCCCAGGAAAAGGTTCAGGAAAGAAACTTCTCAGCCTGCCCATTACTAGACAGTCTAGCATAGTTAGTACAGAGGTTGAATCACATCATACTGATGATGTGCTCTCACATTATACTGGTAGCCAAGCTGTTAGGGTGCCCTCTGTAAGGGACAGGTCTCCTTCTGTTCATTCCCATCATACCTCTGTATCTAGAAATGTCCCTCCCACCCACCCTGATGACAGATTGTTAGAAAGGGAGCTCAATAGATTGAGAGTGGAACAAACCAGACTGAAGCTCAAGAAGCAACAGCTGGATTTGGATAGACAGTCTTTAGAATTAGAGAAGGAAAGACAGAAGTTGGGTTTAGATACCCATGGTGGCAGCAGCAGTATTCCCCATAGTCATCCTGCAAAAGAGCATGATTCCAGGAATCTGCACAAGATAGTTCCCCCTTATAAGGAGGGGGATGACATTAACAAGTGGTTTGCTGCACTTGAGAGGGCCTGTGCTGTACAGGATGTCCCTCAAAAGCAGTGGGCTGCTATCCTATGGCTATCATTTAGTGGAAAAGGTAGGGATAGGCTCCTTACTGTGAAAGAAAATGATGCCAATAATTTTACAGTTCTTAAGAATGCACTCCTGGATGGTTATGGCTTAACCACTGAACAGTACAGGATAAAGTTCAGAGAGACCAAAAAGGAGTCTTCACAAGACTGGGTTGATTTTATTGACCATTCAGTGAAGGCCTTGGAGGGGTGGTTACATGGCAGTAAAGTTACTGATTATGAAAGCCTGTATAACACAATCCTGAGAGAGCATATACTTAATAATTGTGTGTCTGATTTGTTGCACCAGTACCTGGTAGACTCTGATCTGACCTCTCCCCAAGAATTGGGAAAGAAGGCAGACAAATGGGTCAGAACAAGGGTGAACAGAAAAGTTCATACAGGGGGTGACAAAGATGGCAATAAGAAGAAAGATGGTGAAAAATCTCAAGATAAGCATGGGGATAAGGGTAAAACCAAAGATCCCACTTCAAATCTTAAACACTCTTCAGAGGGTGGGGATAAAACTAATTCTTCCTCTTCTTCTCAACCTGCACACATTAAAAAGCCTTGGTGCTTTGTGTGTAAAAACAGAGGCCATAGGCCAGGGGATAAGTCCTGTCCAGGTAAACCCCCTGAGCCTACCACCACTAATACATCAAGCTCTAGTGCCCCTAGCAGTAGTGGTACTAGTGGTGGGACTGCTGGCAACAGTCAAGCAAAGGGTGTAGTTGGGTTCACTTATGGGTCCATAGTGGAAACTAAGGTAATCAGTCCCAAGACAGTTTCTGTCACACCTAGTGGCATTGGCCTTGCCACACTGGCTGCTTGTCCCCTTACAATGGATAAGTACAGGCAGACAGTTTCAATAAATGGTGTTGAGGCCTTGGCCTACAGGGACACAGGTGCCAGTTTCACTCTGGTGACTGAAAACCTAGTGCCTCCTGAACAACACATCATTGGACAACAGTATAAGATTATTGATGTCCATAACTCCACTAAGTTTCTTCCCTTAGCTATAATTCAGTTTAGTTGGGGTGGAGTTACTGGCCCTAAGCAGGTGGTGGTATCACCTAGCTTACCTGTAGACTGTCTCTTAGGTAATGACCTAGAGGCCTCAGGTTGGGCTGATGTAGAGTTTTATGCCCATGCAGCCATGCTGGGCATCCCTGAGGAATTGTTCCCTCTCATTTCAAGTGAAATGAAAAAGCAAAGGAGAGAAGGCCTGAAAACTCAGGATCCCTCTCCATCAACAGGTAAAAAGGGTATCACAGTATCCCCTAACCACCCTACCATTCAGGATACTATTCCTGTGGTGGGAGAAACCTCTCCTGGGGTGGCACCTGTTCCAAGGGAATCATCAGCTGGCAAAGCTGGACTCCCTGAGGTGGAAGTACCTCTCTGTGGGATAACTAACATTGGTGAGAAAAACAGCACCATTTTAGATAACATGGAGCATCCCTCCAACCCTCCCAGAGAAACTTTAGTGCAGAAACCCTGCACTACCTCACAACACTTAGGACAGCATCCCTGCCCTAGTGTGGAGCTCATAGGACAGCATCCCTGCCCTGCTCCAACTCAAGAGAAACAGCATCCCTGTTCTCTCTTCCAGCCAGATGGACAAAGTTTTTGCCCAGCTATGGCTTTTCTGAGACAGCATCCCTGTCTGGCATTTCCATCATTACAAATAGGTTCAGTGGATAATTCCCACTGCTCTAAACTAAAACTTACTGATAGAAACTCTGAAAATACATCTTCACATTGTTGCTTAGCTAAAAAACTTCAAACAGGGTGGTTTACATCCCCACAGGGAAGTAACCATATAGTGGATGATAAAGGGAGTAACCAGTCTATTGCAGAGCTACTCTCTACTTATCACCACTTAGACAATAAAGTCTCAACTGGCCAAGGTTAGCCTTATTGTCCTTCGTTTGGGGGGGGGTTGTGTGAGAAGGTAGCCTCTTTCTAGCCTTGTTACCCCCACTTTTGGCCTGTTTGTGAGTGTATGTCAGGGTGTTTGTCACTGTTTTCACTGTCTCACTGGGATCCTGATAGCCAGGCCTCAGTGCTCATAATGAAAACACCATGTTTTCAGTATGGTTGTTATGTGTCACTGGGATCCTGCTAGTCAGGACCCCAGTGCTCATAGGTTTGTGGCCTATATGTATGTGTCACTAGGACCCTGTCACACAGGGCCCCAGTGCTCATAGGTGTGCATGTATATGTTCCCTGTGTGGTGCCTAACTGTCTCACTGAGGCTCTGCTAACCAGAACCTCAGTGGTTATGCTCTCTCATTACTTTCAAATTGTCACTAACAGGCTAGTGACCAATTTTACCAATTTACATTGGCTTACTGGAACACCCTTATAATTCCCTAGTATATGGTACTGAGGTACCCAGGGTATTGGGGTTCCAGGAGATCCCTATGGGCTGCAGCATTTCTTTTGCCACCCATAGGGAGCTCTGACAATTCTTACACAGGCCTGCCACTGCAGCCTGAGTGAAATAACGTCCACGTTATTTCACAGCCATTTTCACTGCACTTAAGTAACTTATAAGTCACCTATATGTCTAACCTTTACCTGGTAAAGGTTAGGTGCAAAGTTACTTAGTGTGAGGGCACCCTGGCACTAGCCAAGGTGCCCCCACATTGTTCAGAGCCAATTCACTGAACTTTGTGAGTGCGGGGACACCATTACACGCGTGCACTACATATAGGTCACTACCTATATGTAGCTTCACCATGGTAACTCCGAATATGGCCATGTAACATGTCTATGATCATGGAATTGCCCCCTCTATGCCATCCTGGCATTGTTGGTACAATTCCATGATCCCAGTGGTCTGTAGCACAGACCCTGGTACTGCCAGACTGCCCTTCCTGGGGTTTCACTGCAGCTGCTGCTGCTGCCAACCCCTCAGACAGGCAGCTGCCCTCCTGGGGTCCAGCCAGGCCTGGCCCAGGATGGCAGAACAAAGAACTTCCTCTGAGAGAGGGTGTGACACCCTCTCCCTTTGGAAAATGGTGTGAAGGCAGGGGAGGAGTAGCCTCCCCCAGCCTCTGGAAATGCTTTGTTGGGCACAGATGTGCCCAATTCTGCATAAGCCAGTCTACACCGGTTCAGGGACCCCTTAGCCCCTGCTCTGGCGCGAAACTGGACAAAGGAAAGGGGAGTGACCACTCCCCTGACCTGCACCTCCCCTGGGAGGTGTCCAGAGCTCCTTCAGTGTGCTCCAGACCTCTGCCATCTTGGAAACAGAGGTGCTGCTGGCACACTGGACTGCTCTGAGTGGCCAGTGCCACCAGGTGACGTCAGAGACTCCTGCTGATAGGCTCCTTCAGGTGTTAGTAGCCTTTCCTCTCTCCTAGGTAGCCAAACCCTCTTTTCTGGCTATTTAGGGTCTCTGTCTCTGGGGAAACTTTAGATAACGAATGCATGAGCTCAGCCGAGTTCCTCTGCATCTCCCTCTTCACCTTCTGATAAGGAAACGACCGCTGACCGCGCTGGAAGCCTGCAAACCTGCAACATAGTAGCAAAGACGACTACTGCAACTCTGTAACGCTGATCCTGCCGCCTTCTCGACTGTTTTCCTGCTTGTGCATGCTGTGGGGGTAGTCTGCCTCCTCTCTGCACCAGAAGCTCCGAAGAAATCTCCCGTGGGTCGACGGAATCTTCCCCCTGCTACCGCAGGCACCAAAAAGCTGCATTACCGGTCCCTTGGGTCTCCTCTCAGCACGACGAGCGAGGTCCCTCGAATCCAGCGACACCGTCCAAGTGACCCCCACAGTCCAGTGACTCTTCAGCCCAAGTTTGGTGGAGGTAAGTCCTTGCCTCACCTCGCTGGGCTGCATTGCTGGGAACCGCGACTTTGCAAGCTTCTCCGGCCCCTGTGCACTTCCGGCGGAAATCCTTCGTGCACAGCCAAGCCTGGGTCCACGGCACTCTAACCTGCATTGCACGACTTTCTAAGTTGGTCTCCGGCGACGTGGGACTCCTTTGTGCAACTTCGGCGAGCACCGTTTCACGCATCCTCGTAGTGCCTGTTTCTGGCACTTCTCCGGGTGCTACCTGCTTCAGTGAGGGCTCCTTGTCTTGCTCGACGTCCCCTCTCTCTGCAGGTCCAATTTGCGACCTTCTGGTCCCTCCTGGGCCCCAGCAGCGTCCAAAAACGCCAAACGCACGATTTGCGTGTAGCAAGGCTTGTTGGCGTCCATCCGGCGGGAAAACACTTCTGCACGACTCTCCAAGGCGTGGGGGATCCATCCTCCAAAGGGGAAGTCTCTAGCCCTTGTCGTTCCTGCAGTATTCACAGTTCTTCAGCCTAGAAAGAGCTTCTTTGCACCAACCGCTGGCATTTCTTGGGCATCTGCCCATCTCCGAGCTGCTTGTGACTTTTGGACTTGGTCCCCTTGTTCCACAGGTACCTTCAGACAGGAATCCATCGTTGTTGCATTGCTGATTTGTGTTTTCCTTGCATTCTCCCTCTAACACGACTATTTTGTCCTTAGGGGAACTTTGGTGCACTTTGCACTCACTTTTCAGGGTCTTGGGGAGGGTTATTTTTCTAACTCTCACTATTTTCTAATAGTCCCAGCGACCCTCTACAAGGTCACATAGGTTTGGGGTCCATTCGTGGTTCACATTCCACTTTTGGAGTATATGGTTTGTGTTGCCCCTATCCCTATGTTTCCCCATTGCATCCTATTGTAACTATACATTGTTTGCACTGTTTTCTAAGACTATACTGCATATTTTTGCTATTGTGTATATATATCTTGTGTATATTTCCTATCCTCTCACTGAGGGTACACTCTAAGATACTTTGGCATATTGTCATAAAAATAAAGTACCTTTATTTTTAGTATAACTGTGTATTGTGTTTTCTTATGATATTGTGCATATGACACTAAGTGGTACTGTAGTAGCTTCACACGTCTCCTAGTTCAGCCTGAGCTGCTTTGCTAAGCTACCATTATCTATCAGCCTAAGCTGCTAGACACCCTATACACTAATAAGGGATAACTGGGCCTGGTGCAAGGTGCAAGTACCCCTTGGTACTCACTACAAGCCAGTCCAGCCTCCTACAGATTCCCCCACCTGCAGGGGGCGCAGCCTCCCTCCCTTGCTCTGATCCCGCCCTCTCAGACCTGCGCTTGATGCCTTTTAAAAAGCATTGGTGGTCCAAGAGCAAGGGACGAGAGGCGCTCGGTCCATTCTGGGAAGATAAATGGTTCCTTTGTCCACAGGGATCTCTGTTGCTCACCTGGGTGTGTGGTTGTGTTTAGTTTTTAGTATGTTGCTGCCAACGCCACATTCTCAGGGAGCTGTGCATTGACCATGCTGCCATTTACCAGGCATGTGCTTACTACGAATATGCATGCCAGCGGCAGAGAAACCGGTCTAGATGTCCGGGCGGAACAGGAAGGAGCAGAGGAGGGAGTGATAAGGTGGGGCCGGTTTGGGGGTGGGAGATTGGGGTAGTTTTTAGCATAGGCCGGGGGGTTAGGGTAGCTTTTAGGGCACGGCGGGGTAAGTTTTAGGGTTCAGGGCAGAGGGTCAGGGTAGTTTTTAGGACAGGGTGGAGTAGGTTTTAGGGTACGGGGGCAGGGTAGTTTTTAGGACAGGGCGGGGTAGCTTTTATGGTACAGGCGCCGGGGGGGGGGGGGGCAGAGTAGTTTCTTGGACAGGGTGGGTGGGTTTTAGTGTTCAGGGCGGGGTTGTGGGATTGGGGTAGTGCTTAGGACACAGCAGGGTAGGTTTTAGGGTTCAGGACAGGGGTGGAGGTTGTTTTTAGGACAGGGCAAGGTAGGTTTTAAGGTGCTGGGGCGGGGTAGTTTTTAGGACAGGGCGGTATAAGTTTTAGTGTTGGGGGTTGGGGTAGTTTTTAGGATAGGGCAGGGTAGATTTTAGGTTCGGGTCGGGGGTCAGGCTAGTTTTTAGGACAGGGAAGTTTACGTTTTAGGGTTCAGGGGGAACAGGATAGTTTTTAGGACAGAGTGGAGTAGGTTTTAGGGTGCAGGGTGGTGCAGTGGTTTTTAGGACAGGGCGGGGTAGGTTTTATGGTTCAAGGTGGGGGTTCAGGGTAGGTTTTAGGGCAGGGTGGGGTAGGTTTTAGGATACAGGATGAGGGAGGGGGTAGAGGTAGTTTTTATGACAGGGCGGGTAAGTTTTACGGTGCAGGGCAGGGAGAAGGGTCAGGATAGTTTTTAGGACAGGGTGGGGTAGGTTTTAGGGTTCAGGGCTGGGGTTCGGGGTAGTTTTTAGGACAAGGTGGGGTAGATTTAAAGTGCAGGGCAGGGGGTCTGAGGGTCGTTTTTAGGACAGTGTGGGGTAGGTTTTAGGGTACAGGGCGGGGCAGGGAGGTCTGAGTTGATTTTAGGGCAGGATAGGTTTTAGGGTTCAGAGTGGCAGTCAGGGTAGTTTTTATCACAGAGCAGAGTAGGTTTTAGAGTACAGGGCAGGGGTGGAGGGTCGTGTAGTTTTTAGGACAGGGCGGGGTAGGTTTTAGGGTATGGGGGTTGGGGTAGTTTTTAGGACAGGGTGGGGTAGGTTTTAGGGTTC
Source organism: Pleurodeles waltl (assembly GCF_031143425.1). Lineage (NCBI taxonomy): Eukaryota > Metazoa > Chordata > Amphibia > Caudata > Salamandridae > Pleurodeles > Pleurodeles waltl. The sequence goes on from NC_090447.1 coordinate 1,515,213,840, forward strand.
AGGTTGGGGGGCTGGTTTTTAGGATAGGGCAGGGTAGGTTTTAGGATGCAGGGGCAGGACGGTCGGGTAGTTTTTAGGGCAGGGTAGGTTTTAGGGTTCAGAGCAGGGGGTTGGGATACTTTTCAGGGAAGGGTAGGTTTTAGGGTTCATAGTGGGGGTCGGGATAGTTTTTACAACAGGACAGGGTTACTTTTAGGGCTCAGGGCAGGAGGCGGAAGGTGTAGTTTTTTAAGGACTTGGGTGGGGTGGAGCATGGTATCGGGTGTAAGGGCTCAGGGTGGGGGCGTTAGGGCTCAGGGCAGGAGGCGTAGGGGGCAGTTTTAAAGACTTGGGTGGGGTGGAGTATGGTATCGGGTGTAAGGGGTCAGGGCGGGGGAGAATTTACCAAACATGCTTTTACAACGAAATTCGTGGTTAAGACGCGGTTGTTGTTGAGACCACGGTGTAAAGGAATGCGTGATATACGCATGCGTTGTTCCGTCATGCATCCAAGTTTATGTTCATTTTGTTGAGTGTGTTTTAGACAACAAATGAGTTTTCTGGTGAAAATATGTACTCACTCTGTCCCTTGGTGTGTTCATCATGCATAGACCAGTGAGGAGTAGTGAATGTAAAACGGCAGTGGAGAGAGAAACATGAATAAATAAAATAAAGTAATATTGTGATGAGTTGAACCCAAGTGAAACAAGCATTTGCAATGCAATGGGTCTCGCATTTGCTCGAGTTACAGCTATTAGTGTTGTAAACTCATAATCTGACTTTTCTTTCCACATAAAATGTAAATGAAAAGTAATACAATTTCACATAAGGGAGCAGATTTAAAGCGCCACGCCATGAGCGTGAAGGTGACTAATCAGAACAAAAAGATCGGTCTGGTTTCTCCCTTGCATAGTAATACCTTGAATTCGCAAAGAAGCACTGGGATAAACAATAGAATTAAACTGGTAGTCATGAAAAGCGCTTGATTACTGCTGAGCCTCATATGTTTTCAGTAGTTGGCCGGTGCGGTCGAGGAGGGCCAAACACCGAAAAAGGCATGACGTATGCATGCCTTTCACAAAATGAAATCAATTGAATTTTAAAAGGCAAGCCCATGAACCAACTAAAGTAATGGGCGTGGTTAAAAGCCCACAGAGCGATTAAAACAGGGGCCAGAGCGCTTGCGCGCTCCACCCTAAAGAGCTCTATTCAAATATTGCAACCATAGGTATGTCATTGGTAAGGACAAGATGACCCTGTTAGTAAAAAGGTTTCCAGGGGCAGCTCCTCCGTTAGAGCGGAGGAGTGTTGACCCCCCCTCGCCAGCAGCAGCTGCAAACCTTTAGAAATAAAATGATAATAAATGCTGTTTATCATTGTTTTATTTTTAAGGGGGTGGGGCAATGGGGGTGACGAGCAGTGAGTGGTATGCACAGAGCACTCCCCTCAGTGCGCATGTATGTTTGGCCGGCCTTCTCGGGCCGTCCAAACACACATGCGCACAAGGGCTCTGAGCAGCGTCATGATTGGCGCAGGGCAGAAGGGGAGCCTGTGCCTGTAGTGCGGTGCGGTGGTGGCAACTAGGTAAGTTTATTTTTTTTATATATTTTTTATTTATTTATTTTTGTTTTGCTTCCCCCGCCCTCCACTTTTCCGAGTTGCCAGCCGCAACTGAAGGTTTCCATCTGTCCTAGTGGATTACATCATAGCACCCTTGATTTTTACAAGAAGATAGGTAATGAGTCCAAAAGTGGTTTATTGGTTTTCATCATGTTTGTGGGAAGCGTTATCCGCTCTTCAAATATAGCATTGTCAAAACCACCAAGTATGTGTCGAGACTTTATCGGCTGATCGATGTTTATCCAGTATTGTTTCAAGCCCAGCACGATCAACAGCTCAGGGAAGTTATTTAATGCAGTGGTTCCCAAGCTGTGGTCCGGGGAACACCTGGGGGTCCGTGAAGCCTCCTCCTGGGGTCCTAGACTGCTTCGAAAATAAAATAATGTTAACAGATTAATAAAGTCTATATACATAAAGTGGCTAAATGTGCAATTGAAAATTTTACAACATACTGCAAATGTCAAGGAATTTTAAATTGGGGACTAACAATTAAATTAGTATAAATAACATGTGTTATTGTTTGTGTATGTGTTTGATGGAACGCTTGTTTCTGTATTTTTTGTGTATCGCTTTGTGGTTCAAATCATCAACAATGCTTAGTCCGGGTTCCTCTGCTTCCAGTAATGACTCAGTGGGGGTCTCCAGAATCCAATAATGACTCAGTGGGGGGTCCACAGCTTCCAGTAATTATAATGTGGGCATCCACAGAATTCTAAAGGTTGAGAACCACTGATTTAATGCATGGATCCCCAGGCAGGCAGAGACTGAATCTAATTCAGCTCATCTATGGACTCTTATCAGTGAGCTTGGGCATCGAGATGGGATAGTTTGCAATAAAGCATCCTAGGAGAAATTTCTCCTTTAGCTTCAAGCCTCAACATCCTTTGGATGGGGGGTTCAGAACGTCCTGTGTGTTGTATAACATCTGGTTTGCAAAATGGCAGAGTGATTTTGGAGAGCTACAGGGAGTTTGACATTCTAAATGTGATATTTCTGATTGATGTAATCAATGTGTTTCTTTCTCCCATGTCTTGGAGTAGCCATGCTGAGTTAAGAATTCACTGAAGATAGCAATCTATATATTCTTGACACTACGTGACCCAACTTTGATAATCTTTCTACAAATCATGGTAGATCATGATCTTGGAGTCTTCTAGTTAGGATAAAGTCGTGTTTACCTTACAAATATGTACAAACAGTGCTTAATTTGTGCTTGTGGTTTCCGGTGCTGAGCACCGGCACTTATTTTTAAGGAGAGGCACTTATTTTTCTGCCTCAAGCATTTACTGCGAGCAAAGAACAAATATGGGAAAGATGGAGGAAGAGAAAACGCAACGCGTCAGAAAGGGAGAAAGCAGAAAGCTGCAAGAGTGAGCTGAAGGGGCAGGGAGCGGCTGTAAATGGATTAAAGAGGCCCGAGATGGCTTCTGGCTTACGCTGCCTCAGTATTCTGTGCGCGCACATTTAATTGCAGCAGCCGCGTGTTTAAGAAGAGGGCTTTGAGCACCGGCATTTTTTTGTTTACAAATTAAGCACTGCATATGAATCTAGATTATTCTATCCAAATTTAGTCTTCAGTCCGAAAAACTATGTGGTGTAATACTGGAGCTTAGGTCATTAGCCATTAAAATACCCATATTGCTTCATTATTTTGTTATTTTTACAAATGTTAACACTGTTTTGGCAACCAGTCAAACTCAAAACTAAGGAACGGTTGTGGCATAAGTCACCGCACACTCAGGTCCTTTTCAAAGAAACATGTGCTCCACTCCCAGGGCTAACCATCCCAACAAAACCCCAAAAAACAAGCAACAGGGCACAAAAGATGGGAGAAGCACGTTGTATGTCAATCCAAAAATTATGTTTTATAACCAAACCCAACTTATACCAAAAATCACATAAGTACATTTTGTGAAAAAGTCCAGCTTGTTGGTTATAAATAGAAGTGTATGCAGGAATCCAGTTCGTTGGTGATGACTGCATAGGTACGTTATAAAACTTGTTCTTTAGTTTCTTCTTGTTAAACATGAACAGAAGATGGAGGCAGCCAATGCGTTTCGCCCCACTGACAATGAGCTTCTTCAGGACGCAAAGAGTAATTTCATTAGTATTCAGGGTTAGTCCATATGTTTCTTCATCATCAATTTGGTAACTACATGAGTCCCCTCGTATTTTGAAATCCAGGACCAGGGTAATATTTGCATGTGTAAGCGTAGCACAGCCAATTTTTGTGGCAGTATTACTTGACTATTTTGTTATTTTTATTAATGTTAAGACTATTTGGGCAATGGTATCTCTTTATTGGTATCAGTTTAAAACCCAAATACAGGAATCAGCAACTCAAAGGTGACCAGTAAACCTTTGAAAGAGACCTTCCTTCCACGGCACGTGTCGGCATTATTAGTAACTTGTGATGTGTTTGAGCTAGAAACATTTTTTTTGCGAAGATCTGCAGCTTGTGCAACAGATGTTAATTATGTAGAGATGCCACCACAATAATGCAGAAAAAAACTGTGGCTGCAGAATCGCATATTTCCAGCGGCCTTGGTTATAAGAGATATAAGAGAATCAGTGGCGAGTAATTCTTTGTAGGTCTTGACTGCAGACCTCTTTACCTGTTTGTTAGCAAGATCTGTTGTTTGTAAATGTGTTACATATCTTCTGTCTCGCTTCCCTGGTTCAATGGATTTCCTCCTTATTCTTGTGCTTGCCCCACCCAGGAGCATTTTGGTCTGTTTTGATTGGTTGATGTATCCTTCCATGGTTGCAGTCCAAGAGAGGGACTCTTTTCTACTTCTCAGTGTCCCTGATCCCTCTCTTTTTTTTCCTACAGCTTCCAACTCTGCGTCCTCTTCCCCCCAATCCCTTCATTTGTTTTACTCTTTTGCCACTTATCATACTATGCACATCTTTAAATGAGTTTTGTTCTAATAAACAAATCCCATTCAAAGATGGCTTCTGTCGTTATGCATGAATTCACATTATCTGTCTCTAAATGTCATTTGATAAAACCTAACAAAATGCATTCAAAGATGGCAGCCATGGATGCACGCACTTGTGAGGCATCCATATTTTAATGCATATTGTTAGGCTTCACAAACCCATTCTAGGATGGGCATGATTGTAAGCATTTTGCAACAGCTGTCTTAGACAAGAAAAAGAATTGGCAAAGCCAATGGTTTCTTTGCAGTGAAGAGCTGTTGGCTTTGACAATGCTTGTTCATTAGGTAGCCAACTCAGTGGATTGTGGATTATGTGAAGGATCCACGTGCTTCCTTGTTACCTAAATAGCCTGTCTGATACAGGAAGACGTTTGGAAAGTTTATACCATCCAGGTGTTTTCTTAATATCAATGTATTTACCAAGACACTTTTTTTAATCTTTCACTGAACGGAAGAAAATCAGCAAATCTAGGTTTTTAAAGATTTTTTTGAGAATCTTACCAGAAACATGATTGGAGTTAATAATTGGGGCAACCTTCATTTTGTATGCTTTTCCCCTTCCCCACCCAGTAATTTATTTAGGGATGCAGGCTTCTAGGAGGGATTTCTCCTTAGTTGTGATGCATTTATCTTTGCATGTGGCTGGCTCCAGTGAGTCATCATCAAACTCCTAGCTATTTTAAGTAGGAAGGTTTTCCGCTTCACCTGATGTACAAATGATAATAAATGGCCTTCATTCAGATTTATCTAAGGGTATATCCTGGGGCGGAGGAATATCCCATGATTATCAAGCTGAACAATGTTGGTCTGTACCTTACCACGAACTCTAGTGTTGGGCCTTATTAGGGTACCATGCATGTGGTCAGTTCACTAGAAAATATAAAATCTTCATTGCGTGCGAAGGTGGCTTTTTCTATGAGATTTAGTACAGTTAAACAAAAAAACACTGATTTTGAAAAGAAAAAAGTGAGAGCTCTATGAGTTTGTAGAGACTTGAGGGGGCAGTGGGAATGGTTTAGCTCAGGGGTCTCCAACGAGTAGCTTATGAGCTACAAGTAGTTCTCCAGCTACCCATAAGTAGCTCTCCTGTGTGTAGCCCAGCCTACAAAAACTGAAAAATGTATATTTAAAACAAACATGTAAACATGTCTGATGTGGTCAGTATTAAAATTCTATTAAAATTTGTAGCTCTGGATGGTTTTCACCAACATAAGTAGCATTTACCACAAAAAAGGTTGGATACCTCCGGTTTAGGTAGATGGTGGCATCATCTCCATTGCCCGTCAGGAAGATAATTGATGCCCCAGAGCCCCACCATGTAATTAGGGCTTCCGGTTTTATGGTATTTTTTTTGTACATTTCCGCCTGTTTTTAATCATATTTATTTGTTTCTTTATTTTATGTTTTGTGAGAAAATAAAGCTGAAAATAGTATATTTCCATATTTATTTAACTGAAAATTGTCATTCTTATTTGAATGTTTGCCAGTTTTCAATGTTATTAAGACCTGTAGATGATAAATCACTACACTTTTAATAAAATATGTAACTTTTAGTATCGTATGCATATATACTGCTCTTTGAGCATCATTATTAAAATGCCTTTATATTTTTAAACTACTTACCTGTCAATCCGCACAGCTATTGGCCTAATAGTCATGGCTGACAGTATTTAGAATTGCTCAGAAAAGATCTTGATTTCTGTTTTTGTCCACATTTAAAAATACATACAGTTAGGCAAATGTTTTTTGTCTGTATGTATCTGTAAAAATCAGTAAAAACGGAAAACAGGGAGCCCTACATATAATTAGCAGGATGTAGATGTGAAGAGCTGCCTTCTGTGAGACTCAAGGGTCTCTCCTAACACTGCTGTTCTGTGGAGACCAGAAGTAGGCGAGAAGTACTTTGAGTGAGGTGTGACTGACGGAACGCCTCTCCTCCACTCATTCCTTTGAGAGCACATGAATGCACTTAAGTACAAGTTTAACATTGGCACAAACACTTTTTGGGAACGCCCGAGCAGACTCCCAGGCATTTCTTCTACAGTAGATAAGTGTTTGGGAGTTACACAGTACTTCACTGGAGCAGTAACAAGAGAAAGAGTCCGTATGTGACATCAGTTTGACCCAAGAGAATGTTCCAAAAATTACCCTTTTCCTTCTTCTATAAACTGCATCAGCAGAGCAGATAATTTTCACTTTAAGGGACTTTGGAACAGCCTAATAAGGTCAGTGATCTAATATCCTTTCTAACCAGGTTCAGTAAATAGTTTCTCAAGTAACACTGGAGGAACAAGTGCTTTTAGAAGGGTGCTTGGGGTGTTTTTTGAGAAGGTGACAGTTTTGGACCATGATGGAAGGACTGAAAGAGAGAGTCGGGCTGAATGAGCGAGCTTCTCTTTTTTGAGTCTCACCTAAAGACAGCTTTTTGGGTTTATTTTCTGTTTTGGTTCCAAGACCTCTGATCGTTTGTCTTACCAAATAAAATTGGGGATTCCAAACACCAGCTACCCTGGGGGAAACTTCAGGGGGAACCGGCTACTAGATGGTTCTATTAGTTGTCTGTTCTATGAACGCCTCTTGTGGACCATACAATGGGCTCAGGGCAGTGGTTCCCAACCTGTGGTCCGGGGACCCCTGGGGGGTCTGTGAAGCCGACTCAGGGGGTCCGCAACTACTCAGAAAATCAAATCGTTTTAACCGTTTAGGCCCCCAGCTTTCAGTAATGACTCAGTGGGGGTCCCCGGGCTCCAGTAACGATAAAGTGGGGGTCCGTAGAAGTCAAAAGGTTGGGAACGGCTGGCTTCGGGTGCTCTTACTGCGGGGCGTTGGTTGGCTTTCTTGTCACTGCCTTTTTCCTGCTTCCCATTGAGTGGCTTTCCTTCCTCTTCTCTTGTTTGTTCTTCTCCTGGAGCATAGCTTATTTACCGCCCTATTCAATGGAAGACTTGTATACTTCCACTGCTCACATTCTGGGAACTTTTTTTCCTCCCACTTTAAGCAATCAAAGAGTGCATGTGTTTTAATGTTCTTTCCTTTGTGTGCTGCAAATTCCTGGCTCCTTTACCCAGAAGACTCTGTTTCCCCCTCCTCCCCTCTGCCTTCGCTTCTCCCATCCTCCCCGCTCCTCTGCTGCTTTCCCACCCCCTTTGTATTGGGAGAGAAACCTTGTGATTATTAAAAAAAAAAAAAAAAAGAGAGAGAGGATTGTTTTTAGGCTTCAAAAGAATGAATTGGCATAATGATGACATCACTGGAAATTACATCATGTGACCTTTTGGTCTGTAGATTTCACTGGAAATTACGTGACTAAGGCCCTAAATCAGAGGAAATGACTCAGATAATGTAATGAGAAATCAGTAATGTAAAAGTGTGACATTAGCCATGGATAGCACTGAGGGAGTGCCCGGAAGCGGAGGTCAGTCTTCATCGAGTGGACCTTTTTTTAGTTGGCTAGAAGACAAGTGAGTTAGCATCTGATTTACAGTTTTACCTTTCATGAGCCAATTGGCTTCTCAAGGAGGACCAGGAATCCGTGGATAAAGTTTGGAAGGGTTAGTAGAAATGAGTAATCAGTTCAATATAGGTGCATATCAAAATCATGTTATAAAGGCACAGAATCAGCCCGGCAAACTGAAGCGCTGAAACATGTTCAGTCTCAAAAGCATAAGATACAAGGAGTAGAGTCCCGTCATCACAAGCACTAAGAAACAAAAACGGTCCTCCCTCCTAAACATGAAATGATTCGAAGACATCTAGTCGGAGTTCTAAATAAGAAATGAGAATGGGCTGAATGAAGTCCCAGGGACATTTGGAAATGCGAGGAGGTGTCAGCATAGCGGAGACTTCAGTAGACGTCTTCCAGAAAGAGGAATACGTGTTTAGCTTAAAACTTCACACTTGCAAGGACCAAAAGAAGCCGAGAGATGTGTACCTCTCAAAATCTGAAAGGAACTGCTGGATCTGTCTAACTGTGCGAACACTAATTTAAACCACAAAGTTCCAGAAACGTCCACATGTGTTAACAGGTCGCCAGGTTCCTCAGTTAACCTTGAGCATCCTTGTTCCTGATACGTGAAGAATAGAAGGCTCCTTCTGGTCATTAAATCATCCTGTTGTTGCCAAAAGCTCTTTTCTTGGACCTCACTATCTTTATTACACAGTACTCCGTTGTCAGCAGTAGCAGCTGCCACTCAACTGGTGTGGCGGGGCAGGACGGGGGTTATAAAAAAAAGTTTTTAGAAAAGTTTACCTTCAGGGGAGATGCGTTCGTGTCACCTCCATCCTCATCCTCTTCCTGGCTCACACAGGCTCCAAGCCAATCACGACGCTGCTGACAGCCACGTCGTGATTAGTCTGATCGGCAGAACATGCAACGTGCTCATGACTGTTAGGCCGGCCCAACATGGCCGATCAAAGTGTCATGCGCACTTTGTGCAGCAAAAGCCCTCCTCTGGCCCCACCCCTTATTCCCAGAAAAAATAAAATGATAATAACATTGAATTATTATAATTTTATTTTTCCTTTCCCCACAATCCAGTGGGGTGACGGTCCTCCGCCTTAGCGGAGGAGCCGCCCCTGGTTGTCAAGTTATGAAATCACAAAAACGCACCTGCAAAGAAAAAGAAACATGCAAAGCAAGGAAAAATACATTTAATTCTAAAATGAAGGCCTACCCTGGCCAACGTTCGTTTATTATTTTCAATGTGCACTTTGAATACATGATTTTGTGCGCATGCATGTCAAAATGAATACAAAAGGTAAAATTATGAATTCATGATTACATATGCAATGCGGTTTCAATTATTGCAATATATCCTGAGGTACAAAAGTAAATCTGATTGAGAGCTACAAACCTTCATGTTAAGCTAAACATTAGAACACAGGCGGACATAGATGTCTCATTTTCACAATGAATACACTTCAGTAATACAATTTTTGGAGCTTCACAGTACATTAAAAAAGATTAAGGATCACATGGTATATGGTTTCATGTACATATATACAGCTCTGTGACGTGTAGTGGTGAGGCCCAAATTACGCTGCTCCAGCACTATGATGCCATACAAATGGCAATACAGCGCTATACTAATGTCTGTTACCATAACTCCTCTCTGAATCATCGCACACGCCCAGGCGGTGCAGTGTGATCAGCAGAGACCGCCAGCAGCGGCGGAGGTGTGTCAGGAGGCCACGCCCTCTTCCTGCTCTGGGAACTGGCAGTGCTTTAAATGGGCTGGTACTGTCCAGTACAGAGGGAGAGTACCTGCACTTCTCAAGAAAAATGTAATACTTTTCATTGGAGAGTACCGGCACTTCTCGGAAACAAGCAGGTACTCTGGTAATGAGTACCTGCACTTCTCCAGAAAAACGTAATACTTTTCATTGGAGAGTACCGGCACTTCTCGGAAACAAGCAGGTACTCTGGTAATGAGTACCTGCACTTCTCCAGAAAAACATAATACTTTTCATTGGAGAGTACCGGCACTTCTCGGAAACAAGCAGGTACTCTGGTAATGAGTACCTGCACTTCTCCAGAAAAACGTAATACTTTTCATTGGAGAGTACCGGCACTTCTCGGAAACAAGCAGGTACTCTGGTAATGAGTACCTGCACTTCTCCAGAAAAACGTAATACTTTTCATTGGAGAGTACCGGCACTTCTCGGAAACAAGCAGGTACTCTGGTAATGAGTACCTGCACTTCTCCAGAAAAACGTAATACTTTTCATTGGAGAGTACCGGCACTTCTCGGAAACAAGCAGGTACTCTGGTAAAGAGTACCTGCACTTCTGTTTTTCCATTTCAAGCACCGGGAACTCAGCTTCCCCTCCTAAAAGGTTTAAACTGCAGCTTTTCTGTAGTGTTGCTGCAAGAGCAGGAATTAATGCCACTACCTGCGAAAATCAGTAGGATCATCAAAAATGGGGCGAGGTATGGGGTTGAGACTCTCTATTAAATATTGTTAAAGGGTTTTACCTATGATAAAAGAAAATGTGCAACCCAGCCACTGATGATGTCACTTCCTGCATGTCACACTGCACATGCAGGACAGTGATGTCATCACTGTGCGACCTTGTAATTAAGTTTCTCGGTTGGAGAAGTAATACTTTTCCCAGTACTCCGGCTATTATCGCATTTAAAAGAAACATATTCTTCCAAAAACAATATTGGACAATATGTGTGCAAGGCCGGACTGGTGGTTCCGGGCATCCGGCGTTTCCCCGGAAGGCTGAAAGTTTGGGGGGGCACTTTTGATACTGGGGGCGGTTTTATAATAGTGCAGCAGTTTTAAAAGCACTACAGAGTTCCTTGTATATCCAACAGTTTTCAGGCAACAATAAAAGTGCAGCCATAACTCTGGTGATTAATTTACCTGCTGGAGAGAGACTAGCAGTTTTGACTCTTCTAAGGTAGCCCAGAGGGTTTATATGCCTGCTACAAAGAACGTGTACTATGCAGATCACAGAACTGAATTTTATGTGCAGTGCTCAGTGGGTACTGCTTCTGTCACAGAGATCCTTTTGTTACTGCACAGTTCATAGGTTACAATATTAATCTAGCACAGTTAGCTATGAACTGCGATCAGAGAGCTGCATGCAAACTGCATGGAACAGGTTAGAAAAGTATGTATTTTCCCCTGGTCATCAATTATCCTAATTTAGCTAAAAAAGGGTTTGTTTGGGTAGGAATAAATTAGTAAAGTCAACCCTAACCACCGTATTACGTTCTGAACCCAGACTTTATGCTTCCCCAGACCAAGCACTCTTAAAAAATGCCTCCCAGTATGGATGACGTGTGAATTCTACATCTTGTAGTCCCCTTTGTCGTATGTAACATTTTCTATAAATTGATTTACACACGTATGATTCATTGTCTCTCTGTGTGTGATGTAAAGTGCCCTAACGTCCTACGCTGGTAAGAGAGGCACTATAAAATAAACGAAATACATGTGAGAGAGGGGCCATGGAGAGATGAGAGGCGCTGTTACAGGGTAATGGTGAGAGAATTGTTGAAGAACCCCAATAAAGATTGCCGTAGACTGGTGCACTGTAAGGTCATCATTTACTATGCTTCAAAAACAAATACAATTGAATATATCATGAAAAATATGTGGTAGAATGCACCGTTAATGCAATTTTTACTACATTTTCTTGGAGGGAAGAACCCCCCCAACCCCACTGTGGTGGTCAAGCTTGCTCGCTGTGGGGTCTGGTCTGACCACATATTCCAGGGCTGCTTTTGCTTCCCAGTCTGGCCCTGTAAATGTTCCCAAACCACCTAAAACATGTCTTCATCTTTGTTTTTTGTTCCTCTTTCTCTCTGGCAGTGATTCCGGACACTCTGAAGGTGGTGTCAGTACCTCAGACGCTGAGTAAGGTGGAAGGCGACTACGTGGAGATGAGGTGTGACGTGTCCAAGAGCACCGCGGAGCACACCCACCTGTCCGTCGCGTGGTATCGGCGGAAGGATGACGAGGTGGTGGACGTCATCTCGCTGTCGCGAGACTTTATGTTGAGTTCCGGCGGTGCCTACACACACCGGCACGCCTCCGGTGACGTCCGGCTCGACAAGGTGGGGAACACCACGTTTAAGTTGATCGTATACAACCTGCAGCCGTCTGACCAGGGCGAGTTCTACTGTGAGGCCGCGGAGTGGATACAAGATCGCGACAAGTCCTGGTACCCCATGACCAAGAAAAGGTCCAGTGGAACCATCGTCAACGTGCAAGCAACAGGTGAGGGATGTATGGTCTGTGAGGGCAACAGGTGAGAGACATACTATCTGTGAGGGCAACAGGTGGGGGGGTGTACTCTCTGTGAGGGCAACACGTGAGAGGTGTACTGTCTGTGAGGGCAACAGGTGAGAGCCATACTATCTGTGAGGACAACAAGTGAGGGGTGTACTATTTGTGAGGGCAACAGGTGAGGGGCATACTGTATGTGAGGGCAACAGGTGAGAGCCATACTATCTGTGAGGGCAACAGGTGAGGGGTTTACTGTCTGTGAGGGCAACAGGTAAGAGCCATACTATCTTTGAGGGCAACAGGTGTGGGGCATGCTGTCTGTGAGGGCAAGAGGTGAGAGGCATGCTGTCTGTGAGGGCAAGAGGTGAGAGGCATGCTCTCTGTGAGGGCAAGAGGTGAGGGGTGTACTGTCTTTCAGGGCAAAAGGTGTGGGGTGCACTGTCTGTGAGGGCAACAGGTTAGAGGTGTACTCTGTGAGGGCAACAGGTGAGGGGTGTACTGTCTGTGAAGGGAAAAGGTGAGAGGCGTACTTACTGTGAGGGGTGTACTGTCTTTGAGGGCAAAAGGTGAGGGGTGTACTGTCTTTGAGGGCAAAAGGTAAGGGGTGTACTGTCTGTGAGGGCCCCAGGTGAGAGGTATACAGTTTGTTTAGGCCACAGGTTAGAGGTGTACTCTGTGAGGGCAACAGGTTAGAGCTGTACTCTGTGAGGGCAACAGGTGAGGGGTGTACTGTCTGTGAGAGCAACAGGTGGGTGGTGTACTCTCTGTGAGGGCCACAGGTGAAGGGTGCACTGTCTGTGAGTGCAACAGGTGAGGGGTGTACTGTCTGTGAGGGCAACAGGTGAGGGGTGTACTGTCTGTGAGGGCAACAGGTGAGGGGTGTACTGTCTGTGAGGGCGACAGCTGAGGGGTGTACTGTCTGTGAGGGCGACAGCTGAGGGGTGTACCGTCTGTGAGAGCAACAGGTGGGTGGTGTACTGTCTGTGAGGACGACAGGTGAGGGGTGTACTGTCTGTGAGGGCGACAGGTGAGGGGTGTACTGTCTGTGAGGGCGACAGGTGAGGGGTGTACTGTCTGTGAGGGCGACAGGTGAGGGTTGTACTGTCTGTGAGGCCGACAGGTGAGGGTTGTACTGTCTGTGAGGGCGACAGGTGAGGGGTGTACTGTCTGTGAGGGCGACAGGTGAGGGGTGTACTGTCTGTGAGTGCAACAGGTGAGGGGTGTACTGTCTGTGAGGGCAACAGGTGGGTGGTGTACTCTCTGCGAGGGCCACAGGTGAGGGTTGTACTGTCTGTGAGGGCGACAGGTGAGGGTTGTACTGTCTGTGAGGGCGACAGGTGAGGGTTGTACTGTCTGTGAGGGCGACAGGTGAGGGTTGTACTGTCTGTGAGGGCGACAGGTGAGGGGTGTACTGTCTGTGAGGGCGACAGGTGAGGGGTGTACTGTCTGTGAGTGCAACAGGTGAGGGGTGTACTGTCTGTGAGGGCGACAGGTGAAGGTTGTACTGTCTGTGAGGGCGACAGGTGAGGGTTGTACTGTCTGTGAGGGCGACAGGTGAGGGGTGTACTGTCTGTGAGGGCGACAGGTGAGGGGTGTACTGTCTGTGAGGGCGACAGGTGAGGGGTGTACTGTCTGTGAGTGCAACAGGTGAGGGGTGTACTGTCTGTGAGGGCGACAGGTGAAGGTTGTACTGTCTGTGAGGGCGACAGGTGAGGGTTGTACTGTCTGTGAGGGCGACAGGTGAGGGGTGTACTGTCTGTGAGGGCGACAGGTGAGGGGTGTACTGTCTGTGAGGGCGACAGGTGAGGGGTGTACTGTCTGTGAGGGCGACAGGTGAGGGGTGTACTGTCTGTGAGGGCGACAGGTGAGGGGTGTACTGTGTGTGAGGGCAACAGGTGGGTGGTGTACTCTCTGCGAGGGCCACAGGTGAGGGTTGTACTGTCTGTGAGGGCGACAGGTGAGGGTTGTACTGTCTGTGAGGGCGACAGGTGAGGGGTGCCATGTCTGAGGGCCACAGTTGAGGGGCGCACTGTTTGTAAGAGGTGAGGGTGTACTGTCTGTGAGGGCAATAGCTGAGGCGTTTACCCTCTGTGAGGGCCACAGGTGGAGTGAGGGAGCAGCAAGCAAGCCGCGATACCTGGAGAGGGCAGTTCTGGGTATCTTCACCATGGCTGAAAGTGCCCCAGTTTGGAGTGAGTGGAGGAAGCTGGGAGAAGCAGTGCGCAAGTTGCGAATCCCAGAGAGCACAGTTTTAGCTATCCACTCTGTAGCCACAAGTGCCTCAGTTTGGCAATAAAGGTGGATTTGTATTCACGAAGGAAGTGATCGTCTTCCCCAGGAAGTGACCTATAATCAGGTTAGTGGAGACTTGAGCTGAATTTCTGATTTAAATGCTGCATTCTACCATGAAAGGCTTATATAAAGCAATGCTTAATTTGAGCCGGTGGTTTCCTGTGCCCGGCACCAGCATTTAACTGTGAACACCGGCACTTATGACAGCTGCCACATGGTGGTGCTGTTTGTGTAATTTAGAAATGAGAAGACTGTCATTTGTTTATTATATCAGAACACATTAAAAGCAACTAATACCAGCCACCCAAGCCCGTGGGAGTCAAGCAGTCTGAACTGTCACACTCGTAGCAGTGTGATGGCGATTAGGTGTGTAGGTACTGTCATTGGCAGGGCAATGGGTGGTGCAAGTTACAATGGCCTCTTAACGAGGGCCCGGCACTTATGTGTTTTTTTTTTTTTTTCTCCAAATTAAGCATTTAATATGTAGAGCCATGGTAGGTGTAGGGGCTCAGGGCACTGTTGTCTCAGCTTTGTTTTATATGAGGCACACAACCAAATATTAAGTCCATTATCCGTCAATGTTCATATCTTTATCATCCAAATTTCAAAAAGCGAATAGTCATATCTACAGTCCTTCAATTTTTATTGTCCATGTTTCAAAAAAGAACAAATACTCATGTCTTCAGTTCTTCAGTTTTCCAGCTGTTCGTTGTAGACGACCAAAAGAAACTCCCCCGCCAACATGTGTTTTCTCAGGGGTGTACCCCAAGACTTCATCGGGGCTGTCTGCTTCTAATCTGAATCGTAAATGCTTCCTCTTTAATGAATCACAGTTGGTAATAACTCCAGCGATGAGAACAATGAAAGAAAAGACACCCAGTATCTCTATTATATCAACTCCTATCTATGACGCGAGTCCGCTCCTCCGGTTATTTGTTATTAGTACTAACCCAAATTCATTAAAGAGGAAGCATTTACGATTCAGATTAGAAGCAGACAGCCCCGATGAAGTCTTGGGGTACACCCCTGACGAAACACGTGTTGGCGGGCGAGTTTCTTTTGGTCGTCTGCAACTAACAGCTGGAAAATTGAAGAACCGAAGACACGAGTATTTGTTTTTTTTTTAAACATGGAGAATAAAAATTGAAGGACTGTAGATATGACTATTCGCTTTTTAAAATTTGGATGATAAAGATATGAACATTGACGGATAATGGACTTAATACTTGGTTGTGTGCCTCATATAAAACAAAATTGTTATCAGTGATTTATCGCTGAATGTAAGGAGTTTAGGATGATCCCCTTTTGAGTGCACCACTAGTGATATATAACGAACTTTGACAAGTAACGCCAGACACTCTTCTTATTAGATCATCCTGGGTTGGTATGACTGTTGTCTCAGCCCCACTGCCAAGGAACCCACATGCAGGTGAAGGTTTTCGTGCACTGAACAGGTGGGTCTTGGGACCCTTGCAGCAGGAATGTGGCTCAGAGACTGAATGGGATGTTAGTGCCCAGCTGCAGAGCCCCTGAGACTGGCACCATGAGTGGGCCATGTTGGTCCATGGCTTACTTTTGGACCTAAGACTGAGGGGAAAAGCTGCTCTTTGTAGAAGTGTATGGGATGCACTTGGTAGTGTTTCCTTCAAGTGAGTCAAAAATGCACAAAAATAATCTTAAATGCAGAGGGCACTGGCACGTGGTCAGTAGTTGAAGTTAGTCAGTGCGTGTGGGCAACAGATATGGGGGATGTCATTTTTCAGCAGTAGATGAAGAATGTCTCATCTGTAGCCATGGTGCTGAAGGTATTATGCTCAATCTAAACTTCTGTTAAATTTCCTCAAACAGCCTGTCGTCTAATTTCAACAACTAGCTACATTGTGACTGTTTAGCTGCTGGCCCATCCTCCGTAGTAGCCACATCCCACCCCAAATCTCAGCGTTCTTGAATGTTCCTCTTCACAGATCGAGACTTCAATGTGCGTCTAGAAACTGAGAAGAGGTCCTATGCCGCCGGGGAGTCGGCCGAGCTCAAGTGCATCATTGATGCCCAGAATGTGCCGGAACGTTTCTTCGCCGTCTCATGGGCCTTCAACAGCTCCTTGATCGCCAGCCTGTCGCCGAGCGGCGTCCCTTCCCTCAACAGCGACTTTGCGCAGCGCGAGAGCCAGGGCCAGTTGAAGGTGGCCAAGGAGAGCGACCACATCTCGGTGCTGAAGATCTTCCGGTTGCGACTGGAGGACAGCGGCAAGTACAACTGCCGTGTGACGGAGCGCGAGCGATCTGTGACGGGGGACTTCATCGATAAGGAGAGCAAGAGGCCGAAGAACATCCCCATCACCGTCCTTCCGCTGAGTAAGTACAGACTCACTAATAATAATGTCATTTCTAAAGCGCATTGCTACCTCGTTTGAGGTGTCCCAGCACTAGGTACTGGTGTCCACCCGCCTTAATGCAGTTATCGAACCGCCCTGAACTAAAAAAACAGGTTTTAATTTTTTTTCTGAACATTTCTGATTGGGCCTGCGAACTGCTAAGGGCAGAGTATTCCACAATTTGGGTGCTAGGTAGCCAAACAACCTCCTGCCCATACGTACTATCCTAAATCTGGCCAACATCTCACATCCCCATATATCCAACATCTCCCTTGCTGATCTGAGGCTCCTTGGGGATACATAAGGACTAACAAAAGGTTACAAATACCTTGGCCCTTTGTTATTCATAGCTTTGTAGCAAAAGCTTAAGGCTTTACAGGTGAATCCTTGTCTTACTGGGAGCCAATGAAGCTGAAGTTTGCTCTTTCAGCCCCTGGGCCCGGAAGGATGCCCGAGCATCCACAGCTGCTAATGAACGTAAGCCAAGAGGGATAACATGAGCAGTTGTGGCTTTTGGCCACAGTATTGTGTTTCTGTGATGAAAAAGAGATTAGGATTCAATGTATGTGTTATGTCTAGTTCTGGGCTTTCATGTGATTAACAGCCTTGTTTTGCTTCCATTGAACTCATTAGACTAACACACCTGTAAAGAATGGTTTGTAGGTGAAACATTTAGGGCTGATGATGTGTCTGCAATGACCCGGAGCGATGTGGTCACACTAAGAGTCAGCAGAAATGTTAAACCCGGTCACGGGTGAAATTTGTTACTTGTGATGCTGGTAAATTTGCTGATCTTCTCAGGCCTGTGTGTCTATGCTTGGCTTTGGTAAATCCTCCTCATCTATTCCACACCCTTTCCACTTCATCTGAGATTAAAAATGTTCATTATGCCCCTCCCTTCTCACGATTTGTCCTCCGACAGCATTTTCTTACATCCTGTTTGCTCGTCCTCCCCTCCACTTCCCCAATGAATATTCCTCCAGTGGGATCCTCAGCCCCCTAATGGTGGGACCTCTGCCCCTTGCCCCCTTCTCTTCCTCCCTGCAGCTCCTACCTTGGCTCCATTGCCTCCTTTTGTGCTTCAGACCATCTCTTAGCAGATGATGAACCTTCTTGTGAGCACTCACTGCTGATGTCAAGAGCTTATCACTTATTGAGCCACCACCATCCTTAATGCTCAACCTATCCATGTGTGTCCTTTCTTGACACTGCCTCAATATTCATCTCCGGTACCCCCTTATTCCTGTGACACAGCCCACTCTCTGTGTCTGCCACAAACTCAGAAGTGAATTATAAAAGATGATCTTCCTGCCTCCATCAATATAGCGCGATACCATCTCCTCAACCTTTGAAGGACCTGCCCCATCTCCACTACCGCTCAGTCGGAAAGCAAATGACTGCCCTCATACGATGCAAACAAGACTCTCCTCCGCTGCTTCTTACTCCCGATATAAGAAGCCTGACCGTCCCCAGCCATGTGCTACTCTGTCTACTTTACATGTAGAGCATCTGCCTTGATGTTGCACTGTGCAGCAAAGATCTCACTAAAAGAGCCTGGACACCAAGGCATCGGTGGGAGAGCTCCTTCTTGCCCCTCTCAGACCATAAGCACCACTAGCCATCAACTGAGATCCATTGCACAACATCGCCTCCCATCCCCGGTGCAGACCATTGGTAGTTCACTATTGTGCCTACCGTCTGGAACTAGCTACATCCCGCAACACCTCCCAGATTACACCCAGAGAGCTGACAATCTACACATTTCAGATTAGTTGCTTCTGCAAACCCATTTTTAGGTTCTATGAATCTCGGTGGTTCTAGAGCAGATTTCTACAATGAGTAGCTTGTGAGCTACTGGTAGCTCTCCGGCTACCTTTGATTGGCTGTCCCATGTGCAGCCAAGCCTACTATATCGGAAGCTTTTGCTTGGCTGTAGTAATATATGTATACCAAAATTGAAACTTGTGTATTCAAGACAAAAATGTGTGTATTTTCAAAACTCATACAATGGTGTTTGGACCAAAGTATTTGAATTTCCAAAATACCTTTAAAGCTGATATGTGAATGGTAAATCATGAAGTGTCTGTGAGACTTATTACTGGTGTTATTACCTTGGCACTACAAGCTTTGCAGCTATGGCTTCTATGCCTTACCTATGTAAAGGCTTCCAAATTCACAAAGTGTTTTTGACGTTACTGCTGGCAACCTTGCCAAATGCACTTAGGTGGTCACTACTGGTACCCTTGCTTACGGTGACCAAAATATAATGTTGGTTGATGATGGTCGCTGTTACAACAGTAATAATATCAGTAGCTCAGAATACTTTTCATTGACCACAAGTAGCTCTTGTTACAGAGAAGGTTGGAGACCCCTGTTCCTGAGACAGTCAGGAGCAGAAGTATTTTGTTGTGTCCACTTCCAGGAGTAGGGCTGAGTACACCGTGTGGTCTGGCAATGAGGTCAGAGCAGTCATTGATCATGGTACAAGTACCACCTCAATGAATCATTTCATCTATTCTTCATGCCCTCAGGGAGCAGCATCTCGGTCGATGTCTCCACCAACACCAGCTCCGTCTTGGAGGGGGAAAGTGTACGCTTCGCTTGTAATGTGCGCTCTGTGGCCACCCCTCAGAGCCGACTATCCGTGGCCTGGCAGCTGATCGATAAGCAGAACCGCCGCAGTGACGTGGTGTGGTTGGACCGAGAGGGCACCCTACGACCAGGACCGTCCTACCAGGAGCGTGGTGGCTTCGGGGGCATCCAGATGGAGCAGGTGCGGCCGAACGCCTTCACCCTGGAGATCTTCAGCAGCATCAAGGCCGATGAAGGGTACTATGAGTGCCGCGTGGCCGAGTGGGTGCAGGGTCCAGATGGAGAGTGGCAGATGATCGGAGAACGATCGGATAGCACCCCGGTGTCCATCACCGCTCTTGGTAAGTAGACACCACCATGCTGACACATGGGTAGACCTGCTTAGGTAGGGAAGAGGGATATACAGGAAAGAGAGAACCTGAAATAGAAAGACGCATGGGAGGCGAGAGAAATTGAGAACCAGAAAGAAAGAACCTGAAACAGTAGGGAAGGAAGAGAAGTAGAGAAACTGGAACTCCACGAAACAACAGAGATAGAAAAGCTAGAACAGAATGGAATAGGGAAAAAAGAGAGTCTGTAAAAGGAGGAGAGCAGGGAATAAAAACAACTTAGAACAGAGAAAGAAGTAGGAGAGAAAGAACCTGGAGAAGAAAAGACAAAAGGGAGAACCTGGGACAGAAAGAAGCATGGGAGGTGAGGGAAAGTAACAGGAAGAGACAATCTGAAACAGTAGGGAAGGAAGAGAGAACTTGGAACTCCATGCAACAAAGCTAAAAAAGCTAGAACAGAATGGAATGAATGAAAAAGAAAGCCACAACCTGTAAAAGAAAGAGAGAATAGAATAGAAAAAACATAGAACATGAAAGAATTGGGAGAGAAAGAACCTATAGAAGAAAAGGGAGAACATGGAGCAGGAGAGTATATGGGGGAGGGGAGACCTTGGATAGAGTGTATACAGCGGGGACCTGAGAACCTGGAAAATAAGGGCTGCAGGAGAGACAGAAAATTGGAAACAAAAGAGAAAGCTGGTAGAAAAAGAGAATCTGGAAAAGAACAAATGCAAGGAAGACATAGAACGTGAAAGAGAAGGGAAACAGAAGAGAAGATTCAGAAGGAAGTCAACGAGGAAACCTAGGAACAGGGGCAAGCAAGAGGAAGCAGGGCACTTGAGGAAGCAGAGGAGATAGTCTGAATCTGAAGAAAGAGACACAGAGGAGTTTGTAGGCAACTTAGGGTTGCGGAGGGGATACCCGGTGATCTGGAAGAGAAGCTGGAATGGAAGCCGGCTGAGGGTTGTAAGTTTGGGGGACCACAGGAGAGTTGGGAGTCGAGAGGAGTTGCGGATGAAACAGTGACGAGGGCTATGGGAAAGGTAAGCACATGAGGAAGGCGAGTAGAAGACTTGAAACGAGTGATAGAATCTGGAAAGGGCAGCACTAGGGACCTTGTGGCCACCAAAGGAGAAGATGTGGGGTGGAAGGCAGACGGTGGAGATGCTTCCCCAGAGGACTGGGCGGATTCAGTGGGGTGGGCAGTGAAAACTGAAAGGAAAGATGACAGGCTAAAGAAGAGAGAACATGAAAGAGATGAAGAGGGGGTCCCGGATTGTTGGCCCTAAAATTGAGGTGAAAAGTAGCACCCCTAAGATGATCAACTGGGGAGGTGAAAGATTCAGTAGCTTATCAGGGACCACTGGACACCCTTGCCTTGGAGTTATAATGTTCTCAATGCTTGCCTCAATCACATTTGTCCGCTGGATGAGATAGGTGTACCCATCCCCTGAGCCATCCAAACCTAGGGGGGGAAGGTATGCTAATCTGTGTACCAACACAAAAGCCATCCAATTCTAGGGGGCGGGAGGGTCTGTAGATTGGTGTATCATCCCCTGAGCCATCCAAACCTAGAGGGGAAGGCGTGTTTATCCGCGTCCCATCCCCAAAGCCATCCAGTCCTAGAGGGTAAGGTATGTTTGTCAGTCTACCAACCCCTGAGTGATCCATATCTAGAGGTGAAGGTATGTTTGTCAGTCTACCAACCCCTGAGTGATCCATATCATCTAGAGGTGAAGGTCTCTGGATCGTTGCGCTAAGCCCTGAGACATCAATCCCTCGAGGTGAAGGTCTGTGGATCCCTGTGTCAATGCCTGAGCCGCACTACCCTAGATCTAACACACGTAGCACCTCGCTGGACCACTTAAGCAGACGCTGAACGTGTGTGCTTGAGAATGCCAACCTCCTCAGCTAGACAACCCTAGACGAGAAAGGTTTGCCTTGGCTGTACCAGTCCCCTGAGACACAGGGGCCCTCATTTACAGGGATTTGTTGTAAAGCAGTCACTAAAGTGAAAGGGCAGGAATAAACTGTATTTATGAAATATCAAATCAAATCAAATCATTAACATTTATAAAGCGCGCTACTCACCCGTGCGGGTCTCAAGGCGCTAGGGGGGAAAGGGGGGGGTTATCGCTGCTCGAACAGCCAAGTCTTTAGGAGTCTCCGGAAAGCGGAGTGGTCCTGGGTGGTCCTGAGGCTGGTGGGGAGGGAGTTCCAGGTCTTGGCCGCCAGGAAGGAGAAAGATCTCCCACCCGCCGTGGAGCGGCGGGTGCGAGGGACGGCAGCAAGTGCGAGGCCAGCGGAGCGGAGGGGGCGGGTGGGGACGTAGAAGCTGAGGCGTCTGTTGAGGTATTCCGGTCCCTTGTTGTGGAGGGCTTTGTGTGCGTGGGTGAGAAGACGGAAGGTGATCCTTTTGCTGACTGGGAGCCAATGCAGGTGTCTCAGGTGTGCGGAGATGTGGCTGTTGCGGGGTACGTCGAGGATGAGGCGGGCCGAGGCGTTTTGGATGCGTTGCAGGCGGTTTTGGAGTTTGGCGGTGGTCCCGGCGTAGAGGGTGTTGCCGTAGTCCAGGCGACTCGTGACAAGGGCGTGGGTCACGGTTTTTCTGGTGTCGGCGGGGATCCAGCGGAAGATCTTGCGGAGCATGCGGAGAGTGAGGAAGCAGGCGGAGGACACGGCGTTGACTTGCTTGGTCATGGTGAGAAGAGGGTCCAAGATGAAGCCGAGGTTGCGGGCGTGGTCTGCGGGGGTCGGTGCGGTGCCGAGGGCCGTGGGCCACCAGGAGTCGTCCCAGGCGGACGGGGTGTTGCCGAGGATGAGGACTTCCGTTTTTTCAGAGTTCAGCTTTAGGCGGCTGAGCCTCATCCAATCTGCGACGTCCTTCATACCCTCTTGTAGGTTGGTCTTGGCGCTGGCGGGGTCCTTGGTGAGGGAGAGTACAAGTTGGGTGTCGTCGGCGTAGGAGGTGATGATGATGTCGTGCTTGCGTACGATGTCGGCGAGGGGGCTCATGTAGACATTGAAGAGTGTCGGGCTGAGCGATGAGCCTTGAGGTACGCCGCAGATGATCTTGGTGGGTTCTGAGCGAAACGGAGGGAGGTAAACTCTTTGGGAGCGGTTAGCGAGGAAGGAGGCGATCCAGTCCAGGGCCTGGCCTTGGATCCCGGTGGAGCGTAGGCGGGTGATTAGGGTGCGGTGACAGACGGTGTCAAAGGCAGCCGAGAGGTCGAGGAGAATGAGGGCGACTGTTTCACCGTTGTCCATCAGGGTTCTGATGTCGTCTGTGACTGAGATGAGGGCGGTTTCCGTGCTGTGGTTGGTTCGGAATCCGGTTTGTGAAGGGTCGAGCAGGTTGTTGTCTTCCAGGAAGGTGGTCAGCTGTTTGTTGACGGTCTTTTCTATTACCTTGGCTGGGAAAGGTAGAAGAGAGATGGGGCGGAAGTTTTTCAGGTCGCTTGGGTCAGCCGTAGGTTTCTTTAGTAATACGGTGCATTCCTGTCCTTTCCCCCTATGCTGGCGTGGTTTCTGCAGTCTAGCGCCAACGTATGGTGCAAAGGCGCCTGTGTTGTGGCAGGATTGTTTTTGTGCAAGAAGGGACATCTTCATAAATATTCCCCTAGTCTAACGGGCAAGACCATCTGTTTTCCTTTGGCCACCAGAGGTGGCACTTTTTGAGCTGTTAGTCTGACACCCTCTCTCCTCTCTCCCCAGATTCTGGCTTTGCTGTCACCGCCATTTCCCGCACCCCTGGCGTGACCTACAACGACTCCTTCGACCTTCAGTGTATCCTCAAGCCTCACTACCCCTCCTGGGTCCCCCTGGCAGTCACCTGGCGCTTCCAGATGGCAGGGGCCAGCGAGTTCCATGATCTGGTCACCTTCACACGGGACAGCGGGGTCCAGTGGGGGGAGCGTGCCGCAAACTTCCGGAGCCGCACCGCCATCGAGAAGGCAGAGTCCAGCAACAATGTGCGCCTGAGCATCAGCAGGGCCAGTGACTCAGAGGCGGGAAAGTACCAGTGCGTGGCGGAGCTGTGGAGGAAGAACCATAACAACACCTGGACCAAGATGGCGGAGCGCGCATCTAACCTGTTGGAGATTCGGGTACAGAGACCAGGTAAGGCCATTTTTTTTTTTTTTTTTTTTTTTTGCAGTTTTATATAGCGCAAAGTCAACCCAAAGTTATTGGAGATCTTTACATGAGCAGCGGTTACATTACACAAGGACATATTCATTTTTAGTAGGCATGGGGGAGATTAAGTGATTTGCCCAGAATCACAGGATGTTGAACTGACGCCGAGACTCGAACCTGGTTACCCAACTCCAAAGTCAGCAGGTTAGTGACCAGCGGGGCTTCTGACTGTCACCTCAGCAACGGGGTTGTCTGATTGCATCATCTGACCATGAGTGGACTCCCAACATGCATTCTTGTATTTGTTGCTTAAATTGCTATATATTGAGATTCCATAAGTCCTTCGAAGAGAAGTGCTGAACATAGCAACATGGTTGCATAAGAGAACATCAGGGGGCGGGGTTACTTCGAGTATTGATGGGTGTTACTGAGAAGTGGGAGATACGCAGACTCGTTAGCTAAGTACTGAGTAGGTATACTTACTTTATCACTGAAAGTGTGGCCAGGGCAGGTGTCTGGGGTATGGCTGGTAAGCAGAGGATAAAATAAATAAATAAATAAATTCTGGATTTGTAAAGTGCTGCAAATCACTTGTGAGGATCTCTAGGCGCTGGATTGTAGGCAAGGGGAGATTAAGTGTTTAGGGATTCAGGCTGGGGTCCAGGGTTGTTTCCGGGGTGCTGGCTGCAGTCCAGATCTATTTTCGGGGTGCAAGCTGGAGTCCGGATTTGTTTCCAGGCTGCAGTCCAGAAGGGTTTTGATGTTTTTCGGGGTGCAGGCTGGAGTCCAGATGTGTTCCCTGGTGCAGGCTGGAGTCCAGATATGCCTGATCTGTTTTCGGGGTACAGGCTGGAGTCCAGATATGCCTGATCTGTTTTCGGGGTGCAGGCTGGAGTCTAGGGTTATTTCCGGGGTGCTGGCTGCAGTTCAGATCTGTTTTCGGGGTGCAGGCTGGAGTCCAGATGTGTTCCCTGGTGCAGGCTGGAGTCCAGATATGCCTGATCTGTTTTCGGGGTACAGCCTGGAGTCTAGGGTTATTTCCGGGGTGCTGGCTGCAGTTCAGATCTGTTTTCGGGGTGCAGGCTGGAGTCCAGGGGTGCCGGCTGCAGCACAGGTGTTGAGAGGCGGCAGTATCAGTCTGCCTTGGGGGGGTAAGGCCTGCAGGTGAGGGGGCCGGACCAGGCTGGCCAGTAATACCGGCTCTGACAGCATTTGAGCCCTCGGGCTCTGGTGTCACGGAGGGGTGGAGGAGGGGTGAGAGAGTCAGTGCTCGCTTCCCAGGCTCCGCTCTCGCACCAGGGCTGAGGCTCCCCTCCCTAGTCCCTACCCACTTCAGTCAGCAGCCCCCGCTTTCGCCCCAGGGCTGAGGCTTACCTCTCTCTGGCCTTAGATTGGAGCAGTGTGATCTCAGTCTATACTCTCACACCAGGTTTGTAATTTCCCTCCCTTACCCCTCTCACGGTCGTTGGTTTCCCAGTCCCCCCCCCCCACCCCCCAGGGCTGAGACTTTCTCTGGCCTTGGTGGTCGGCGGGGGAATTGCCCGCACAGAGACTTTACTCCGCTCTCACATCAGGGCCGGGGCTTCCTCCACTCACCCGCCCCCCCAAACCCCCGGCCGTGGCCCCCCGCAGGGCATTGGAGTTGTGAACAATAGACACCTTTGTACTCTTAGCCGTGTCTGTACCGGGGGGTCACGGGGGGCATGTGACAGGCGTGTGAGCGTGCTGGAAATGGCAGGGTCAAGGTGCGTGGTGCACGTCATTGTGAATGTGTACACTGTGTGGTGTGCACTAGAGAGCAGGCTGTGTTACAGCACGGGTCAGTGTGTTGTGTGCTAGGGAGCAGGTTGTGTTACAGCACGGGTCAGTGTGTTGTGTGCTAGGGAGCAGGTTGTGTTACAGCACGGGTCAGTGTGTTGTGTGCTAGAGAGCAGGCTGTGTTACAGCACGGGTCTGTGTGTTGTGTGCTAGGGAGCAGGTTGTGTTACAGCACGGGTCAGTGTGTTGTGTGCTAGAGAGCAGGCTGTGTTACAGCACGGGTCTGTGTGTTGTGTGCTAGGGAGCAGGTTGCGTTACAGCACGGGTCAGTGTGTTGTGCTAGAGAGCAGGCTGTGTTACAGCACGGGTCTGTGTGTTGTGTGCTAGAGAGCAAGCTGTGTTACAGCACGGGTCAGAGTGTTGTGTGCTAGAGAGCAGGCTGTGTTACAGCACGGGTCTGTGTGTTGTGTGCTAGGGAGCAGGCTGTGTTACAGCACGCGTCTGTGTGTTGTGCTAGAGAGCAGGCTGTGTTACAGCACGGGTCAGTGTGTTGTGCTAGAGAGCAGGCTGTGTTACAGCACGGGTCAGAGTGTTGTGTGCTATAGAGCAGGCTGTGTTACAGCACGGGTCAGAGTGTTGTGTGCTAGAGAGCAGGTTGTGTTACAGCACGGGTCAGAGTGTTGTGTGCTAGAGAGCAGGCTGTGTTACAGCACGGGTCAGAGTGTTGTGTGCTAGGGAGCAGGTTGTGTTACAGCACGGGTCTGTGTGTTGTGTGCTAGGGAGCAGGTTGTGTTACAGCACGGGTCTGTGTGTTGTGTGCTAGGGAGCAGGTTGTGTTACAGCACGGGTCTGTGTGTTGTGTGCTAGGGAGCAGGTTGTGTTACAGCACGGGTCTGTGTGTTGTGCTAGGGAGCAGGCTGTGTTACAGCACGGGTCAGAGTGTTGTGTGCTAGAGAGCAGGCTGTGTTACAGCACGGGTCTGTGTGTTGTGTGCTAGGGAGCAGGTTGTGTTACAGCACGGGTCTGTGTGTTGTGTGCTAGGGAGCAGGTTGTGTTACAGCACGGGTCTGTGTGTTGTGTGCTAGAGAGCAGGCTGTGTTACAGCACGGGTCAGAGTGTTGTGTGCTAGAGAGCAGGCTGTGTTACAGCACGGGTCTGTGTGTTGTGCGCTAGGGAGCAGGCTGTGTTACAGCACGGGTCTGTGTGTTGTGTGCTAGGGAGCAGGTTGCGTTACAGCACGGGTCTGTGTGTTGTGTGCTAGAGAGCAGGCTATGTTACAGCACGGGTCAGAGTGTTGTGTGCTAGAGAGCAGGCTGTGTTACAGCACGGGTCAGAGTGTTGTGTGCTAGAGAGCAGGCTGTGTTACAGCACGGGTCAGAGTGTTGTGTGCTAGAGAGCAGGCTGTGTTACAGCACGGGTCTGTGTGTTGTGTGCTAGGGAGCAGGTTGTGTTACAGCACGGGTCTGTGTGTTGTGCGCTAGGGAGCAGGCTGTGTTACAGCACGGGTCTGTGTGTTGTGCTAGAGAGCAGGCTGTGTACAGCACGGGTCAGTGTGTTCTGCTAGAGAGCAAGCTGTGTACAGCACGGGTCTGTGTGTTGTGTGCTAGGGAGCAGGCTGTGTTACAGCACGGGTCTGTGTGTTGTGCTAGAGAGCAGGCTGTGTTACAGCACGGGTCTGTGTGTTGTGCGCTAGGGAGCAGGCTGTGTTACAGCACGGGTCAGTGTGTTGTGCTAGAGAGCAGGCTGTGTTACAGCACGGATCTGTGTGTTGTGTGCTAGAGAGCAGGCTGTGTACAGCACGGGTCAGTGTGTTGTGCTAGGGAGCAGGCTGTGTTACAGCACGGGTCAGTTTGTTGTGCTAGAGAGCAGGCTGTGTTACAGCACGGGTCAGTTTCTTGTGCTAGAGAGCAGGCTGTGTACAGCACGGGTCAGTGTGTTGTGCTAGGGAGCAGGCTGTGTTACAGCACGGGTCAGTTTGTTGTGCTAGAGAGCAGGCTGTGTTACAGCACGGGTCTGTGTGTTGTGTGCTAGAGAGCAGGCTGTGTTACAGCACGGGTCTGTGTGTTGTGCTAGAGAGCAGGCTGTGTTACAGCACGGGTCTGTGTGTTGTGCGCTAGGGAGCAGGCTGTGTTACAGCACGGGTCTGTGTGTTGTGCGCTAGGGAGCAGGTTGTGTTACAGCACGGGTCTGTGTGTTGTGTGCTATGGAGCAGGCTGTGTTACAGCACGGGTCAGTGTGTTGTGTGCTAGGGAGCAGGCTGTGTTACAGCACGGGTCTGTGTGTTGTGCTAGAGAGCAGGCTGTGTTACAGCACGGATCTGTGTGTTGTGTGCTAGAGAGCAGGCTGTTACAGCACGGGTCTGTGTGTTGTGTGCTATAGAACAGGCTGTGTTACAGCACGGGTCTGTGTGTTGTGCGCTAGGGAGCAGGCTGTGTTACAGCACGGGTCTGTGTGTTGTGCTAGGGAGCAGGCTGTGTTACAGCACGGGTCAGTGTGTTGTGTGCTATAGAGCAGGCTGTGTTACAGCACGGGTCAGTGTGTTGTGTGGTAGGGAGCAAGCTGTGTTACAGCACGGGTCAGTGTGTTGTGTGGTAGGGAGCAAGCTGTGTTACAGCACGGGTCTGTGTGTTGTGTGCTAGGGAGCAGGCTGTGTTACAGCACGGGTCTGTGTGTTGCCCGCTACCATGACCTAGCAAAGACTTCCCTTCTCTAGTGGTAGCCCGACTACCCCCCCCGCCCCCGGTCCCCAGTTAAAAGAATATTTCACTTCTGCATTTCCTGATACACTATAGATTACAGACACCTTTCCCTCTGTGTGTATTACCTCCATGTGTGTGTTTATATCTGTGATTTCCGGTCTGTCAGGTTTACAGCAGTTTTGCTTGTGATTGTGTGTTCATGTGCTCCTGTATAAGGCCATATGTGCACACACGTGGCATCGCGGTGCTCATGTACGTGTATATGTGACTTTGTGATGTTTTTGTGCGTTTTTATGTGCACCTTGTGTTTGTATTTTGTTTTGTGTTTGCGCAGGCTTTAAGCAGAGGATGCTTCGTTTGCGGGGCGCCTTGAGTCCCTTGTCTACATCTGTCAGTGTTCGTGTTTGTGTGTCTTATGTGCGGGGCGCCTTGAGTCCCTTGCTTTCATCTGTCAGTGCACGTGCGTCTTGTGTGCGATGTGCCATTAGTCCCTTGTCTACATCTGTCAGTGCTCGTGTTTGTGTGTCTTATCTGCGGTGCGCCTTGAGTCCCTTGCCTGCATCTGTGAGTACACGTGTTTGTGTGCGATGCGCCTCGAGTCCCTTGTCTACATGTGTCTTATCTGCGGTGCCTCTTGAGTCCCTTGTCTACATCTGTCAGTGCAGTGTTTGTGTGTCTTCCGTGCGCCTTGAGTCCCTTGCCTTCGCGTCAGTGCAGTGTTTGTGTGTCTTCCGTGCCGTGCGCCTTGAGTCCCTTTGCCTTCACGTCAGTGCAGTGTTTGTGTGTCTTCCGTGCGGTGCGCCTTGAGTCTCTTGCCTTCGTGTCAGTGCAGTGTTTGTGTGTCTTCCGTGTGTGCGCCTTGAGTCCCTTGCGTCCGTGTCAGTGCAGTGTCCCCTGCCCCCTGCTGCCCTGTGTGCGCCCTGCCGGTGCCCGCCGAGGCCTGGCAGCCCATGTACCCCCAGCGCCCGCGGAAGTGCCGCGCTCATCTGCTCTCTGCAGCGCGCAGCTCTCACTGGGCCTCTGGGAGCTAATGTTACAAGTCAGCGGATCGTTGAATGAACTCTCTCGATGCGCTCGGCTGCCGGGAAGGCGGGCACGGCGCGCCTCTTATTGCTCTGGTGAGCTGGGCCTGCGTTATTAAGAATAACAACGAGTACAAGATAATTGGAAACCGTGCCAAGGCCCTGGCTGGCACCAGAGGGCTCTTTGTTTGAACTGAGCAGTGATCTTGTGTCCTCCACGAGCCAGAAGCCAACACAGCCTCGGGGGCCCCGGGGGCGGTGGGGGGACAGGGAGTGGGGGAGTCCACCATTGACTGGAAGTGGTTATTGACCCCTGGAAGTGGTTATTGACCCCTGGAAGTGGCTCTCGACCCCTGGAAGACTGAGCCCTCCACCAGCCGCAAGCGAACACAGCCTCGGGGCAGGCACCGGGTTCCACGGGGGGCAGGATTTGGGGGATTCCACCGTTAACTGGAAGTGGTTATTGACCCCTGGAAGTGGTTATTGACCCCTGGAAGACGGAGTCCTCAACGAGCAGGAAGTGAACACAGCGCCAGGGGGCAAGCACCATGTCCTCCGGGCTGGGGGGGGGGGGGGGGCGGTGTGTCAGGAAGTGGGAGATTCCACTGAGTCCTCAATGAGCTGTAAGTAGACACAACCTCAGGGGCAAACACCCGCCCCCCCCCCCCCACCATTGACTGTAAGTGGCTATCATCCCTGGAGGTGGCTATCGACCCCTAGTGGTCTGGGTTTGCATTGACATCACCACTAAGAAAGTGGCCACCCCTGGGGCCTTATAAGACAAAGTTCCCCTGGGGGCGCAACAGGCATGTTCGCCCGGTTTATGCACCCCCGGGCACTGTGGCATTACAGGACAGCCCGCAGACGCTTGGACGGCCCTTTCTGTAATACTGATTGCCCTGGCGCACATATAGGGCCAGCGCTATGACCAGAGGATGTTCCCTTATGTGCATGGGGCGTGGCCCAATGCCAATGAAGGTACCCCCTTTGCCTCTGCGCCCGTGCCGTATTATAGATGTGGGTTCAGAGGCCAAGAAGCTTTCAGGAGGCGCACTGTCAGTGTGCCCCCTAGTGGCAGCCCTCTGGAAGGGATAAAGGGGTCCTATGGACCCCCAAGAAATTCCCTTGCAGGTGGGTACAGTCACTGCTGCACACCCTGCAAGGAGATCTCTAATCCCCCTGAAAACTGCAGACGGGTTGGCGTCTGCACAGTGAAACATTGAGCGGCTCCTTCATTCGCTTGAATGCGCTGCCCCTAGGATGGCGTGAGTTCACGGCTGCCCTGGGGGTAGCACATTCAATGTAATAGGGTGCCCATTCTCTTAGTGCGCCCAGCACACCTGTTTTAGGGTGCACTGTGGCACAAACATAGATAGTGTGCCGTATTTGTAATAGGGCTCCTGGCGTTTGTCAGGACACTTTGGCTGAAGAACCTCAAGCCGACCACGTGGGTTAACCATCCTTCAAGGACCAGGGTCTCCTCGAGGCATCCTGTGTCATCTTACTGGATTTCCCAGCAGCCTTTGATACTAGAATTCATTATGGTTGTGAATAGTATAAGGAAAGTTGTGTTTGACAGAAATATAGTGTCCTAAATATTGTTTACAAAAATATTGCTGCATGGGTGTAGATTTTATACCCTTAACTCCAACGGGGCGACATTTTGCGGGGTATAGTGGCTAAGTGGACTCAGGCGCCCACTGTATGGGCCTGTTTTGGACCTCATAGTCACAGGTTCAAATCCCGGCAGGTCCACTCAGCCTTTCATCCTTCTGAAGTCAATAAAAATGAGTGCCATTGAGTTGGGTAAAAATAAACGCCTGTTATTCAGCGCCAAGATTCCCTTCTGGGTGAAAGCGCTTTACAAATACACGTTATGTTATTTC
This sequence comes from Pleurodeles waltl, assembly GCF_031143425.1. Taxonomy (NCBI): domain Eukaryota; kingdom Metazoa; phylum Chordata; class Amphibia; order Caudata; family Salamandridae; genus Pleurodeles; species Pleurodeles waltl. The sequence goes on from NC_090447.1 coordinate 1,515,245,209, forward strand.
TGCGAACGATGGGTTAACGCATGATATTTCTTGTGATATTTTAGTGCTGCAAAAGTGAGGTGCTCCCTCTTCCTGAAGGACTGGAAGAGTCAACCGGCAGTGGGTGATCACACCAAGGGCAGGGGTCTCTGTACTTCCTTAGTCTTAGATGAATCAGTGCATAGGGTAGGACGTGGCCAACTTGCGGCCCCTCTTGTCTCGAGAACAGAGTCACTTTGAAGAATCATGATCTGAAGATGCAAACAGCTGGGCCTGGCCTTTGCTCGCATGATCAGAGTTCCACTCTTCAGGCAGGGACCACAAACAGGGATATCCCAAGGGCAGAAGCTCGGTCCCACCCTTGGAGGGCTGGATGAGGGGACATAACCGCAGGATGTGTTAGGCCTGGTCTGAGGAACCTCTACAGAACCAGCTTGGAGAGATGTCTGAAGTGCAGACGAACAGAAGTGGACCTAGAGGGTCAGTTCTTAGCCGTGCAGGGGGCACTCTAGATGCCTTGGCAGGTGGAAAGTTCTGCCCTGTTTAGCATGCATAACTGTACCCAAGAGCATGGCCCAGGAGGGATGGGGGAAAGCTCTGGCTGGTCAAAGGAGTAGGTATTCCAAGGAAGCTTGTGTGTACGTGTGAGAATCGTGTGATTCACAGAAGCTACTAGCACAGGGTAAATGTGGAGGCCACAAAAGTACACATTTGTGCATTAGAGGGGTGATAATCCAGGCATCACAAGAAGGTCTAAGCTGTCTCTGGGCACATCTGGAAGCAGAGTGGCCACAGCTGGACAGAGGGTTTGCAGAGTCAATGTGAATTTCCTAAAGACTCCCAGATGGCCGCTGGGCTCTACAAACAGATGCCACATAGGGAATGTCACATGCACACAACAGATTGGAAGGTAACCGGCCGGTCCAGGCACCAAACATCAGTACGTCTGGATAATAGACAGGGCCACTGGAATTACGTGGCAGGATAAGGCGAAATGATGCTGAATGATTAAAAAGATTATGGCAAGAAAAGGCAAATTATGCAGCGTAAAGTGCCACATTTTCTGATTCTATTTAATTATTATTTAATTTTTACTCGTGTTAAAACTGGCTGGGCATTGGTTGTACCTCGTGAGCAACAACAATTTAACCAGCCGCCCATGCAAATGTCCTTCCACTGGGCAGCAACACGTGTCACTGTGTTTTTAGTAAATTTTGAATTGTTTGAGCTAGAAACAACATTTTTTGTTAAAATCAGCAGATTATGTGGTGAATGATGGATTATGTGGCAAATGCGACAAATCTATCAGTATGCAAAAAACACCATGACCGCATAATTCCAGTGGCCCTGATAATAGGTTACACACAAACATGCTATGTGTCACAACTCATAATGTGCACACTGGGGGTGCAGTGACGGACCACGGCGAAGGATGCTGAACACAATTTGTACAGAGATTCTCCCCTCAGCCAGGTGGACGGGCAGTAGCCACCCTCTGCTGAACCTTGGGGTACCTTTTGGGTGCACCCCTGTTAAGACGACTCAACTTGGAGCTCTTCCGGTTGGCTCACTGGTGCCCACTCCACTGAAGGAAGCCGAGTCATCATATTTGAACTAAGGGTGGCATGCTAGAACTGTCGGCAACGTGCAAGGACTTCCCTGGTGATAACAGCAAAATCCTCAGGAATCACCCTAAGCGGCGAGCTACCCGCGCACCCGCCAAATAACGCGGTTTGCAGCTCAAGCACTCGCGCACTGCGTGTAAGGTGTGCTTCCGCCCCTCCGCGGAGACCAGTTACCACTTGCATAGTTCTCAGGACTACTGCATTGTCCTATACCTGGGCTGCAGGGGGTCGGCTTGATGCGGTTCTAAGGAGGGCTGAGCGCAGGTCTACCGCTAATCTGTCACCTTAGGACAGTGGTTCCCAACCTGTCGTCCGGGGACCCCTGGGGGTCCGCGACGCCTCCTCAGGGGGTTCGTCACAGCTTAGAAAATTAATATTAACAGATTAATAAAGTGTATATAAATCAAGTGGCTAAATGTACAATTGAACATTTTAAAACATACTGTAAATGTCAAGGAATTTAAAATTGGAGGCTAAATATTAAATTAGTATCCTCAGATTGATTTGTGGGGGCAGTGTAGGTGCATCTAACAGAATATAGTATGGACCATGTGTGGCTTCAATTGAATTTAGAAAAGTTCCAACCTTCCTATTACATTTTTTTTTTTATTTGTACTTTTTTGCAAATTAAGTAAAATGTGTTCTCATTTGTGTATTTGTTTGCTAACTGCTTGTTCCTGTATTTTTTTGTATATTGTTTTGCGGTTCAAATCATCAACAATGTTTAGGTCAGGGTCCTTGGCTTCGAATAATGACTCAATGAAGGGGGGTCCCCGGATTCCAATAATGATTCAGTTGGGGTCCCCCATTCCAGTTATGATAAAGTGGTGGTCCACAGATGTCAAAAGGTTGAGAGCCGCGCCCCCCTTAGAAAGCATTGCCACTGGCACAAGGGGCTCAGTTCCATGCATGTGTCTCATACACAGTCTGTTCCCATCCTGACCAGTCGTATTTGACTTGGTCACTGAAACATTACACATCTCCTCGTTCTCTTCGACCACTGCTCAAAACCCATCAATAAGAAAGGGGGGGTCGCAGATTACATTCTATATTCAGAAAGGCATCTACGACAATTTTTTTTTTTTAGTGAATGAGATTCTCTTAGAATTTTGCTCTCTTAATATATATGTGATTCTAGAGTGCCAAACATCAGAGGTGATGGTAGTAGCGCTTTGTAACAATCAAATAAACAAGCATTTGCAATGCAATGGGTCTCTCGTTTGTTCGAGTTAGAGCTACTAGCGTTGTAAATTCCTAACTGGACTTTTCTTGCCACTTAAATTGAAAATGAAAAGTAGAACAGTTCACATAAGCGCGCCGATTCATAGCGCAACGGCTGCCATGAGCATGAGCGCGAAGGAGAGACACAAAAGGAAAAAGAAGTTTGCTCGCAATGAAACGTATCAGGAAATGTGAAATTATCCATGTAAGAGTCAGTGGCCAAGATGGTAACAAAACTGCTCCAAGGAGGGACATACATAAAGTATTTACCAATGATAACAAAGGATTTTTGAAAGGCAAGCCCATGAACGAGTGATAGTGATGGGCGTGCGGTGGGCAGTGGGATAGATTACAACAGGTCAAAGCACTTGCCCGCTCGACCTAAAAATCGAACTTCTGCTTTTATGAAAATTGCAGAGTGAGCTCCATGCGCACAGTCAAAATCTGGATTGTGTCATGGGGTGTAGACCCCAAAATCTTCTGGGTCCACAACCTCTAACCCTCTACCCAGGGGATCCCTGCAAAACTGCAGACCCTTCTCTCTATGCAACGTGCCCAGGTTACTAGCTTCTCCAGGGCCCAGACTGAGCGCTCTGTCATTCAGTAGCCAGACTAGACCCTCATTCTCCGTAGACCATCGAAGCTTGGTTTCCCTCGCCCTTGTCTCATGTAAGATCCTGAATGTGGGTGGAAAGGTATCTTGTAACAAAGTGTTCTCTTTTGCCTCGTTGACGAGGGCGGAGTGGTATGACTCACTGTGACGTCATGCGACGGCCCACAATGCCCCTTTATGTGACTTCCGTTTTGCAGTCCCTCGTCTGTCCCTTCATGTGCTGCTGTGCAGTTCCTCTGTTTTCGCCTTGACTCGGTTGTCTGCAGATGTTGCCTCATTAGGAGACTTGGGTACATTAGAATATTAAATAATAGTGGAGCACTCAAATATATATACATTGAATACTTAATACAGTACCTCATAGGACCATTTTGGGAAACATATTTCAAAAAGGCAATATATTAGAAGAAATACAATCAAGCGTGTGGAATCATATGGGTGTCCAAATTCAATGTGATCATTAGTAACTTTAATATTATTACATTTCTATATACAAGGAAAAAAACAACAAATTACTTGTTGAATTCAAAATTTAAAATTCATACAGTTGTATGGGAAATCAAAGATTTTTTACTCATTCCGAAAGCACAATAAAAAGCTAATGTCCATTCCTGTGAAGTTCCATTCAACGATGAAGCTCAAAAAGTCCCCCGTCTGTAAGACACCAGCTATAGAACTGCCTCCAGTTCATATAATGTATATCCAGTTATCCAATCTCTATAGATCTGTCCATAGATGGTGATAAATTTCAGCCCATGTGGTGCTTATAGCCGACACGTGTTTCGTCCCGAACCAGGACTTTATCAAGGCTGGCATTTGCTCATTCGGTGTTTGGCCATCTTCGTCCCAAGGACTCCACATCTGTAGGGTTATGCCAGAGCTTTGCATCCTCATGAGAAGATCCGTTTTTAATCTGTTTCTCCATGAACCGCTTAGAGTTTGTTACGAATGGAAAAGCGCTTTTAAATATGAACTTTCTCTATGCAACAGGAGAACCTCATCATGCAGAACAGTCATGGGCGTTGGTTTGGCTGAAGGGCATGGGTAGAGGAAGTGACGTCACCGACCCTGTGACTCCAGTCACAGCACAGGGGTGCCCCCTTGTCCCACTCGTGGCCCCTCAGCATCTTCCGGTTCCTGCTGAGGGGTTCCAGGTATCTGCAAGGAGATCAATCTGCAGGAAAGGGCCTGGGGCAGCAGTGCTATCCCTCACTATCGGTACCTGACGTCCGTCGGACCAAAGCCTGTGACAGGTGTTCCAAGGCAGCGCCCAGATGCTCCCACACACAGAGGTGACCCTCATAACTCCAGACCCCACAGCGCTCCTTCTTATCGCCCGACTCTCCCGTCCTTGGGGCTCCAGGGCTCAGTCTGTGGGGGGCTACAGCCCCATGGGGCCTGGGGACGTGCGTCACTCGGCCCCCATCAGATGGACCGGTCCACTGTACGAGTCCGCTCGGCTCCTGTGGTGTTGGAGAGTCCATGTGGAAGGGAGGCCACAGACATGGCTCCATATAGGATAATTAAATATTCATTCTGCTTCCCCCCTCCAGTGCTTAATTTGCGCTTGTTGTTTCTAGTGCTGAGCACTGGCACTTATTTTTGAAGGGCTTATTCTTCTGGCTCAAGCATTTGCTGCGAGCAAAAGACACATATGGGAAAGACGGAGGAAGAGAAAAACGAAAAAGCGTCACAAAGGAGAATGTAGAAAGCTGCAAGAGTGAGCTGAAGGGACAGGGAGTGGTCTTATATGGATTGGAGAGGCCCGAGGTGGCTTCAGGATTACGCTGCCTGAGTATTCCGTGTTCGCACATTTAGGGCCTGATTACAACTTTGGAGGACAGTGTTAATCCGTCCCAAATGTGACGGATATCCTGCCCACCGTATTACGAGTTCCATAGGATATAATGGACTCGTAATACGGTAGGTGGTATTTCCGTCACATTTGGGACGGATTAAAACCATCCTCCAAAGTTGTAATCAGGCCCTTAATTGCAGCAGCCGCGTGTTTGTGGAGGGCTTTCAGCACCGGCACCTTTTTATTTACAAATTAAGCAATGCCCCCCCACCCCCGCAAGAGCTTTCATTGCTTTCCTCTCCCCCTCCGATGGGCTGGTTCTAGGGCCTACAGCCTGGCCTCTCTGGGCAGGCGATGCACTCCACCGACAAGTTCATAATATAGAGGGAGTGGAGCAAAGGCTTCTGGGAATACAAGATGGCGCCCCCTCCTGTCTGCTGATCTGTGCTCTGCTCTCGCATCTTAGTACTTGTCCTTGTGAAGTCATCGGAGGCACCCCCCTGATGCTGCTGATGACACGTGAACGGAGGCCTTCTTGGGCAAGAATTCATGTTCTGTCTCTTTCCTTTCTCTCTCCCTTTTGGTGAGTTCCTACCCTCCCTCTCTCCCGCCAAGGCACCCCCCTACCCTCACCGCACAGCGCCACCTGCAGAGAGCCCTCCCCCACCCTCACCGCACAGCACCACCTGCAGAGAGCCCCCCCACCCTCACCACACAGCGCCACCTGCAGAGAGCCCCCCCACCCTCACCGCACAGCGCCACCTACAGAGAGCCCCCCCACCCTCACCACACAGCGCCACCTGCAGAGAGCCCTCCTCCACCCTCACCACACAGCGCCACCTGCAGAGAGCCCTCCTCCACCCTCACCACACAGCGCCACCTGCAGAGAGCCCTCCTCCACCCTCACCACACAGCGCCACCTGCAGAGAGCCCCCCCCACCCTCACCACACAGCGCCACCTACAGAGAGCCCCCCCACCCTCACCACACAGCGCCACCTGCAGAGAGCCCCCCCTACCCTCACCGCACAGCGCCACCTACAGAGAGCCCCCCCACCCTCACCACACAGCGCCACCTACAGAGAGCCCCCCCACCCTCACCACACAGCGCCACCTGCAGAGAGCCCCCCCCCACCCTCACCGCACAGCGCCACCTGCAGAGAGCCCCCCCCACCCTCACCACACAGCACCATGCAGAGAGCCCTCCTCCACCCTCACCACACAGCCCCACCTGCAGAGAGCCCCCCCTACCCTCACCGCACAGCGCCACCTACAGAGAGCCCCCCCACCCTCACCACACAGCGCCACCTGCAGAGAGCCCCCCCCACCCTCACCACACAGCACCATGCAGAGAGCCCTCCTCCACCCTCACCACACAGCGCCACCTGCAGAGAGCCCCCCCTACCCTCACCGCACAGCGCCACCTACAGAGAGCCCCCCCACCCTCACCACACAGCGCCACCTGCAGAGAGCCCTCCTCCACCCTCACCACACAGCGCCACCTGCAGAGAGCCCCCCCCACCCTCACTGCACAGCGCCACCTGCAGAGAGCCCCCCCCACCCTCACCGCACAGCGCCACCTGCAGAGAGCCCCCCCACCCTCACCACACAGCGCCACCTGCAGAGAGCCCCCCCACCCTCACCACACAGCGCCACCTGCAGAGAGCCCTCCTCCACCCTCACCACACAGCGCCACCTGCAGAGAGCCCCCCCCACCCTCACTGCACAGCGCCACCTGCAGAGAGCCCCCCCCACCCTCACCACACAGCACCATGCAGAGAGCCCTCCTCCACCCTCACCACACAGCGCCACCTGCAGAGAGCCCTCCTCCACCCTCACCACACAGCGCCACCTGCAGAGAGCCCTCCTCCACCCTCACCACACAGCGCCACCTGCAGAGAGCCCTCCTCCACCCTCACCACACAGCGCCACCTGCAGAGAACCCCTCCCCCCCCCTCCCAACTCACTCTGCTTCCCCGTCACACAGGACCGCCTGGGCGCTCTCTCCTTCCTCGGACCGCCATCCCTGCCTCCCACTCTCACTACACCACGCGGCTGTCTCACCTCTTCCACCCATCCATCCCTTCCTCCCAATCACTCTGTACCACCTGGGCTGTCTCACCTCTTCCTCACTCCCCCATGTCTCCCACCCCTGCGGAGCTCCTACTTTCCAGCAGACTCCCCACAGTCCAGAGCTATATCTGCCTATCTCACTCTCCCCCAGAGTCCATGCTCAGCAGTGGTGACAGCAGGCTGTCCTCGTCTCTGTGGTCTGTGGTGACAGCAGGCTGCCCCTCGTGTGGTCTGTGGTGACAGCAGGCTGTCCTCGTCTCTATGGTCTGTGGTGAAGCAGGCTGCCCCTCGTGTGGTCTGTGGTGAAGCAGGCTTCCCCTCGTGTGGTCTGTGGTGACAGCAGGCTGTCCTCGTCTCTGTGGTCTGTGGTGACAGCAGGCTGCCCCTCGTGTGGTCTGTGGTGACAGCAGGCTGTCCTCGTCTCTATGGTCTGTGGTGAAGCAGGCTGCCCCTCGTGTGGTCTGTGGTGAAGCAGGCTTCCCCTCGTGTGGTCTGTGGTGACAGCAGGCTGTCCTCGTCTCTATGGTCTGTGGTGAAGCAGGCTGCCCCTCGTGTGGTCTGTGGTGAAGCACGCTTCCCCTCGTGTGGTCTGTGGTGAAGAAGGCTGCCCCTCGTGTGGTCTGTGGTGAAGCAGGCTTCCCCTCGTGTGGTCTGTGGAGACAGCAGGCTGCCCCTCGTCTCTATGGTCTGTGGTGAAGCAGGCTGTCCCTCGTGTGGTCTGTGGTGAAGCAGGCTTCCCCTCGTGTGGTCTGTGGTGACAGCAGGCTGCCCCTCGCCTCTATGGTCTGTGGTGACAGCAGGCTGCCCCTCGTGTGGTCTGTGGTGACAGCAGGCTGCCCCTCGTCTCTATGGTCTGTGGTGAAGCAGGCTGCCCCTCGTGTGGTCTGTGGTGAAGTAGGCTTCACCTCGTGTGGTCTGTGGTGACAGCTGGCTGGCCCTCGCCTCTGTGGTCTGTGGTGACAGCAGGCTGCCCCTCGTGTGGTCTGTGTTGACAGCAGGCTGCCCCTGGCCTCCAGGGTCTGTCTCCTGCCCAGACAGCACCTGCAGGGCAAAGCTCCATTCTCCACCTCGTTCCCAGGACACAACGCACGCCTGGTCCCCACCCTGTCCCCATGCACACAGCAGTGGTCTGTCGTGCGCGCCTACACCCTGCCACCCCCAGCACACAGCTGACCTATGCCGTACACGCCTGGTCCCCATGCACACAGCAGTGGTCTGTGTAAGCTCTGCACCCTGTCCATGCACACAGCAGTGGTCTGTGTATGCTCCACACCCTGTCCCCACGCACACAGCAGTGGTCTGTGTATGCTTCACACCCTGTCCCCATGCACACAGCAGTGGTCTGTGTCTGCTCCACACCCTGTCCACATGCACACAGCAGTGGTCTGTGTATACTCCACACCCTGTCCCCATGCACACAGCAGTGGTCTGTGTGTGCTCTACATCCTGTCCCCTCCACACCCTGTCCCCATGCACACAGCAGTGGTCTGTGTATGCTCCGCACTCTGTCCACATGCACACAGCAGTGGTCCGTGTATACTCCACACCCTGTCCCCTCCACACCCTGTCCCCATGCACACAGCAGTGATCTGTGTGTGCTTCACACCCTGCCCACATGCACACAGCAGTGATCTGTGTATGCTCCACACCCTGTCCCCTCCACACCCTGTCCCCATGCACACAGCAGTGATCTGTGTATGCTCCACACCCTGTCCCCTCCACACCCTGTCCCCATGCACACAGCAGTGATCTGTGTATGCTCCACACCCTGTCCCCATGCACACAGCAGTGGTCTGTGTATACTCCACACCCTGTCCCCATGCACACAGCAGTGGTCTGTGTGTGCTCTACATCCTGTCCCCTCCACACCCTGTCCCCATGCACACAGCAGTGGTCTGTGTATGCTCCGCACTCTGTCCACATGCACACAGCAGTGGTCCGTGTATACTCCACACCCTGTCCCCTCCACACCCTGTCCCCATGCACACAGCAGTGATCTGTGTATGCTCCACACCCTGTCCCCATGCACACAGCAGTGGTATGTGTGTGCTCACACACTGTCCCCGTGCACACAGCAGTGATCTGTGTGTGCTCCACACCCTGTCCCCATGCACACAGCAGTGATCTGTGTGTGCTCCACACCCTGTCCCCATGCACACAGCAGTGGTCTGTGTGTGCTCTACATCCTGTCCCCTCCACACCCTGTCCCCATGCACACAGCAGTGGTCTGTGTATGCTCCACACCCTGTCCCCTCCACACCGTGTCCCCATGCACACAGCAGTGATCTGTGTGTGCTCCACACCCTGTCCACATGCACACAGCAGTGGTCAGTCGTGTGCCTCCACACCCTGCCACCCCGGCACACAGCAGTGGTCTGTGTGCTCCACACCCTGTCCACGTGCACACAGCAGTGGTCTGTGTATGCTCCACACTCTGTCCCCATGCACACAGCAGTGATCTGTGTGTGCTCCACACCCTGTCCCCTCCACACCCTGTCCCCATGCACACAGCAGTGGTCTGTGTATGCTCCACACCCTGTCCCCATGCACACAGTAGTGGTCTGTGTATGCTCCACACCCTGTCCCCATGCACACAGCAGTGATCTGTGTGTGCTGCACACCCTGTCCCCTCCACACCCTGTCCCCATGCACACAGTAGTGGTCTGTGTATGCTCCACACCCTGTCCCCATGCACACAGTAGTGGTCTGTGTATGCTCCACACCCTGTCCCCATGCACACAGCAGTGATCTGTGTGTGCTCCACACCCTGTCCCCTCCACACCCTGTCCCCATGCACACAGCAGTGGTCTGTGTATGCTCCACACCCTGTCCCCATGCACACAGTAGTGATCTGTGTATGCTCCACACCCTGTCCCTATGCACACAGTAGTGATCTGTGTATGCTCCACACCCTGTCCCCATGCACACAGCAGTGATCTGTGTGTGCTCCACACCCTGTCCCCTCCACACCCTGTCCCCATGCACACAGCAGTGGTCTGTGTATGCTCCACACCCTGTCCCCATGCACACAGCAGTGATCTGTGTATGCTCCACACCCTGTCCCCATGCACACAGCAGTGATCTGTGTGTGCTCCACACCCTATCCCCTCCACACCCAGTCCCCATGCACACAGCAGTGGTCTGTGTATGCTCCACACCCTGTCCCCATGCACACAGCAGTGATCTGTGTGTGCTCCACACCCTGTCCCCATGCACACAGCAGTGATCTGTGTATGCTCCACACCCTGTCCCCTCCACACCCTGTCCCCATGCACACAGCAGTGATCTGTGTATGCTCCACACCCTGTCCCCTCCACACCCTGTCCCCATGCACACAGCAGTGATCTGTGTGTGCTCCACACCCTGTCCCCATGCACACAGCAGTGATCTGAGTGTGCTCCACACCCTGCCCACATGCACACAGCAGTGATCTGTGTATGCTCCACACCCTGTCCCCTCCACACCCTGTCCCCATGCACACAGCAGTGATCTGTGTATGCTCCACACCCTGTCCCCTCCACACCCTGTCCCCATGCACACAGCAGTGATCTGTGTGTGCTCCACACCCTGTCCACATGCACACAGCAGTGGTCTGTGTGCGCTCCACAGCCTGCCACCCCCGGCACACAGCAGTGGTCTGTGCGTGCTCCACACCCTGTCCACATGCACACAGCAGTGGTCTGTGTATGCTCCACACCCTGTCCCCATGCACACAGCAGTGATCTGTGTGTGCTCCATACCCTGTCCACATGCACACAGCAGTGGTCTGTGTATGCTCCACACCCTGTCCCCATGCACACAGTAGTGGTCTGTGTATGCTCCACACCCTGTCCCCATGCACACAGCAGTGATCTGTGTGTGCTCCACACCCTATCCCCTCCACACCCTGTCCCCATGCACACAGCAGTGATCTGTGTGTGCTCCACACCCTGCCCACATGCACACAGCAGTGATCTGTGTATGCTCCACACCCTGTCCCCTCCACACCCTGTCCCCATGCACACAGCAGTGATCTGTGTATGCTCCACACCCTGTCCCCTCCACACCCTGTCCCCATGCACACAGCAGTGATCTGTGTATGCTCCACACCCTGTCCCCATGCACACAGCAGTGATCTGTGTATGCTCCACACCCTGTCCCCTCCACACCCTGTCCCCATGCACACAGCAGTGATCTGTGTGTGCTCCACACCCTGTCCCCATGCACACAGCAGTGATCTGTGTGTGCTCCACACCCTGTCCCCATGCACACAGCAGGCCCCGCTTCCTCCCAGCACGCAGGGCTGCCCTCCCCTCCCAGTGGTTAGACTGTCCCGGGCCCAGGCTGTGCTCACTCCCTGTTCTCACTAATTGGGTCAGAGGGCAGTGAGCGGCGCCCTCATTGCGCCTCCTCCTGTCTTGCAGAGGTTGTTTTCCTCCCAGAATCACATTATCTGAACCCATTAGGAATGCACTGATGCTGCGCAGCTGCTGATGTGCTGGGCGTGGCCGACCCTGGCAGGGGCCCCTAGGGAGCTGATGGGAAGGCCTCAGAGGCCGAGGGGCGGGTCATAGAGCCCGCCCTTTCACTTTCTCGGTCACTAATGGGCCCTTAGAATCAATGATCCTGGGGCCCTTTGCTACTAGGGAGCTCGGACACCCTAGGCTAGGCAAACCTTTCCTGAGAGCTGCGCATGCGCCGGCGTTGCTGGCACCACTGCGAGCCCCTTAATGCAGCCAGAAGCCCTGAGGCTCACAGGTCCACGTCATGTGAGGGCCTTGTCTGTCCACCTCAGGCTGCTCTCCTGACCAAAACTGGCCTGTGAGCGGCTATCAGCGTGCTTCCACAGCTCGCTCAGTGCACGGGGCAGTGGGATAGCCGCGACCCCTTGCTCCAGTGCACGGGGCAGTGGGATAGCCTCGGCTCCTTGCTCCAGTGCATGGGGCAGCGGGATAGCCTTGACCCCTTGCTCCAGTGCATGGGGCAGCAGGATAGCCTCGGCTCCTTGCTCCAGTGCATGGGGCAGTGGGATAGCCGCGACCCCTTGCTACAGTGCATGGGGCAGTGGGATAGCCTCGGCTCCTTGCTCCAGTGCATGGGGCAGTGGGATAGCCTCGGCTCCTTGCTCCAGTGCATGGGGCAGCGGGATAGCCTTGACCCCTTGCTCCAGTGCACGGGGCAGTGGGATAGCCTCGGCTCCTTGCTCCAGTGCATGGGGCAGCGGGATAGCCTCAGCTCCTTGCTCCAGTGCACGGGGCAGTGGGATAGCCTCGGCTCCTTGCTCCAGTGCATGGGGCAGCGGGATAGCCTTGACCCCTTGCTCCAGTGCACGGGGCAGCGGGATAGCCTTGACCCCTTGCTCCAGTGAACGGGGCAGCGGGATAGCCTCGGCTCCTTGCTCCAGTGCACGGGGCAACGGGATAGCCTCGGCTCCTTGCTCCAGTGCACGGGGCAGCGGGATAGCCTCGGCTCCTTGCTCCAGTGCACGGGGCAGCGGGATAGCCTCGGCCCCTTGCTCCAGTGCACGGGGCAGCGGGATAGCCTCGGCCCCTTGCTCCAGTGCACGGGGCAGCGGGATAGCCTCGGCCCCTTGCTCCAGTGCACAGGGCAGCGGGATAGCCTCGGCTCCTTGCTCCAGTGCACGGGGCAGCAGGATAGCCTGGACACCTTGCTCCAGTGCACGGGGCAGTGGGATAGCCTGGACACCTTGCTCCAGTGCATGGGGCAGCAGGATAGCCTCAGCTCCTTGCTCCAGTGCACGGGGCAGTGGGATAGCCTCCGCTCCTTGCTCCAGTGCATGGGGCAGTGGGATAGCCTCGGCCCCTTGCTCCAGTGCACGGGGCAGCGGGATAGCCTCGGCTCCTTGCTCCAGTGCATGGGGCAGTGGGATAGCCTCGGCCCCTTGCTCCAGTGCATGGGGCAGCGGGATAGCCTCGGCTCCTTGCTCCAGTGCATGGGGCAGCGGGATAGCCTCGGCTCCTTGCTCCAGTGCATGGGGCAGCGGGATAGCTTCGGCTCCTTGCTCCAGTGCATGGGGCAGCGGGATAGCCTCAGCTCCTTGCTCCAGTGCATGGGGCAGTGGGATAGCCTCGGCTCCTTGCTCCAGTGCATGGGGCAGCGGGATAGCCTCAAACACCTTGCTCCTTTGCATGGGACAGTCGGATAGCCTCGATACTTTGCTCCAGTGCATGGGGCAGCGGGATAGCCTCAGCTCCTTGCTCCAGCGCATTGGGCAGTGGGACAGCCTCAGCACCTTGCTCCAGTGCAGGTGGCAGAAGGATAGCCTTCACACCTTGCTCCAGTGCATGGGGCAGTAGGACAGCCTCAACACCTTGCTCCAGTGCAGGTGGCAGAAGGATAGCCTTGACACCTTGCTCCAGTGCATGGGGCAGCAAGATAGGCTTGACACCTTGCTCCAGTGCATTGGGTAGCAGGATAGCCTCAACACCTTGCTCTTTTGCATGGGGCAGTCGGATAGCCTCGATACCTTGCTCCAGTGCATGGGGCAGTGGAATAGCCTCAACACTTTGCTCCAGTGCATGGGGCAGCGGAATAGCCTCAAACAACTTGCTACAGTGCATGGGGCAGCAGGATAAGCTTGACACCTTGCTCCAGTGCATGGGGCAGCGAGATAGCCTCGATACCTTGCTCCTGTGCATGTGGCAGTGGGATAGCCTTGACACTTTGTTCCTGTGCATGGGGCAGTAGGATTGCATTGATACCTTGCTCCAGTGCATGGAGCAGTGGGATAGCCTGGACACTTTGCTCCAGTGCATGGAGCAGTGGGATAGCCTGGACACTTTGCTCCAGTGCATGGGGCAGCAGGATAAGCTTGACACCTTACTCCAGTGCATGAGACAGTGGGATAGCCTTGACACCTTGCTCTAGTGCATGGCACAGCGGGGTATAGCCTGGACACCCTGCTCCAGTGCATGGGGCAGCGGGAGAGCCTCAATAGCTTGCCCCAGTGCATGGGGCAGCGGGATAGCCTTGACACCTTGCTCCAGTGCATGGGGCAGCGAGATAGCCTCGATACCTTGCTCCTGTGCATGTGGCAGTGGGATAGCCTTGACACTTTGCTCCTGTGCATGGGGCAGTAGGATAGCCTCAGCACCTTGCTCCAGTGCATGGGGCAGTAGGATAGCCTTGACACCTTGCTCCAGTGCATGGGGCAGTAGGATAGCATTGATACCTTGCTCCAGTGCATGGAGCAGTGGGATAGCCTGGACACTTTGCTCCAGTGCATGGGGCAACCGGATTGCCTTGACACCTTTCTCCTGTGCATGGGGCAGTAGGATAGCATTGATACCTTGCTCCAGTGCGGGGGGCAGTGGGATAGCCTCGACAACTTGCTTCAGTGCATGGGGCAACGGGATAGCCTCAAACTTGATCCTGTGCATGGGGCAGCGGGATAGCCTCGACCCCTTGCTCCAGTGCATGGGGCAGTGGGATAGCCTCGACACCTTGGTCATGTGCATGAGGCAGCGGGATAGCCTCTACACCTTGCTCCAGTGCATTGGGCAGCAGGATAGCCTCGACCCCTGCTCCAGTGCGTGGGGCAGCGGGATAGCCTCAACAGCTTTCTCCAGCGCATTGGGCAGCAGGATAGCCTTGACATCTTGCTCCTGTGCATGGCGCAGCGGGATAGCCTCTACTCCTTGCTCCTGTGCATGGGGCAGCGGGATAGCCTCGACACCTTGCTGCAGTGCATTGGGCAGCGGGATAGCCTCGACACCCTGCTCCAGTGTATGGGGCAGCATGATAGCCTCGACCCCCTGCTCCAGTGCATAGGGCAGTGGGATAGCCTCAACAGCTTTCTCCAGTGCATGGGTCAGTTGGATAGCTTCGATACCTTGCTCCAGTGCGTGGGGCAGCGGGATAGCCTTGATCCCTTGCTCCAGTGCATGGGGCAGCAGGATAGCCTCAACGCCTTGGTCCTGTGCATGGGGCAGCGGTATAGCCTCGACACCTTGCTCCTGTGCATGGAGCAGCGGTATAGCCTCGACACCTTGCTCCTGTGCATGGGGCAGCGGGATAGCCTTGACCCCTTGCTCCTGTGCATGGGGCAGCGGGATAGCCTCGACACCTTGCTCCTGTGCATGGGGCAGCGGGATAGCCTCAACATCTTCCTCCACTGCCCTCTGTACTGCCTGGGAGATCAGATGGCTTCCACTGCCCTCTCTTGAGCGAGGAGTAGGCAGGCTCCTGGGTGTCCCTCCTGTGCTTACAGAGTCTCATTGCTCTCGCGTGTGGTCTGAGAGGGGGGATTAGTGCAGCTAGGGTGGCTTGCACTACTCTGTGCTTGGTGGGTGCGTCCCCATGAGGGGCCTCCGCTCACTGTGTTTGGGGAGGAAGAGCCGGAGCTTGGTGCACATGAATCTCTATGGTGATAAGAGGGGGGTGCTTTAACCCAGCTGAAAGTGGGCTCCTCTGGTGTTCTGCTGCCCAACTGCACGTTCACCCAGGTTTTGATGCCCTCTTTGTTGAAGATGACACCTATGCATCTCAGTGCACACATCCCGCGCTGTCGGTGGATATCACACTTGAACCGTGCGACATGGACCAGGAGCCCAAACGCCTGCGTAGCGCCAAGGCTTGTTCTCTTAGTGCTTGTTCAGGAAGTCCATGAAGCTGCCCACCTCTCTAGGTGCATAGATGCCTGACCTTTCACCCAAAGCTTTTTGAGTGACATTGCACTGGAACCAGTCCAGTTCCTGCTCCCAAGTGAAATCAGACTTAGCACTGATTGTGATCAGCTTCATCTGTGCCTTAAATGGAAACCTAGCAGTGCTGTCAGTCACTACCCACAGTACCTGTTGGCTCCTGAGAGGGAAGCACCACAAGGCTGATGCTGGTGACCCAAACCACCACAGAGGCAGTGTGGAGGACAGCAAGCAGCACTGAAGAGGTGGGGGACAAGGTATAGCTGCCAGAGGATGCTTCTCGCCAGGGCCCCCAAAATCCTAAAGGTGACACTTCGGTGCAGCGATAAAGCAAGTTGAGAGCACAACTCTGGTCCTCACAGGTGACATTGAAATACTACTCATGTAGACCCGATGACAGACACAATAGTCCTTCCAAAGTACTACTACAGAGTAGCGTGCTACCCATTCACAAATGCACTTTAAGGGTCAGATATGAAGCGCAATATAAATGACTCCGAACGGAGCTTTCACTCAATGGATGTGATTCATCTGACAAATGCAAAAAGAACAGTTGATAGACGGAATGTAGACCAAATCAAACACTCATCCCCAGTCACAGACCTGGGTTTAATCCATCAGTTGTTTTGCTCACCACGCCAATCAAGTTTGGACCCAGCCATATGCAAATCAGTCTTGACCCTGCTTCCCATGGGAACAGTCCAGCCCGAACTGCCAGGCCAGGTCCTCCCTGGACCAGAAACAAGCATCCTGGGACCGGTTTCAGGGTATCACCCCTCATCAGCCAGGCTAGCTTGAATCTGACTGTTAATGCAATACACTGTTCCTAAGAGACCAGGGAGAGAAAGGGAAAGTGCTCTAGGATCCTATTTAGTAGGCCCTCCGGGAGCGCGTCCAGGGGTAGGTTTAACCGCCCTCCGCTAGGTCCATACAATGTGTTATGCCGATCTGGCTTATGACCCGCGTGATCCCATGAAGCCCTGACTTAATTTAGGAGGGGTGACAAATAGGAACTAAATACAGGGTCAGAATGGACTCGTGTAAGTGACTGACAATACCTTTTGACTGTCAGCTTTGATATGTAATAGCTAACTTAGCTTGAAATTGGAGAAGTTTTTTTTACATTAGGTCCTGAGGAAGCGTCATTGGATCCATTTTGGACCGCTGAGACGCGAAACATGTCGACCCGATTTTGAGGTGGGTCTTGTAGTTTTCTGAACCCCCGTTATTATACATACAGTTAGAGAGTGGTTGAGCATCATCTCTATCTCACTCTCTTGATTGATATTTTAACCTTGGCCTTCACCCTACACAGACAGAATAAAGTTAGCACTCAGTAAGGGTCCTGAGCCAATTTTATTTTCTTTCCTTCTTTGAACTCTCCCCGTTTTCTTTCCCTCTACTCATTCGCGGGATAGTGTGGCATCATCGAGAAAAGATCTCCGGCAAAGAGCCCCCCGATGGGTGGTGCCCGTCAGACATTGCAGCGCCGGTCTGACGAGGAGCTTGTCCGATGATGAAGCATGACACCCAACTGGGTGTGTGAGGACTCTTGCTCCTACTGAATAGGATACTAGAGCACTTTCCCTTTCTCTCCCTGGTCTCTTAGGAACAGTGTATTGCATTAACAGTAACTTTCATTGGAGGGTATACACTGGACCTTTAATCCTCCCAATCCCCTGTATTTTTGATATAGCTTGAATCTGACACCAACCTCACCCTCAAGGAACAAACTGCTCTAAAAACAAAGGCGGCCTGGTATTGGCTCTCTTCTAAAGAAAGTGAAAACGGTTCTTCTGGAAATTGACATTAGAAGCACTGCTGAAGCCCTGGTACTCTCACATCTGGATCATGGCACTGCCCTCCTCGTGGACTCCTGGACTCTACTGGCAAACCATTCTACTCACAAATATGACCTCATCACCCCCCTTCACATTGGAACTTTAAGAGCTCCTCTTGTGGCCGCACATCTTCAAAACCAGCGGCATCATCTACGAACCCACCAGAACGCCGCTTATCATGCACACAGGCTCGCCGTCTCTGGTGGGTTTCGTCACACCTGCATCCAGGACACCATCAGACTAAGACATGCAAAAAAAAAAAAAAAGACAGCTGGCCTCTCCTGTGTATGTGCCCAGGATCTGGAACAACAATCCCTATCTCCTTCAGGACGCCCTGACGCTGCTTCAATTCAGGAAAGAGTTGGAAACGCACCTCTTTAAAGAGGACTGCATCGCAGTGTATTATCCATCCACAACCAAGGTTCTTGTTGATTTTTCTGCTTGTGTTTGACTCTGTACAGCACTTTGCTGCCTTTTGGTTAGGTTTACATTATACAAATACCACATATGTACATACATAGAGCGGTGATGAGAGGTGATATGGGTGACTGCGAGACAGGTGCAGTTTGTGGGGTCAGCAGAACATGCTTAGATTGAGAATGGTGAAAAAGCCCAAACTGTTCGTTCGTCCCAGTAGTGGAGCTAAGACATGTAAAGACAGCTGGCCCCATCTGTGCTGGGAGCTGTGTTTATGTGAAGGGGCTTCGAATGCAGATGTGTTTAAAATCTGAGGTGACACAGCAGGGCGCTGCAACCGGGGGATCCTGCAAAGAGCAGTGTTGGCTGCAGTCCCACAAACACGGGACGGGAAGGCCCAGGATGTTTATGGATGTGGATAATCTCATAGTGAAGGGACAGCTCTGGCAGGATGTTGAGCACTTCCACGAAAACTCTGGGATTCCTCTGAAGAATCACGGGTAGAGTATTCCTAAAGGAAGTCTGGCATTTCCAACCCTCACCCATGTATGAGGTGGGCCTAGGGTTTGCCACGTCCCTTTTAAATGAAGGGTGATGTAATGCATACAGATGTGGCCAATTCATACAGATGTTGTGGCCACTTGGTCCCATCACTCATAGGAGCTTTTGTTTGCTCTGGCTACAACGTACAACCTCACCCACCAGACCTGGTCTTCAGACCCCCGTTTCAATTCATTCTGGCCTGTGCACTGCTGAGTCTGTGCTGCTGGGCTTGGGGGCTAAGTATGGCCATCTGCTGAGCTCTACATTAAGGATGATACAGGAAGCACCTTCCACAGGTCCTTGCAGGGATTGGGCTTAGGTCCTAGGATGCTAACAAGAATTGAGCCTTCTCTTGGAGCTGCCATGCTCACTAGCACAGGAGAACCACGGTTGCCAGATGGATCCAGACACTCAGCATGGATTGAGCATTTATTGGGAGTGGGCAAGCTTGCTGGTTTTGGGAAGGTCCAGGTTTGTCAGACAGATCCAGACACTCCTGCGTGGATTGAGTGTTCACTGGGGGTTGGCAAATTCACTGGCACAGGAAGACCTACATATGCCAGATGGATCCAGATACCCCCAGCATGGATTGAGCGCTCACTGGGGGTTATCATTCTCACTGGAACAAGAAGGCCTGTGTTTGCCAGATTGTTCCAGACACTCTGGCATGGTTTGAGCCTTGTCTGGTTGTGGTCACGCTCACTGGAACAAGAAGGCCTGTGTTTGCCAGATGGCAGCATTTGTGTCTGGGTTGAGGAGGATGGAGCATCCTGTTTGACATCATGGCGTCAGGTTGGTTAGTGCTTATTAACAGGGTATCCCCGAACCTTGTGGGGCTCAGTCTTGGGGAAGTTCTGTTTCAGAAGTGCCCCACTCACCAGTTAGTGTCTCGAGCTGACATCAGAAGAGAAGTGCTGTGAAGCTGTCAGAGGCACCGGGGTCTCTGCAGCTCGAGGCCATGTCTGGCATGAATTTAGTTGGATGCCTACCAGTGCTTAATTTGAGCCGATGGTTTCCTGTGCTTGGCACCAGCACTTAATTGGGAACACCGGCACTTATGAAAATCTGCCACATGGTGGCACTGCTTGTCTAAATTAGAGATTACCACAACAGCAGTTATTTATTAATTCAATATACATTAAAATGACAATACCTGCTGCCAAACCCCTCGTTCTGGCTATTCTTTCCCAAAGCCTTTTGAACTTCTTCCCCCAGAGTATCCTTGTAAAGAGTGGAGATGTTAAAAGAGGGCTTTGTGTGGCATCTTTTCTGTTTGAGGGAAGTAAGAGCTAGGGCCAGAACCCTTGTTTATAATCTGCCAAGTTTCCCAGGTCCATGCGTGATGTGCTGCTCCAGTCCAGGTTTCTTATTTAAATTCTGGTACTTGTAGTCTTGGTTAGTCCATTATAAAACAGGACAACAAGTCCCAGAATTCAATCGAAAACCTCTAGACAGGAGTTGCACATCACACATGGACCTGGAAAACTTGGCAGCTGTGAGGTCAGTCTACAGGTTTAGTGTCGGACCCAGCCTTACCCTGCCCCAGTTTCACCCATTTCTGTGGGTTACTCCTTGGCGATGCCTGGGTAGGAGGCTACCAAGACTGCAGACTATGGCCTGTTGAATGTGAATATTCACATATGTTGCTCCTCTTCCACTCCCGGGTAAACCCCCAAAGCACAGCCTACACTGGTTGTAGAGTTCCCTTCCTCTTGGATGGCTCCTTTGCTGCCACTGGCCCTACTCCCACCGCCTTCCATAAGTAACCTCCACCCGGGGCTTGTACCACATGGTATCTTCCTATTCTTCATATTGTGGTTGAACTATATGATGCAAAATTCTCTAAAGATGGTAGGTATAGGCAGTGCTTAATTTGAGCCTATGGTTGCAGTTGGCACCCACTGGCACTGAGTTTTGGGCACCGGCTCTTATTCTTTTATAAATTAAGCACAGGATATAGGCATCCTTTAGTGACCGACTACATGCTTACATCTATGCTGAACACACTCGTGTGTGGGCACACACTTGCAGTGACTCATTTTTTAGCAGTCTCTGCCACGCACGACACAAAAACACTTCCCACGTAGGCCACAGTGCCTCCACACTCTCTACCCATCCATACACCAGCATCTAATACTCAGGGGGTGCTGTTGTGCACTTCTTTTCACATCAATTTCACTCTTAGGTGCCAGAGACGTTTTAAGACATGGGCCAAGTGGGCAATTGCCCATGGCCCCCACCTTTCAAGGGACCCCCGGGAAAGTTAACTTTCTCTTTAGCTAACTTCTGTGTATTTTTGTATCTTAATCTTTAATGTATAATTCAATTTTTTAAGCAACACAGGGCTTGAATTGAGAAAAAAATGAGTAATAAAATTGAGTTTTTCCAAACAGGGGCCCCCAATATGTTTCTTGCCCAGGGCCCCCCAAATCCTTAAGATGACACTGTTAGGTGTGGCAAGTTAAGAGCACACTCTGATCCTCACACATGACATTGAAATACGACTTATATAGGCTGGATGACCGACACAGTCTTTCACCCGAAGTACTCCAGCGGAGTAGTGGGGTATCCGTCCGCAAATGCACTTTGGGTCAGGAATGAAGAGCGATAAAAGTGCAACGACAACACAGTGCAGTCTTTCTTCACTACTGCTCGCCGTTGCCTCGTCGCCCCTCTCTTCTACTTTTCCATCACTGTCGGCGCATAATTTGAGCCAATACGGGGCTCCGGGACTTATTTTTGGGACCGCCACCTATTTTTTCCCTATCAGATATTTACTGAGTGCAAGAGAGGGAAAAACACACAGTTTGGAAAGACTGAGGATGAAAAAGATGGCAAAACAGTCACAAACAGAAAGCAGGAGCCTGCAAGTGCGAGATGAGGGGGCAGGGAGTGAACGGTAGTTGATTAAAGACTACCGGCTGTGGTATTTGGGCACTGACATTTAATTGCACCACCACAGGCTCCTGAGCGGAACTCCGGGCACTGGCACTCTTTGTTTCATAAATTAAGCACTGCTGTTCGTTCTTGTTCATTCTGCCTCCCCCTCTCACCCCCACTCCTCTCTCTGTTTGATTTGTGTCCTTATAGTCCCCCCTCTCCCTCCTTCCCCATCTCCTGATACTGTTTGTTTTATGTACCTGAGCTCGTTCTACCCCTCTCCTTGTCTCTACCATATATCCCCCTGTCCTCTCAGATCGCCCATGGTCCCCTCTCCTCTTCCAGTCTTAGCTTGGTTTTTGCATCCATTCCCCCCTCCACTTTCTTTTTTTCCTCCTCTGTATTTACTCCCTCCTCTTGTTTACCCCCTTCTGCCCTCGCTCCCCCCTCACTCGCACTTGACATAGCCACTCCAAACAATTCTCTCTTTATTTTTCTGCCTTTCTCGATGCATTTTTCCCCCTTTCGTTCTTATTTTTTAAACATTATACCATCTTCCCAAGGCTAGAACACTAGTGGCTTTGCCAATGCTTGTTTATCCTGTCTTGTCTGATCTTGGTGTTTTGCCTGGTTCTTCAGCACTTCAGCTGCTTCTATTGTCCTTGGAGTGCCAAGAGTTTGTAATAGTGTATCACCTTTCCTCTAGTGTGCAGGAGGCTAACATTGGCCCTGAGGTCCTTTCTGCCTTATAAGAGGAAGGTGAAAAGTTATTTCACATCTCTCCAGGGTGTGGGGCCAGACTCCTGTTCCCTTCTCATGCCTGCCTGGCCTCTCCTCTTATCCACGAGGTGTTGAGCAAGAGGGCTTCTCATGATTCTACCATAATTTATATTAAAGTGAGAACAAAGTGACCTGACTTCCCTGTCAGTCCCCGGTGTTTTCATCAGCCTGCATCCCATGATGGCTGTGAAGGTCTCTGAGGTCCTCCCAGCTAGCCTGGGCTTTCTTGTGCAAGTCCCTCTTCTTGCTTCCTTTCCCATCATTCACACCATGGCTTCTTTTTGAATGTGTGTGTTCTGTGTTATTGCCATTTGTATAGCGTGCAATTTGCCATTGTTGTGTCATGGAAGTGCTGCTGGTGCGCCTTTCCAAACGGTTCTGAGGTTTCCATAGCAGAACTGAGTACGCCTGTTAAGTTGTGCTGTCATTAGTGCAAATATGAATGAATGTTCCTATGTCAGGTGAATGGTACATTTGGACTGTCTTAGACCCACCAAGCGTGCTTCATTGCATGAACACAGGTCGCAGGACGTGCAGGGCGGGGCCCAGAGTCTTTCTAGCTCCTACTTTAGATGAGTTTCTTCTTAGTGAGCTGAGATGAGATGTCTCCACAATTCTGAGTGGGCTCCCACTTGGGTGAGTTCATTTGTCTTCCTGTCTCCCCACTTTTGAGACTTTGCTCACAGAGTTCTTTTGAGAGGTGGTCACAGAGACATGAGTTTTATGGGGGGCACATAAGGGGCCAGAGATAAAACTGGATGTCCCCCCCCTACAACAGGCTACCATGAAGAACGTGTGCATGTGTGTTTATAAACCCTTCTAAATTACTCCCTCATGTATCTCTCCTTTGACCCAAGCCTAATTTTACTACTTCCATCCTCCATCTATCTTTTCTTTCACCCCAAACCCCATCTTACTACTATGATCTCCCAAATAACACTTAGACCCTTCCCACCTCTATCCCTCCACTATCCCATTCAATCCAACTCACAGATGCACATGTCCTCCGCTCCAATTAATTCATATTCCACCACTAATCCTTTTGGGCTCTAGAGTAGCGTGCTACTCGCCAAAAAGCGTTTGTCAGAGGTAGTAAGCGCTATATAAATACAATTATAATAAATATTTCTTCAGTGGTCCCTGTTTTGTAAGGCCCACTTTTGCTTGTATCCGCCGCTTGTGCGGGGATTGTAACCCCTGTCTGGTATCATTATCCAGCCCTGAAGAAGTCCTGAGGGACCAAACGCGTTGGCTATGGCAATGTCTTGTATCACGTTTGGTGTTTTATATAGACATTTATAAGTGAACCAATAAAATTATTCATGACCAACAGAGGATTTGACTGATGGAGTGATACATATTCAAAATATTTCTCAAGGTTATAAAGCTGTCTAAGGAGGTCTTCCATTATTTACAATTTGGATTACGTTTGTGCTGAGCCTTGGTTTATAATTATAATAAGTATATATGTTAAAGTAATTTCAACTTTTAAACAGATTGTGGAAGGTCTGTGGAAGAGGGACGGTCTTCAGAGTGTCTCAATCCCTCTCCTTCCCCTCGTCGCGCCACTCTCTTCTGCAATATCTTTTTTTAGATGTTTGCTCTCTTTTTCCTCCTATCTTTCTGAAACACTCAGTCTGCATCCCAAGCCTCTTCTCTTCCTCCTTAAGCACCCGTCCACATGTGAGCACTGCATTTTCTTTCAATTTTGCCGTCAATACTGTGTGTGCCTCATTCAAGCACTTTAGCACATGGCGCACCTGACCATTGCTCTGTATGCTCTTCAGAGAGGCCAAGGATTGGATGTGCATGTACTCTGAACCCCTTTATGACCCACTCACCGGCACTGTAAGAAATTCAGTGTTCAGCCTGACCTCCACAGCTCTCAGTCGTGACCACCCCACAACCTGAACACACACAGCTACATGGGAGAGGACATTTCACACTACACACTGTTAAATGAGTAACATGTTGCATGAAAAAACTACATAAATAAAACATCCATGAAAAAAGCAAATACTCTTAGGTAATGCAAGAGTGAGTGAAACACAGCCCAGCATCATGGCCACTGCCCTCTGTCTCTCCTCCTGATACAGCTCTGGAGAGAACTGATGCTGTGTCCTTCCTTACAAAGGACATTTGACAAGTGTGCTGCACAAGGTCATAAAACGTGGCTAAATGTATTTTTCCTTGTAATCATTTCAGCTGAAAGTGCCTTTCAATGGACAAGCAAGGGAAGTTGAACTTACACACCAGGGCTGCATGTCAGGGCTCCTTCCCATTGGTCACTTGCAACAGTCCTGGGACCTCTGACCTCACTGTGATGTATTAAACTATCTCCTCCGGGGTTGGACTTCTCCTCAATTTCTTTTCTTTGTTTACTCGTTTTACTTGCACTCAACCCCACATATGGCAAAAAAAAAACACATAGGTGCATTTTTAATGTGTGTAGTTTACGATCGTGCTTCACCTGTGCCCACGCTTGAGCTCTTCCAAGCTCTTGCATCCTCACCCCCCCCCCCCCCCCACATCATCCACCCTCGGGGTAAAACCGTCTTCAGTTTGCGTAACTTGCATCTAGAACCATTCCATGTCTGTGTCAGATTGATTTTGCAAGTACCGTGTATGTTGCAAGGTCAGCTTTATTGAACTAGTCTCCTGTTTTAGCTCTTGAAAGACAAAGCGTTTTTTTCTTTTGTGTAAAACTGAAAAGAAAAGGAGAAATTCTCCAGTGGCTGAATTACTCACTGTGAGACCGTGAAACATGATCTTAGACTACACATTCCCCCACAAGACCAACTGGGTGATCCTGGGCAAGTCATTTTGTTTCATTTTGCCTCATTTGCCTTGACTGAAACATTAGACTGCAATTAAAAGTAATTTAGTTGAATGTGAACTATAAAGGAGCAAAATTCTCTCACACACATGGTTTTCAACACAGTCAAGGAAACGTCACCTTGGCGTCCTGGTGGGTAGGGGAATTATTTCCTGAATCCTTGGAAAACGATGTTTGGAATCGATTACTTTCACTGAATGCAGTCCTGTCATCTAATGTACTAGACTGAAATACTTGAACATATTGCAAAAAAAATACTCAGTTATTTCACCTGGCTGGGATGGTGCTTTGGCCCTCGAGGTCAAGCTGGGCCCCTGGCCTGGCTCATCCGCTGCTTCTTTCGATGACTACGATGATGCTTTAGCCCTTGAGGCCAAGCCGGACCCCTAGCTTGGTTCATCTGGCGCTTCTTTCGATAACTCAGATAGTGCTTTGGCTCTTAAGGCCAAGCCGGACCCCTAGCTCGACTAACCCGGTGCATTTTCAATGATTTAGATGATGCTTTGGCTCTTGAGGCCAAGCTGGGCCTCTGGCTGGGCTCACCTGCCACTTCTTTTAATGACTAGGATGGTGCTTTAGCCCTTGAAGCCAAGCTGGACCCTTAGCTTGGTTCATCTGGTGCTTCTTTCCATTACTATCGTGTTGCTTTAGCCCTTAAGGCCAAGCCGGACCCCTAGCTTGGTTCATCTGGCGCTTCTTTCGATGACTCAGATGATGCTTTGGCTCTTAAGGCCAAGCCGGACCCCTAGCTCGACTAACCCGGTGCATTTGCAATGATTTAGATGATGCTTTGGCTCTTGAGGCCAAGCTGGGTCCTGTGGCTTGCCTCACCTGGCACTTCTTTTGATGACTTGGATGGTGCTTTGGCACTTAAGGCCAAGAACGACCCCCTGGCTCCGCTCACTTCTTTCTGTGACTTGGATAATGCTTTGGTCCTTGAGGCCAAGCTGAACCCCTGGCCACACTCACCTACCACTTCTTTCGATGACCTAGATGGTGCTTTGGCCCTTGAGACCAAGAACAACCACTGGCTCGGATCACCTGACACTTCTTCTGATGACTAGGATGCTGCTTTAGTCGTTGAGGCCAAGCCGGACCCCTAGCTCAGCTCACCTACCACTTCTTTCTATGACTAGGATAGTGCTTTAGTTGTTGAGGCCAAGACGGACCTCTTGGTCAGCTCACCTGGTGCTTCTTTCCATGACTCTGATAGTCCTCTGGCCCTTGAGGCCAAGAACAATGCCTGGCTCAGCTCACTAGGTGTGCCTCTTTCGATGACTCTGATGGCACTTTGATCCTTGAGTTCAAGTCGTACCCATGGATCATCTTCCCCATGAGTTTGCCTGCTTGCCTGCTCCAGTAGCTGTGGTTCTGCCTTGGTGTCCATTGTGAACATGGAGATATGTGTTTATGTTAAATATGACTTAGCAGAGTCCATATGCACCATGAAGTTGCACCAAGCAGTCATTAGATGTGATGTTTTTTAAACTTGGCTGGTGGTGGGATGAGTTTGTTGAGGGCCTTACCTATCTTGACATTACATGGAATTATGGAAGGAGTGTAACCCAGCATTTAATGCTATTTTCTTAGAACAAAATGCACCCTCCTGTCCAACATGGGCCTGAAGAAGCATTTTGCTTGGAGCAAAACACAACAGAACGTAACCAGCAGCAGCTAGCAGACGCTCGCCAAGTTCACTGTTCTGTGCTCTGGTAGTTGGAACTACTCATAATTATGCAGACTGGTGTAATTTTCGGTAATTTCGCATCAAAACAGGAATATGAAATCATAAAAATTACTCCAGTGTAACTAAAACTTTGCCCAGGCCTAGTTATGGGCCATGAATGCTGTCAGAAGCACAGCAGTAAATACCATTGTAGCCTTCACTGGTGAGAATGGAATGGGACTTCTTGAAAGTTGATATAACACATGCCTAGGATTTGTTTCATCCCCAGTAACAACCCTAGGTCTAAACGTGCGAGTCGATCTTGGCACCTGTACCCCATATTCTCTTTACTGCTGGTAAGGGACCAGATGAGGTCTTGGGCCCAGGGGTGCAGGTGTTAGTTCTGTACTTTTGAGTACTTAAATTTAAACTTCTGATTTCTTGGTGTTTTCGTACAGAAACACCTTTATAACTCCTTGGGGTAGAATTATGTTTATTGGATTGTGAACTCGCCTCCTGTGATGTCAATTATAAAAAGTCATGTCACTTCCTGGGTTGTCATCCAGGTTAAAGGTCCTGTTATTTCCTGTTGCACCTCAGATTAGAGTAGTGCCTGTGGAGTAGGACGAGCTGCCTTGACCCACTTTTGCACAATTTCTTCATTGTGAGCGTGGCCTGCTGCAATGTCGTCCTGGTTTGAGCATTTTTGATAGGGCTGTTTTTGTGGGGTATTTTTTGATTTACAGGCCATCCCCGGGGCCCACGGGTCCTGGTGTGCCCTTCATACAGTGTAGCTAACAGCGCATTGAATTCTGGGAACTGTCTATTTGCATTTTCCCTCCTATGTATTTGAACGCAGGGACCCGAATGCAAGGTGTCCACTGGAAAGCCGGGACTGGACCCTTGGCACCCAGAGGAGTGGTCTGGGAAGGTGAGGGGAGGGAATGATTAGGTGAAACAATCCGCAGAATTAAGTGAGCCTCACGGAATCTTCCCTGGGAGGCCCTGATCTGGCCCTAAGGGCCCTCTTTTCCAAGTAGCCTCTTAGTGGTTACATCTTAATGTGATATAGTTCTGAGGTTGTAAACACAGTTTTGACCCGGATGCAGGCCCGGGGACCAGTTAACTCCCTTATGTGTCTCTCACCTGAGTGGCCTTCAAGGTTTTTGGTTTTTTTGCAGTTTTATATAGCGCAAACCCGATCCCCAGGGGCACTTTATATGAGCACCAGCTACATTACACAAGGACACGTTCATTCTTTTAGGCACGGGGAGATTAAGTGATGTGCCCAGAATAACAGAATGTTAAGCCGATGCTGAGACTCAAAACTGGTTCCCCAGTGCCACGGAAGCTCTGGCCACATCCTCTCCCCAATCAATCCCCACGTTGTATTGGTGGCTCATTTTCACAACCTTCATCTGTCGAGGGCCATAGGTGCATAATTTAAAGTGTGGGGGGGGGAGTGTCCGTGATCAAAATGTGTGTTGATAGAACAAATAAACACAGTATTCGAGGGAGGAATGTGGCAACCCGCCCAGATCTGCGAGGATGCTCCTCCTCACACCCGGCAGCCAAACCCTGCAACGCCCTTCCCCTGCACCTCAAGCCGACCCCATCCCTCCAGCAGTTCAGGAAAGAGCTCAAAACCTGGCTGTGTGAATGAACAGATCACCACAAAGAATGCAGCAACTATAGCGCCTTGACACCCTCGCAATTGATTTGCCACTTAACAAATCCTTGACAACCCAAGTACTCCTCCAACTAACAGTCGGCAGGGGGGTGGGGCGAGGTGCCATTGCAACACTTGGGGTTCATGGACACGGCGGTGGATGCTCGAAGCGGTCCACAAAGGCATCGGAGGGGCAGTAAAATGTTTCCGAAGTTCTCGGCCCCACCCAAGGGTCGCCAGTGCAGTGTAAGCATGGTCAAGCTGGGGGACGCCCCCCTGCCGTGGGATGGACCCGCCCAGAATCTTCAAGCCTCTAGACTCCGGACCTGTCCCCGAGGGCTCGGTTTTGTCTCTTTGATGGATGCTGCTAGGATGTCCCAGTTGCTGAGAGGACGTTAGAGCCCCGGGTACCACGGGGTACCACGGAGTACCACGGCAGCTGGGAAACGCAGTGATTCACGCCACTGGAAGACGGACGGGTTATTTGACTCGAGGGAGGAAGGGAACCGCTCCGAGGAGATGTAATGAGTATTTCATGGCGCCCCCCCCCCCCCCCCTTGCATTCCCTCCCTCCTCCAGCTGCCTCGCCCTTCCTCTTACCCCCACACTCCCTCCCGCCTCCTCCCTTTTTCCTGGCTCTTCCCCAACTCTCTCTTCCCCCTTTGTTCTCCCCTGTCTTTGCACCCCCCCCCCCCTTTTCCGGTATGTATGAGTCTCCCATTTCACGCCTTCAGCTCCCTCCATCACTGCTCTGCACACTCCGGCTTCATCTTCCCTCCTTTCCCAGCCTGTAATTGGGCCACAAGACCCTCTAACTCTCCCCCTCCCCGTCCGATCCATCTGTGCCCCCACCCCGTGTTCTTGCATCCCCCTTTGCCAGTCTGTATATGAGCCGCCTGCCCCCCTCCTCTGTCCCATCTCTCCACCCCCCCTTTCCTTCCAGTCTCTCCATCCTTACCTCTGTCTGGGGGCTCCCCCCTCCAGTACATTGTTTCTCGCCTCTCACTGCTGTGCCCTCCCGTTTGTCCTTGCCCCCCCCCCCCCTCCTGTAGCCTGAATGTGGGTCACTCCACTCCCTTCCTCCCTCTGTCCTCCTCTCCCCTCCCCGTGTCCTGCAGTCCCTTCCTCTCTCCCTCCTCCAGCCTTTCTGGGGGCTCCCCTGACACCCAGAGACGGGTTAGGGCAGGGCAACGTGGGCTCGGGCCCCGGGCCCCAGCTTTCAAGGGCCCTGATAGAGCCAGCTCTGCTCTGAAGAGGCTTGTCCTGGTGACCTTGAATAATTCTTTAAAAGATTGTTTTAAAGGGGCTTTCCTGTCATTTATTTTTAATGTGAGTGACGTGTGAGTCTATCACAGACATTTAGAGAAATGTGTTTCTTTCATGCAACATCCATAAAAAAGTTTTTTTTTAGATCAAAACAGGGCCTCACATATGAGAAGTGGGAGGGGTCAGAGATTATTTGCACGAATATGAGAGAGCTGCTGCCCCACAAAATTAAAAACACGTCACTATCTGTGAGTATCAGATCTAAACACATTTAGAATGTGGCCCAGTGGTCTGTGCAGTGTCAGTGACCCGCCCACAGAGGGCGTGAAAGAGCTGAAACTGCATCATAACTCAGGATCCACAGCAAGAACCAGTGATTTAACACCCCCAGGTGTGCACAAGGCTGTCTGATTCCTGCAGAGGGAGTCAGTGTCCCACCTCTCAGTCTGGATTTAGTTTTAGTCACCGAGGCTGTCAGTCTCTGCCCCGCTTTCATTCTCTTTCTAGTGTTAGTCACTCTTTGTCTCTCCCTCTTGCATTCTTTTAGTATTTGTCACTGAGTCGGTCTCCCCTGACCCTCACCCCCCCCCCTCTGTGTGACAGTAAAGGCCCTCCACCCCCCCCCCCCCCCCGTGAGCCCTCCATCCTTAGCCAACCACACAAGCGTCACCGGCCTGATGTTGCGACTTGTCTTCTTCACCCCATGTGAGGTTTTCTATAGATCTGCCATTGCTACCCCTCCGTCTGTGACCCCTCAATCTGTGACCTCTCGGTCTGTGACCCCCTCAATCTGTGACCCCCTCAATCTGTGACCCCCTCCGTCTGTGACCCCCTCCGTCTGTGACCCCCTCGGTGTGTGACCCCCTCAATCTGTGACCCCCTCGGTGTGTGACCCCCTCGGTGTGTGACCCCCTCGGTCTGTGACCCCCTCAATCTGTGACCCCCTCGGTCTGTGACCCCCTCAATCTGTGACCCCCTCGGTCTGTGACCCCCTCGGTCTGTGACCCCCTCGGTCTGTGACCCTTCTGTGTGGGCAGCAGAATCACAGCGCAATCAACATTGTGTCATTTAGAAATGCTTTCTGGAGTCTTAAATAAATGTCAATAAATTATTTCTTCTCCTCCCGCTTCTCTTGCTCTGCTTGGTTTGCCCATCATCTTTCTTGTGGTTGTTTTCGATGGCTGCATCGTCATTGTCCTGTCTCCCTGTCCTGTTTCCCCTGTCTCCCTGTCCTTTTAATCCTGTTTCCCTGTCCTGTTTCCCCTGTATCCCTGTCCTCTTTCTCCTGTCTCCCTGTCCTGTTTCCCCTGTCTCCCTGTCCTGTTTCCGTGGGGAGGGAACCACAGCAACCGTGAGATGTGGAAAGTTGACCACGAAGAGCATGAACCTTGGAGAGGGAACCACAGCAAGCGTGAGATGTGGAAAATTGACCACGAGGAGCATGAACCTTGGAGAGGGAACCACAGCAAGCGTGAGATTTGGAAAGAGGACCACGAAGAGCATGAACCTTGAAGAGGGAACCACAGCAAGCGTGAGATGTGGAAAGTTGACCACGAAGAGCATGAACCTTGGAGAGGGAACCACAGCAAGTGTGAGATTTGGAAAGAGGACCATGAAGAGCATGAACCATGAAGAGGGAACCACAGCAAACGTGAGATGTGGAAAGTTGACCACGAAGAGCATGAACTGTGGAAAGAGAACCACAGCAAGCGTGAGATGTGGAAAGTTGACCACGAAGAGCATGAACCTTGGAGAGGGAACCACGCATGAACCTTGGAGAGGGAACCACAGCAAGCGTGAGATGTGGAAAGTTGACCACGAAGAGCATGAACTTTGGAGAGGGAACCACAGCAAACGTGAGATTTAGAAAGTTGACCACGAAGAGCATGAACTGTGGAAAGAGAACCACAGACAGCCTGAGCTGGGGAAGGAGACCACAGGGATGGCACTAATCTTGATAAACCCAGTATAAAGGGGGTTGGCTGTAGGGCAGATGCTATGAGACTTGTAATCCTTTCTCTGCTGAGCCGCCCCTTCTCTTCTGATTGGGCACTGTCAGATCTTCTCTTTGATGACGTGGTCTTGAACACAGACCTTGGTGGAAGGAGCGCTGCGTTTGATCACGTAAACGTGCATTCTGCTGTTTGGGCGGTGGAAGGGTTTCATTGGCTGACAGCAGGCATATTTAGGTCAATATCTTGATATTCCAGATGTTTTCAGTCCGTCCATGGTCCTAGTACATGACTTGGTTATCTGTTTGCACTTAATGATTTGCACCTACTAGATGTGCCCTTGAGAGGATGTGAGCCAAAGATCAGGCGGGATGAGCCCTGAGGTGAGGACCAGGCTTTCTTTTGGATGCCCATCAGCAGGAGCGGCTCCTCCATGAGAGCGGAGAAGCGTCGCCCGCTAAAAGAAATGCCTCAGAACAGCTCAAATGAAAAAATGATAATAGTGTTTATTTATTACAATTTTATCTTTCAGCAACCTGTCCTGGACCAAGTGTTCAGATGGGACGGGGCAATTGCAGTTAATTGGCGGCAGGGAACCCTGCACTTATGTTTAAAGTACGCATGTCCCTTTGGCCGGCCGTCTTGCGGCGGCCAGCCAGACATGCGCATTTTCAACTTCTCTAACGAGTTGGCTTAAGACAGCGGGGTTAAAGAAAGCACAAGATGCCTCACAAAATAACGCATTGTTAATCCCATAGGCGAAACCTAATGCATTTACCAATGCTTGTTTCAAATGGATGCTTGGGTGTATCCTTTCGCCATTCACTGGAACGCACTATGGCACTTCTGAAAAGTATACTCTGTCATCATACATTTAAATCTCTGTCTTTCAAGTTTTACAAAGTGTAATGGGCAGTATTGGAGCGCTTTGTATGGCTACCAGCTCATGGTGCCCTTGGCACTTTCAAGTTTTAGACAGCCAGTGGGCAGTGTTGGAGCGATTTGTATGGCTACCAGCTCATGGTGCCCCTGGCACTTTCAAGTTTTAGACAGCCAGTGGGCAGTGTTGGAGCGATTTGCATAACTACGAGTTGCTTGTTATTGTTTTTCCCTTTCGCTCATGGCGATTTCAGGTTTTACTCCGCACAATGGGTAGTATTGTGCATGACTGCCTGTTACTTCACCTCGTTTCTCAGTCGCCTCACGTCACAGTTACCGAGAGGACAGTGCATCCCGATCATGCACAGTTTACAAAATGTCAGCACAAAGCTTGTTTAACTATAGTTAAGCACTTACATTTCGTTCCTCTTTGTGTAGAGCTGTGATGCCCTATCCATCACAATTCTTGGTTCACTGTTTCTCATTGAGAGTTTGCTTTTGTCACGCATGATCTTGTAGAGCTGCTTGCTCAGTGGCATTATGTGGCAAGATAGGACCAACTATGAGGCAAAAAAGTCAATTTATGCATTTACAATGCCAATGGCTCTAACTCTCGCAAATGCGAGACCAATGGCATTGCATATGCTTGTTATTCCTGGGGTTTCTGTCTCTCAGGTTCATGTTCGCCCCCACCTTTCTGTCTTTCGGCCCCGGCGTGTTTGATTCCCATAGTTATCTCCTGACCCTTCACTTCCTCTCTCCATCTCTTAAGTTTGTCTTGGGTTTGTAATATTGTTCGTCCTTCTCCCATCTCTGTGGTGCACTCCTTGCATCCCTTATCTCTTCAGTCTTTCATTTCCCTACTTATTCCTCCCATTGCCTCTCCTTCACCCTTAAACTTGGCATTTGGTTTGTCTCCCAACTCTTCCCCTATCACATCTGTCTCTTTCTCCCACCCACCTTCCTGAGTCTGTATTTGGCTTGTCGTCATATTCTCTCCCACCCTTTGTGCGCTCCCTCTCTCTCTCTCCCACCCTGTGTGCGCTCTCTCTCTCTCTCTCCCACCCTGTGTGCGCTCCCTCTCTCTCTCTCCCACCCTGTGTGCGCTCCCTCTCTCTCTCTCCCACCCTGTGTGCGCTCCCTCTCTCTCTCTCCCACCCTGTGTGCGCTCCCTCTCTCTCTCTCCCCCCCTGTGTGCGCTCCCTCTCTCTCTCTCCCCCCCTGTGTGCGCTCCCTCTCTCTCTCTCCCACCCTGTGTGCGCTCCCTCTCTCTCTCTCCCACCCTGTGTGCGCTCCCTCTCTCTCTCTCCCACCCTGTGTGCGCTCCCTCTCTCTCTCTCCCACCCTGTGTGCGCTCCCTCTCTCTCTCTCCCACCCTGTGTGCGCTCCCTCTCTCTCTCTCCCACCCTGTGTGCGCTCCCTCTCTCTCTCTCCCATCCTGTGTGCGCTCCCTCTCTCTCTCTCCCACCCTGTGTGCGCTCCCTCTCTCTCTCTCTCACCCTGTGTGCGCTCCCTCTCTCCCCCCCTGTGTGCGCTCCCTCTCTCTCTCTCCCACCCTGTGTGCGCTCCCTCTCTCTCTCTCCCACCCTGTGTGCGCTCCCTCTCTCTCTCTCCCCCCCTGTGTGCGCTCCCTCTCTCTCTCTCCCCCCCTGTGTGCGCTCCCTCTCTCTCTCTCCCACCCTGTGTGCGCTCCCTCTCTCTCTCTCCCACCCTGTGTGCGCTCCCTCTCTCTCTCTCCCACCCTGTGTGCGCTCCCTCTCTCTCTCTCCCACCCTGTGTGCGCTCCCTCTCTCTCTCTCCCACCCTGTGTGCGCTCCCTCTCTCTCTCTCCCACCCTGTGTGCGCTCCCTCTCTCTCTCTCCCATCCTGTGTGCGCTCCCTCTCTCTCTCTCCCCCCCTGTGTGCGCTCCCTCTCTCTCTCTCCCACCCTGTGTGCGCTCCCTCTCTCTCTCTCCCATCCTGTGTGCGCTCCCTATCTCTCTCTCCCCCCCTGTGTGCGCTCCCTCTCTCTCTCCCCCCCTGTGTGCGCTCCCTCTCTCTCTCTCCCACCCTGTGTGCGCTCCCTCTCTCTCTCTCCCACCCTGTGTGCGCTCCCTCTCTCTCTCTCCCACCCTGTGTGCGCTCCCTCTCTCTCTCTCCCACCCTGTGTGCGCTCCCTCTCTCTCTCCCACCCTGTGTGCGCTCCCTCTCTCTCTCTCCCACCCTGTGTGCGCTCCCTCTCTCTCTCTCCCATCCTGTGTGCGCTCCCTCTCTCTCTCTCCCACCCTGTGTGCGCTCCCTCTCTCTCTCTCCCACCCTGTGTGCGCTCCCTCTCTCTCTCTCCCCCCCTGTGTGCGCTCCCTCTCTCTCTCTCCCACCCTGTGTGCGCTCTCTCTCTCTCTCTCCCACCCTGTGTGCGCTCTCTCTCTCTCTCTCCCCCCCTGTG
Organism: Pleurodeles waltl; assembly: GCF_031143425.1. Taxonomy (NCBI): domain Eukaryota; kingdom Metazoa; phylum Chordata; class Amphibia; order Caudata; family Salamandridae; genus Pleurodeles; species Pleurodeles waltl. The sequence continues at coordinate 1,515,280,312 of NC_090447.1, forward strand.
TGCGCTCCCTCTCTCTCTCTCCCACCCTGTGTGCGCTCCCTCTCTCTCTCTCCCACCCTGTGTGCGCTCCCTCTCTCTCTCTCCCATCCTGTGTGCGCTCCCTCTCTCTCCCACCCTGTGTGCGCTCTCTCTCTCTGTCCCTCTATTCTTCTCACTTTGTCTCCTTCTCTCTCGCTCCCTCTCTTTTTGTCTTTCTATTTTTCTCTCCGTCCCTTTTGCTCGCTCTCTCTCTCCTTCTCTTTGTCTCCTTCTCTCTCTCGCTCCTTCTTTTTGTCTTTCTCTCTCCCTCTCTTTTGTTCGCTCTCTCTCGTTCTCTCACTCCCTTTCTCTCTCTCAATCCCTCTCACTTTCTCTTGCTGTAACTCTCTTGCTCTCTCTTTCTTTCGCTCTTGCTCGCTCTCTCTCATGCTCTCTCACTTTCTCGTTCTCTCTCTCCCGCTCTCACACTTCCTGACACACTCTCACTCTCCCTCCCTCTCTCTCTCTCCCTCTGATGCCTGTATTAACGCCCTCCCTTCCTCCTTCTCCCTTCTCTCTCTTCCCTCTCTCTCTCTCTCTCCCTGCCTCTTTTCTGAGGCCTGTAATAACGCCTTGCCCTCCTTCCCCCCTCTCTATCCCCTTCTCCCTCTCTCTATCCCCTTCTCCCTCTCTCTATCCCCTTCTCCCTCTCTCTATCCCCTTCTCCCTCTCTCTATCCCCTTCTCCCTCTCTCTATCCCCTTCTCCCTCACCCTCTTTCTCTCGTTCTCCCTCTCCAACTCTCCCTCTCGTTCTCCCTCTCCCTCTCGTTCTCCCTCTCCCTCTCCCCCTCCCTCTCTCTCCCTCCCACGCTCTCTTCTCTCTTCTCCCTCTCCCTCTCGTTCTCTCTCTCCCACTCTCTCTTCTCTCTTCTCCCTCTCTATCCCTTCTTCGCTCTCTCTCTCTCCTCCTCCTCTCTGCCCTCCCTTTCCTCCTCCCTCTCTCCACCTCTTTCTCTCTACCCTCTCGGTCTCTTTTCTGAGGCCTGTATTAATGCCTTGCCCTCCTCCCCTCCCTCCCCCATCTCTCTCCTTCTCTCTCCCCCGTCTCTCTCTCTCCCCCATCCCTCTTCCCCTCCCTCACCCTCTCTTTTCCGAGGCCTGTATTAACGCCTTGCCCTCCTCCCCACCTCCTCTTCGCACTAACTCGATTCCAGGCGCTCGCCGGGCTCTGATTCATAGTTACAGGAGCTCTGGGGCTGAGTGACGAGCTAATAACTGCACTGATCGGGCGGGGGGGTGCTTTAATGCTGTTGGCTCGCAGACACCCCCATGCCTGCTGCCCGGCCTGCTCACCAGCAGCATCCCCTAATGCAGTTTCTTCTGCCACTAATCTGCTTTCCCCAAAAGAGCCGTGTTGTACTAAAGCAGCCCTGACAGGCAAGAGACCGTGCAGAGGCGCTGTATCTGTGGGGAGCACGGGTGTCTGGGATCCCTGCCCTCTAGCCCTCCGAGGCCCTGTGCGCGGTGCAGAGGCGCTGTATCTGCGGGGAGCACGGGTGTCTGGGATCCCTGCCCTCTAGCCCTCCGAGGCCCTGTGCGCGGTGCAGAGGCGCTGTATCTGCGGGGAGCACGGGTGTCTGGGATCCCTGCCCTCTAGCCCTCCGAGGCCCTGTGCGCGGTGCAGAGGCGCAGTGTCTGGGATCCCTGACCTCTAGCGCTCCGAAACCCTGTGCGCGGTGAAGAGGCGCTGTATCTGCGGGGAGCATGGGGGTCTGGGATCCCTGACCTCTAGCGCTCCGAGGCCCTGTGCGCGGTGCAGAGGCGCAGTGTCTGGGATCCCTGACCTCTAGCGCTCCGAAACCCTGTGCGCGGTGAAGAGGCGCTGTATCTGCGGGGAGCATGGGGGTCTGGGATCCCTGACCTCTAGCGCTCCGAGGCCCTGTGCGCGGTGCAGAGGCGCAGTGTCTGGGATCCCTGACCTCTAGCGCTCCGAAACCCTGTGCGCGGTGAAGAGGCGCTGTATCTGCGGGGAGCATGGGGGTCTGGGATCCCTGACCTCTAGCGCTCCGAGGCCCTGTGCGCGGTGCAGAGGCGCTGTATCTGCGGGGAGCATGGGTGTCTGGGATCCCTGACCTCTAGCGCTCCGAGGCCCTGTGCGCGGTGCAGAGGCGCAGTGTCTGGGATCCCTGACCTCTAGCGCTCCGAGGCCCTGTTCGCGGTGCAGAGGCGCTGTGTCTGCGGGGAGCACGGGTGTCTGGGATCCCTGACCTCTAGCGCTCCGAGGCCCTGTGCGCGGTGCAGAGGCGCAGTGTCTGGGATCCCTGACCTCTAGCGCTCCGAGGCCCTGTTCGCGGTGCAGAGGCGCTGTGTCTGCGGGGAGCACGGGTGTCTGGGATCCCTGCCCTCTAGCCCTCCGAGGCCCTGTGCGCGGTGCAGAGGCGCAGTGTCTGGGATCCCTGACCTCTAGCGCTCCGAGGCCCTGTTCGCGGTGCAGAGGCGCTGTGTCTGCGGGGAGCACGGGTGTCTGGGATCCCTGCCCTCTAGCCCTCCGAGGCCCTGTGCGCGGTGCAGAGGCGCAGTGTCTGGGATCCCTGACCTCTAGCGCTCCGAGGCCCTGTTCGCGGTGCAGAGGCGCTGTGTCTGCGGGGAGCACGGGTGTCTGGGATCCCTGCCCTCTAGCCCTCCGAGGCCCTGTGCGCGGTGCAGAGGCGCAGTGTCTGGGATCCCTGACCTCTAGCGCTCCGAAACCCTGTGCGCGGTGAAGAGGCGCTGTATCTGCGGGGAGCATGGGTGTCTGGGATCCCTGACCTCTAGCGCTCCGAGGCCCTGTTCGCGGTGCAGAGGCGCTGTGTCTGCGGGGAGCACGGGTGTCTGGGATCCCTGCCCTCTAGCGCTCCGAGGCCCTGTGCGCGGTGCAGAGGCGCAGTGTCTGGGATTCCCGACCTCTAGCGCTCCGAGGCCCTGTGCGCGGTGCAGAGGCGCTGTGTCTGTGGGGAGCACGGGTGTCTGGGATCCCCGCCCTCTAGCGCTTCGAGGCCCTGTGCGCGGTGCAGAGGCGCAGTGTCTGGGATCCCTGACCTCTAGCGCTCCGAAACCCTGTGCGCGGTGAAGAGGCGCTGTATCTGCGGGGAGCATGGGTGTCTGGGATCCCTGACCTCTAGCGCTCCGAGGCCCTGTTCGCGGTGCAGAGGCGCTGTGTCTGCGGGGAGCACGGGTGTCTGGGATCCCTGCCCTCTAGCCCTCCGAGGCCCTGTGCGCGGTGCAGAGGCGCAGTGTCTGGGATCCCTGACCTCTAGCGCTCCGAAACCCTGTGCGCGGTGAAAAGGCGCTGTATCTGCGGGGAGCATGGGTGTCTGGGATCCCTGACCTCTAGCGCTCCGAGGCCCTGTGCGCGGTGCAGAGGCGCAGTGTCTGGGATTCCCGACCTCTAGCGCTCCGAGGCCCTGTGCGCGGTGCAGAGGCGCTGTGTCTGTGGGGAGCACGGGTGTCTGGGATCCCCGCCCTCTAGCGCTTCGAGGCCCTGTGCGCGGTGCAGACGCGCATTAACCCTACCCCTCGTACAACCCGTTCCCGTCTCTTCACTGTCCAGACATGTTGGTGCAAGGCCAAGGGAAGAGCAAGTGTCAGAGCTTGAAGCCGAGGGGCACGTGCTCGACGTGTGCATAACCACGCCTGGTCATATCTGCTCATGTGGGTCATATCAGCTCATATGTGTATGGCAACACACGGGCAGAGTCTTGTTTGCACGTGTGTGCACGGCTTGAGACGGACTTAGGTTCGCCTGCACACACGTTTGGCGCGCTCTGGGATGGGGCTTGCCTGCACGTGCATGTATGGTGAGACCTGTGTTGGGGCTTGCCTGCACACGTGTGTATGGTGAGACCTGGGCTGGGGCTTGCCTGGATACATGTCTTTGGTGAGACCTGGGCTGAGACTTGCCTGCACACGTGTGTATGGTGAGATGTGGCCTGGGGCTCGCCTGCACATGCATGCTTCGTCTGACCAGGGCTGGAGCTTGTTTGCACGTGTGTATGGCGAGACATGGGCTGAGGCTTGCTTGCACATCCATGTATGGCGAGACCTGGGCTGGGGCTTGTCTGCACATGCATGTATGGGAAGACATGGACTGAGGCTTGCCAGCACACGTGTGTATGGCGAGACATGGGCTGGGGCTTGCCTGCACATGCATGTATGGCGAGACCTGAGCTGAGGCTTGCCTGCACATGCATGTATGGTGAGACATGGGCAGGGGCTTGCCTGCACATGCGTGTATGGCGCGGCCTTGGCTGCACATGCATGTATGGTGAGACCTGTTCAGAGGCTTGCATGGTGAGACATGGGCAGAGGCTTGCCTGCACATGCATGCATGTATGGCGCGACATGGGCTGGGGCTTGGCTGCACATGCATGTATGGTGAGACATGGGCAGAGGCTTTCCTGCACATGCATGTATGACGCGACCTGGGCTGGGGCTTGGCTGCACACATGCATGTATGGTGAGACCTGTTCAGAGGCTTGCATGGTAAGACAAGGGCATAGGCTTGCTTGCACATGCATGTATGTCGCGACCTGGGCTGGGGCTCGCCTGCACACGAGTGTATGGCGCTGCCTGGGCATTCTCTCGCTCTGTACAGATAAGCCTGCTGGGGCACTGCTGTATGTGTGTGGGTTTCCTTGGGCTGCAGCCTGTGCACGTGCATGAATACCTATGAACTGATGCGTGCCTGAACATGTGTGCATGGCTAGAGATAAACAGCGGCTTGCCTGCACGTTTGTCTCTAGCCCTTTGCAGGGCACTGTCTGCACACATGGATACATACACATGGGCTGTGTCCTGTCTGTACAGGTGTAGATCGATACCTATGGATGTCTGCGGCCTGCAGCATGGGTAGACGTGTGCACTGAGACATCATTTTGGGCGTGTCTTCACACGTATACCATTTCAAATGACTGAATACCTATGTTCTAGGGCACGCCTCATCCCGGGCAGATGAATACCACTTGTTGGGACTCACGTGATCCTGGGTGTATGGACATCAGTGCTTCGTGACTCACCTAATCATCGCCGGATTTATATTCATGTTATGGGGCTTGCCTAATCATGAGAGGATGGATACTAATGGGCTGAGGCTTAGCTGATCAGCTTGGATGGTGGGTCACACCTGTTTATAGATATCCATGTGCTGGGGCTTGCGTGGTCATGGGTGCATGGATACCTAAGTGCTGGGTCACACATGATAATAGATAACCATGTGCTGGGGCTTGCTGGTCATGGGCGGATGGATACCTAAGTGTTGGGCTCCACCTGTTAATGGGCGGATGGATACCCAGGTGTTGGGCTCCACCTGGTCCTGGGCGGATGGATACTCAAGCGTTGGGCTCCACCTGGTCGCGGGCGGATGGATACCCAAGCGTTGGACTCCACCTGGTCATGGGCGGAATGTCATGGGCGGATGGATAACCAAGTGTTGGGCTCCACCTGGTCATGGGCGGATGGATACCCAAGTGTTGGGCTCCACCTGGTCATGGGCGGATGGATACCCAAGTGTTGGGCTCCACCTGGTCATGGGCAGATGGATACCCAAGAGTTAGGGTCCACCTGGGTCGTGGGCGGATGGCTACCCAAGTGTTGGGCTCCACCTGGTCGTGGGCGGATGGATACCCAGGTGTTGGGCTCCACCTGGTCGTGGGCGGATGGCTAACCAAGTGTTGGGCTCCACCTGGTCGTGGGCGGATGGATACCCATGCGTTGGGCTCCACCTGGTCGTGGGCGAATGGATACCCAGGTGTGGGGCTCCACCTGGTCATGGGCGGATGGATACCCAGGTGTGGGGCTCCACCTGGTCATGGGCGGATGGATACCCAGGTGTGGGGCTCCACCTGGTCATGGGCGGATGGATACCCAGGTGTGGGGCTCCACCTGGTCATGGGCGGATGGATACCCATGCGTTGGGCTCCACCTGGTCGTGGGCGGATGGATACCCATGCGTTGGGCTCCACCTGGTCGTGGGCGGATGGATACCCAGGTGTGGGGCTCCACCTGGTCATGGGCGGATGGATACCCATGCGTTGGGCTCCACCTGGTCGTGGGCGGATGGATACCACACGCTGATGTGCTCATCAGGGGTTATAGATACGGTCCTGGTTTTGCGAGGAGTTTCCCTTTTCCTGGCTCCCTCGTGTGCACGGAGCCACTGAAGCTCTATTGACAGCCGCCCCCCTCCCCAGGAGAATAACTCGATTTCCGAGTCAATAAATGGTTGAGCCCTTGCCACCCCCGTAGCAATCTTTCATTTTCTGCCCGAGCTTCGCAGCCCTGTCCCAGGAGTGCGCGAGACCCGTCTAATGAAACTTTTTTATCTTTATAAAAGATGGGATCAGATCAGGGCCTGCCGGCCGTGCAGCGCCACGGGAGGGGCCTTTATCTTACAAGGGCTGATCAGCCTCCAGGAGTGTCTATCATCTGGTAAAGGGACACACCTACCACTCTCCTCAGCTCTGCTTGTCTCAGCGAAGTTTAGGAAAGAAATCGGGAACCACAAGTGCTTCACTTTAGTAAAAATGACACCTCTGTTGCACTTACTCAGTTTATTTATAGTCTGTGGTGTTTTATAAAGTACAGCACCTACTCTCCTGCAAGTGCTTTCATATGATTCATTCCTTCGTTCTCATAATTCATTCCTCATAAGTGTTACTGTTCTGTGAGATGAACTAAGTTACTTTTTATAAGTTTCCATATTTAAATCAGTTCTGGATAAGGAGTCAGGCTGTTTTTGAAAGTGGGTGCCTGCAGCACATTTATTCTCATCTAGTAAGACCTAGGGGTTGTGCTTTCAGAACTGGGGTGCATCCCTGACTTCCATCACATGGCCCATGTCTACTGCCAGGTGGCTCCAGGTGATGAGCGATAAATCCTCGGTATGGAAGGTTCCTGGGACGCAGCCTACTTGGGGAGTGCCAGACTCTAAATGTATAGGTTCTGTGGACGGTCAGTTTAGCTATTCAGTTGGATGCAACCTAGGAACCTGGCAGTATAGTGCCTTGTTGGGCACAGTCCTTAATGAACTGTGGCCTTCTCACGGTAGACCATTCTCGTATGACAGGATGGACAAAGCGTAGTTGTTCACTAGCCTCAACCACTCTACTCAGTCCTTGTCCGATCTCTACAGACCACCCATACATGCAGTTGGCTTTCCTCTTGGTTGTTCTGTGCCCCATGGAGAAGCAGACAGATGGGTTGTAGGACTGAGGTGTCGCAGTCTCTGCCTTTCAACCCCTATGGTTCTTCATCTGGGCAGAGGAAATAGGATGGCTCCCACCGCTAATGCTGGCAAATAAGCAGGAACGCTACACAGTATTATGAGAAATTAGGAGCAACGAAGAGTATGGTCCCCATTGAAATAGCCCAAACAAGAACAATCAGCCTAGAATTCTAGATGCACTGAATGAATTCCTGACTTTATCCTTTAAGAAGCGATGGCCTGTGAGGCTTCTCTGGGTTTACCTATAGATCAGCTGGCCTCTGGGCCTAGCAAGACAGAATGTGCAACCTCTGCGGTTTAACAGACTTAAAGCATCTAAATCCTCAAATGTGGTTGGTTGTAGCCTTCCGCCGTCAAACAGAAAACAGGATCGCCTTCATCATTCTCACTTTTTCAGCTGCTCTTTATTCCTCAGACCCCTGCACATTCCTCAGCACAAACCTTCCTTCCCTTTTCTCCCTCGCTGCCTACTTGCCACTTCTTCACCATTACTCCTCTCCCACAGGCTAACTCTATATCTCCATTCCCCACTTACCCCATCATTCTTCATCCCCTCTTTCCCCGTCTCTACTTTTGCACTCACATCTCCATCACTCTCACCCCTCACTTCGTCTTTCTGTACTTCACTCACTTTCCAACCTCTACGTCGGTCTTCACTTTTCATTCTCCCTCTCTCGCTGCACTCCCACACCATCCTCTTCATCACTCACCCTTTAGTCACTTACTCCTCCTCACCACAATTCTCCCTCACTTTACTCCTGATTTTCTTCTTGTCTCACCCGCCCCCACTAACACTGATCACTTCCTCTCCCCCTCAGACACCGCCCCCTCCATCTTGCTCATCAGACACCGATCCTTGGATTCTTCTCCAGAAACGAAGCGGACTAATGTCGAGGGACAGCCTGACAATCCAGACTTCAATCTGTGAGACGTATTCCAGCAATTTCATACATTTTCTGCCCATTACCCAATTACCCAGTGAATGCTCATGATGCCAACCTTGCCATGGATCCCAGGGTTAAAAGAACTTACATTTTCCTCCTCACTGCATTGCCAAGAATTGACTCCTGGAGTCTGCGCACCCCTGCCATGACACCCAATGACGCCTAGTGCCACGTGCCCACCTTTCACCTGGAGGCCGGGGACCACCACCTCCTCGGGGCTTTAAACTAATATGATGCGGGGGTTGCGTGGCTGCCCTGCAGCCCCAGAGACCGCTACCTCACCGGCGTTTTAAACTAATACGATGTGAGGGGACAGCCCCAGGGACCACCACCTCCCTGGGGCTTTAAACTAACAGCTCCCCCCACATTCCTGGGGACCACCACCTCCCCGGGGCTACAATAAAAGAGTGAAGGGGGTCCGTTGTGGGACCCTGAGCCCTGGGAACCACCACTTCCCTTGGGCAATGCTCATTGGAGGGGGGCCACGCTGCCCCGCTCGTGGTGCCAATGATGGCCCTGGGGGCCGCCACCCCCAAGGCCGGCACCCGTTGTGTCCCAAAGAACCCACCTCCGGGGCATAGCTGTTTGCTTTTGCTTGGTGGGAGTTGTTAGCTCCCATCAAGCAAAAGCAAACAAACCCTACATTCTGCAAGTGAGAGCCCTTAAACAGCTTTCACTTGCAGAAAGAAGAGTTTTCCTCTGTTTCCCTACACGCAAATATGCATGCAAGGAAACAGATAAAAACATTGCTCCTAGAAGCAGGGAGATGCTTTTTAAAGCAGCGCCCTGCTTCTGGGAGCAATGCCGGTTCCGCAGGATGTGGGGGGCCAGGTAGGACCACGGGGTATTCAGGTTCCCCCAATGGTCCTGTCTCTCTTCTCTCTCTCATCCCATAGTGGGACGGAAGTGAGAGAGAGAGATTGTCATTGCAATGGTCTGTCCATGCAATGACTTCAAATGGTAAGACAAGCAGGATGTTCGGTACCAATGTTATTCTTGCGATGGGATGCAGAGCAGAACAGAGTCACTTCTGGGCTAATGTCAAGGTCTTGTGCTGTCACTCAGTAGGCTGAAGATTCAAGTCAGAGTATCGGCAGTGTGTTTGTTTATTTACTGGTGTTTTGACTGTTAAAATTTTCCTCGTGATGGAATATTCACATTTTTTTCCAATCACGAGTGGGTTGGACCGCCTTCGGTATGTCTGGAAGCATCACAATATTGAGCCTCCTATGGCCTAAAGGTTGAGGTCACAGACCCTCACACTGAAAGTTGAGGGTTCTACTCCAGGTGTGTCAGTGGTCATTTTCCTTCTTTAATTTCTTTTACACTTCAAAAGTTTATGGTTCATACTGAAAGGTGATCTCACTCTTTATAAATGAAAAATACATTTTCCTTTTCAATTTCTCAGAAATATCTAATTCTAAGTATATCATTCATCATAGCCTAAAAAAAATCTCTCTCCCCCTCTTTCTCACTGTCTTTCAATTTCACTTTTTCAGTCTTTTTCCCACTCACACACCCGCTCAGAACTTTATGCTTCCACTCAGACCCTAGTGCAACCACTCAGAGCCCCACTCAGACCCTCACACATCCACTCACAGACCCACTCAGACACTGATGCACCCACTAAGCCCCTTATGCACCCACTCTCACACCCAGACAGGCACTCTCACAACCACTCTCACACCCAGATACACCCTCTCACACCTATTCTCACACCCAGAGAGGCAGGCCATGGCCAACACTCGCCGGGCATGGCCAAAGTCCGTGCGCAGCTTGCTTAGTTGGGCGGGTTGGCCACAGGCCAGGTCTTGTGGGCAACTGCCGCTGTACATGGCCGAAGGCCATGTGCAGCGTTGGGTTGGGTGGTTATAGGGGGTTGGCTGCAAGGCCTGGCTGCAAGCCAGGCCTTGCCAGCAACCACCGCTGCGCACAACCAAAGGCCATGCCCCAACAGTGGTTGGATTAATGTATAGTAATAAAAATTACTGTAAGTAAAAAAATAAATTAAAAAAACATAGAAATTCACTGAAAAACAAAGGTTAAAGGGATGTTATAGTTAAGAAATAGAATTACCCCACAAATTACGGCACTCATGACACCTTTGATAACATCATTGATAATATCAATGGAACATTTGCAGTAAAAATTTTGATGAAAAAAACTGTGCATGGGGGGAGTGCGACTTATAGTTACCTTAGGGCAAGAGTTATAGTTACTTGAGATAGCTTTAACTATAACAGGTGGATTTCTATGGTTTTGTACATTTAAAATGTGAGCCTAACTATAAAGTCCCTGTAACATTTGTTTTTTTAAGGTGAATTGCTATGTTTTTTGTTAACTTTGTCATAAGTATAACGTCCCTTTAACCTTTGTTTTTTCAGTGAATATATTTATATATATATATATATATATATATATATATATAGCGAGAGAGATGAGCTTTGATATAACGCTTTTGCTAGGAAATTGTACATAGTCGATTTTATCTGTCCTTATACACTGCATTAGCTCCTATTTCTCTCCACACTATTATTATCTCCTTTTGTCCGTTCTCCACAATCCTTTCAAGTGAAACTTATATAATTTCCCTCTCGTGGGGTCTGTTTCTGTCCCATCCACCATTGTTCTCCTTATATCAATGGCTCCCCGTCATTACCACTTCCTTTTCTGCCTCATTTACCCCTCAGCTTTGTCCGCCTGTCTCCTTTCTCAGGAAGTGCCTTCCCAAGGCCTGTAAACGTAGGTAGCGAATTAGCTATTATGGGGACATTTTTGGGACTGAGGTATTCTTATGTAGTACCCGTCCTCCACCCCCACAACCGCTGGGAGCTCAGCTTTTAGTGCCCAGACATCATCTAGGTAGGGGGAGCAGCTATCAAAATGGCTGCCAGGGGGCCAAAGTCATGTTTCGAAACAAATATTGCACCTGATTTCACTTTATTGAGGGAGATAAAACACAAACTTGTATGAAATACAAGCTTTATCACTTTAAGACTTATTGCAAATCTTCAAGAGACATAAAGAAGTCATTTTTTCTTTTTTTTTTTTTCTTTTTTTTTTTTAGTATAAAATGTCCAGTTATCTAAATGTCTCCCTGGGAAAGTGTTCACATGCCGAAGACACAACACAAATACACACAACACGCAACGCCCTGTCGAATCCATGCAACGAACAGTATGATGGCACCCATATGATATATTTATTTATCGCAGTTCGAGATAGCCCAACCTCCACGCAGAGGTACTGCAGCCCTTTCCACAAGCATCAGGTCACTTTGTTTTTTGGGCACAGGGATATAAGTGATTTGCCCAGAATCCCAGGATGTTGCACTGACGCCGAGACTCGACCCCAGTTCCCTAGTTCCAAAGTCGGCAGCTCTTGCCGTAATGTCACATCCTCTCCCCCAACCAGCATGAGACAAGTGGTTTATTATATGGTTTGGTTGTGCGACTTCACCGTGTAGTAAGCTCACAAGTCTGTCTTGGGTCCATTAGGACTTGTTTGCAAAACCTTAGCTAAACCCTGGTGGCTGTGGCTTCGAGCAGTCCGACTTTAACAAAGGAACAAGCGCGAAGCATTTAGAAGTATCAGAACAGTTGAAAAAGAAGGAAATAGGCACAAAGGAAATCAGATACCAATTTATAAACAATAGATCTTATTTTACCTTAATTTGAGACATGGAAACAAACAAAATCAGTAGAGGGTTCCGGAGATATATAATATGAAGCAAAGAATAAACCATTGCTTCTCACTTAAATCCCAAACAAGCATTGGCACCAACTGCAGTTAGTGGGCACTGTGAAAACTTTTATAAAGGTGTGTTTGACTACTCCAGCCCGCTTTGGGCAACCAACTCTGGAAGAGAGCGAGTCAGGGGGGCCATTGAGGCTTGGCAGGAGAGGTACCTTGTAATGCGGTAGAGTTCCAGGGGCTATGGGCGAACCGTTGTAGATTTCAATGGAGTGGTCCTGATGCTAGGAATAGACCAGAGTATCACCCTCATTGACGACAACTGGTGATGAACAGTCATTAATTGGCAGCATCTTCTAGCCCTTGTCTATAAGTATGTCCAGCATCCTCCTATGGTGCTTCTTCTGCGGCTGAAGAGTTACTGCTGCTCCAATGCTTTTAATTTAATCCATACATATAATACCCCACATAGATGCATCACTGAATAGAGCCGGTAACTGTCCAAGATAATCCATTACTAAATAATTCACTAGACTATTTTAACATTTGCAGCCACGACTCAGAATGACTAGCCTGTAAATGTCAGAAAACACAACCAAATACGATGCCACAGAGCGCTTTAACTCCAGTCAGTAAGAACCCCAAAACAGCAAAGTCTACACAGAAATCTGAGTGCTCCGCAGCAGCATACAAGTGTTACAAATACGATATACTAATGCATGTAGTAATGCATTACTTTTGAGGGCACTGACCCATTACTCATTCCTTTTGTTTCCTGGCTGTGCACATGCTGGTGATTTGCTTTCTTTTTGATTAGGCCTTGCTTTGTGTTTGTTTCTGGGGTGAAGGTTTGTGGTGGCTGCAGTGGATACCCTCTTGGGAGAGCTTTCACACAGGTCCTATTATTTATGTGTTACAATGTTGTTAAATTGTGGCAACCTCCCACTTTTATGTTTGCAGGAGAAAGGTTGGGAGTGCTGCCGCGCGTATTCCCTTTCCCTTCTTGTAATACATCACTGACTGCACTCACACTAAACTATTTATGGTTTTTGTGGTTGGAGGTTTGTACTTTCTGTACACCAGTCTGTTTCTGTCACTCCACATTTACTACTCCTTTCAGATTGATCCCGGAGGATGTTTTTAGTTGTGCCACACATTCTTTGATGCTTATGGTTGCAGATGTGTGTGTTTGATTCTTTGCTGTCCGGTTCATGGACATGGTGGAAGAGTTGTGGGTGCCCCGGATTAGTGCTGTCATGTTTGTGGCTGAAGCGGGGTCGGCAGCAGGTGCATTGATGCTTAGATGTATGTGTGTTCTGCTGCATTAGATTTTTACGTCGAGCGCGCAAGCGCTTTGGCCTGTTGTAAGTATTGTGTGGTTTTAACCACACCCACCACACGTCTGTCACACCCACTCGTTTGTGGACCTGCCTTTCAAAAATCATTTGTTTTCATTGGTAAATGCTTTCCGTTTGTCCCTCCTTGGGGCAGTTTTGTTACCGCCTTGCAGACTGACCCGGTTACATGGATAATTGCACATTTGCTGATACGATTGACTGCGAGCAAACTTCTTTTTTCTTTTGTGTCGCTCCTTTCAGCTCATGGCGGCCGTGGCGCTTTGAATCGGCTCGCTTATGTCAGCTGTTTTACTTTTCATTTTTTATTTATTTGGCAAGAGAAGTCCAGTTATGAATTTACAACGCCAATAGCTCTAACTGGAGCAGCAAACGCAAGACCCATTGCATTGCAAATGCTTGTTATGTTTTGTGCTTGGATGCTTGTGGGGGCTGCACCATTAGTCTTTTCATATTTATGGCTGAAACTGTACGGATGCTGCTGGACTTCTCCTTTTATTATTGTGGAGAAAATGGTGTTGGTGCTACTGTGTCATTGCCTTCATGTTTGTTTTTGAATGCTGTGGGAGCTGCCACACTTGTTAGTTCATGTTTGTGGTTGGATTCTTCCTGGTACTGCCTTATTAGGCTTCTTATATTCATGGATGATGATTTGTGGGTGCTGCCAAACTTGTCTTTTTTTACATTTATTGTTCATGGAGTGCATTGGCCTTTTTTTGTATTTAATATGTGTGGTTGAAGGATTGCTGGCACCTTCCTATCGTGAGTTATGACTTGTGGGTGTTGATGTACCTCCATTTTTCCTGAACTGTGGTTGATGGTTCATTTTTGGTGCTTCCCTGTTGCTTTATTCCTGGGGGTGTGTCATAGGTGCTTCCGCACCAGCCAGGTCCACGTGTGATGCTGAGGCTTTGTGGTGTCCCCACACTGAGCCCTTTTTGTGGGCATTTTCTAACCATTTAGAAAACAGAACCAGGTCAGTTCAAAAGAGATAACTGTCTAATGGTTTTTATTATGGCTCTGGTCCAACCAACCGTGAAGTTATTTCAATCACCTTTGTAGAAAGAATGTTTTCCTCTTCCACACAATATATAACTCTGGCTGAGCTCTGGATGTGGGCTGTAGCATCCTACTTCCAACTAAAGCTAATGCATTTAACACCTAATACTTGAGCAGTCATTTCAACCAGTTCTCCAGACACTCAAGTGAACCACACAATATCACCTCATTTAGCATACTGTACTGTCTCATCCGTTATGCTATCATGAGGTATTTATGCTTTGAGGGTTCAACCCTCATGTCTTTCTCCAGCATCTTCAGAGGAGGCCAGGACATCACCCCACAGCTGCACCAGCATCCTTGTTACACAACCCTCTCCTTTCCACTCAGTACTAAGCGCTGCTCTCGCTTCTAGCCGCATCTCTACTGCTGTCTTACAGTTATTGTAAGGGGAAGGACTGGTCGCCCTCCAGTCTATGCATTCAATTCATCACTTCCGCAGAACCTCTGAGGCAATATAAATCAACAGTATATGTAGCTGAATGAGTGGCGGGCTACACACACCTGCGAAGAATTCAAATTTTACTAGAGGTATCTAAAAGATTTCTTTTGATGCCTTAATTCTGCGTTCTGTTCTTAGGTATAACTCTTACATTGGAAATTGGGCTATTCAAAAATGTTTTGTTATCCTTTTCAAGTCTGGCCTAGCTTCCTATATTACTCCTTTTTTGAATGACCTCTGTGCTGGAAATCTCACTGAGTAATGACAAATACTTACCCCTTCACAGTACTTTGTTGTTGATCTTCCAGGCACACTGCGGTCATCATTGATGGGTGGGCGGGTGTTGATTTCCAGTGGTCAGTGAAACAACTTTTGCATTATCTTTGAAAGACTGTTTTCCTGGTGATCTCAGATCTTAATGCCTCCTTTACAGTCCTGAAATTCCTTAGCCAGAGGTCAATGTCTTTAATTGATTTCCGTCCATGGAAGGATCAGCAGACTTGTATTGAACAAGTTGTGTGTGGGGAATTGGCACACCTGGTAGGTTTGCTGACAACGAATGGCTGTGTTGTGCCCTTGGGGATCTGTGGTGTCATTGAAGAGCCATTGACATCTCCTACTTTCAGGTGCCCATGGGGGGGTGACTTGAAATATTCAGGGTAGTAGAAGAATTGCGGCCTGCTCTGGAGTTTGGCAGATGGGTCACTCAGTCACAGCGGTGACTGATATCCCGTCTACCACGAATCTAAATCCCACACAATATAATGGGATTTAGATTTCGGCTGGCGGGATATCAGTCACCGTTGTGAGTGAGTAACCTGTCTGCTGAGTTCTAAATCAAGCCCTCAGTCTCCCTCTGTTTCTTTTCTGAACGGATGCATCTGACATTGAAATGAAATGTATTTCTTTGCTGTTTTTGAATGCATCTTTGTCCAACTTTTACTACTGTTTGTAGGTTTGGGCTCCAAATGGAACAATTCTTCTCCGGATTACTCCCACTATCGGTTTGAAGTAAATATTCTCACTGGAATATGTAGTGACTGTTGTCATGCAGACTTTAGCTCGCATTAGTTCGCATGTTTACCCTTTGATCTAATGTTTTATTCAGTCTGGTGTCCTTGCAGTTATAGCCTGCTTGTTCTGTGGCTGTGTTCATTATGGAAATGACGGGGACAGTGGAAAGTGCAGGAAACCCCCGGTCTCTGCGCCCACTTGTAGTTTCTGTGTGTGGGTTACTGCAGCTCTAGTGCACCCTGCGAGGGGGGAGGGGCGGGCATCTGGTTGTACTTACAGGGAAACTCTCTTTAAACACCACTTCTATCCCCCACGGAAATGTATATGTTTGAAAAAATTTCATATCTCTGTACATTTACAAAATTCATTGTTAGTAAAGCACGTGCAAGCTTTTTATGTTACACATAAACATTTTATTAGAATGTAAATGTGTTTGAAGTAAAGGGTGATATTCACCGTATTTCACCGACAAAACACCAGGAACAGTTTAAAACACCTTGGCCTAAAATCTGACCTCAGAACTATAGAAACAGAAAGCTGGGGGAGGGGTGGGTCTGCCAGGGTGTGACCTGATTAGTTATAAGGTTCACAAAACAACAGAACACAACATAACTGTTTTGCATTAACTTGGGCCTTTTCACATCCTTTATAAAATTAGATTTTATTGCCGTGGTGATTCCTTTGAGGCTCAATTTTGTGTTTCATAGAAGGAGTCCACGCAAAATAGGTGAACTGTATGGGGGGAGGGGGGGTCCCCAAGAGGGAACAGAGACCGTTACTGGAGCCCGGACGCATAGATTCTGTGCTTGTTCTACCAACCCGCAAGTGAAGCCTCTCACCACTGTGACCTATAGGAGAGCAAGCTTTGTCGTGCACTATGGTAGGTTCAACCCGGATGTGATGTACGTGGAGCCAAAGGAGCGGTGGTCTAAAGATGAGGCGAGGTATTAGGGTGCACAGGCTTCTAAGGGTTCAGAGCCAAGGCAGCTGTGGCCCTAAGAGTACAGTGGCTACTAAGGGTTCAGAGAGAAGGGATGTGTGCTCCTAAGAGTTCTCAGAGCCAAGGCAGCTGTGGCCCTCAGAGACAGCAGCGGCTACCAAGAGTTCAGAGCAAAGGCAGCTGTGGTCCTTAGACCGTGCAGTGGCTACCAAGAGTTCAGAGAGAAGGGATGTGTGCTCCTAAGAGTCTTCGGAGCCAAGGCTGCTGTGGTCCAAAGATAGTACAGCTGGGACAAGATTCGAGAGTATAGTGACTACTAAGAGTTCAGATCCAAGGCAGCTCTGGTCCTAAGAGACTGCAGTGGCTACTAAGAGTTCTCAGAGACAAGTCAGCTGTGGGCCTAAGAGTACAGTGGCTACTAAGAGTTCACAGAGCCAAAACTGTTGTGGTCCTAAGAATGCAGTGACTTCCAAAAGTTCACAGAGCCAAGGCAGGTGTGGTCCTAAGGGAGTACAGTGGCTACTAAGAGTTCACAGGGCCAAGACGGCTGTGGTCCTAATAGAGTGCAGTGCCTACAAAGAATAACTCATTTTCCAGGCACTCGCTGCTCTATTGTTGGCAGGGAAGTTCCATGAGGTCCACCCAGAGGCAGTTTTCAGGCAGTGCCTAGAATTGCTTAGGTTGCAGAAGAGGCTTCCAGGATGTTAAAGGCTGAGTGTTGGAACTTGCTTGGGTCCAGGAACCTGGTTGCATTACTGGTCTCAGAGAAGGTCCTGTAAAGTGACCCTGGTGGGATCTGTAAACGGCGAAGGGATTACACCGGCTCCAGTGACAAGAAGACAGTGGTCTTTTCGGTGTGATTTATAAGGAGCACGCAGGTGGCCTCCCATAGTCCTAATTCAAATGCAAGTTAGACTTGAATGAGGGTAATTGAGTGCTAAGAAGTTACTCTGGCCGCGGGAACCAGGTGGTGGAATTGTTTGAGGATCAAAGCAGATACGCAATGTAGGCGAGAGCAAGTTCTCGAAACTAGTCACCGGGTTGGGTCTGTGTGTCTGAGACTTGTACAAGGCCGTAGAGATGCAGGTTTAGGGATCTTACGTGACTTTGGTACATTTGAGCCACTATGCATTCACATGTTATTGAAATGTCTTGTTACGTATGATGGTATGAATCGAATAACTTGTACGCTACTAACCGCCTCATAGGAGGAAAGGGCTAATGAAAGACACGAGCCGGTCATGGTGTGGCACCTGGCTCCAATACCTTCACCTGGATGTTTTTTAAGGACATTTTAGATGAGGAAGGGGTTCTGTTCCAAGACCCTCCTAGTTGGGTGGAGACCACACGCGGAAGTCCTCAAACGGAGATGTCCTTACCCGCTGTACACCTAGACGATAAGTTGTACCAAGGAGTACGGAGGCCATGTCACACTAACATCACGTGTTTAATCCACTCCTGTTAAAATACATGGCTATGCAGTGTTGTTCTTGTGTGGCCCTAATAGTCAACCTGGTACCAGGGCCTCCACGGCAAATACATACTGTAATCTTCCCCAGGGGCCGAGTATACATTGGCTCATTCCTGAGGTGTCCAGGTTGGTGAAGGCTCCCTGTGCATATGTCACCACAATTCACATGTAACTATCTCTTTTTCTTCTTGGGAATGTATGGCTGTGTTGCAGAGGACAGAAATGGGGCTCACAAACTCATTTTATTCATCAAAATTCATTCTGTAGTGTCGCACCTATTAAAATCATTTTTTTCCTCCAAAACACACGTGTGACCAACAGAGTAAAAACAGAGTAAAGAGGCCTTGTATGGCTTCACCCCGTGATAATGTCAACAAATCCAGCTTGACTTCTTATGTCCAGGCGAGAAGTCCACTTCATCAGCTGCGCGACAGGTCTCCTTGTTATTCAGACATTTTCTTTGGGTCACTGCTTGCCTAAATATAACAAGGGCCCCCAAGACATCCATCAAGGCGGCTGAGAGGGTGACCGACGCTCAGAGGGGGCGGAGAGGAAGAGGGGACGTGAGATGCTCTGAAAGAGCAGGTGACCCGGTCAGGACAGGGGTGGTCGGGGGGGGGGGGCAGGGGGCAGCAAGGTGGACCCAGGGGCGCGTGGTGGGAGGGGCTACAAACGGAGCAAAATACAAGGAGCACAGAAGGAAAATGAACATAGAAAGAGCCCCCCTCAGTGGCTTGAACCGAAAAGGGCATGAAAGTGAGTGATTGGGGGGGCAAAGGGTGAGTGGTCAGGGAAGTGCGAAGTACTACCGAGGACGGCCCCCCGGGGGCGCGGGATGGGGGGGCGAGAGGTGCCAAAAAACATTGTTATCCTCAGAAAAGCAGAAATAACGCAAAAGGAAAATGCAAAGAGCCGTGTAAGTCATATAGCACTTAATGAGAAGAGGGAATGTAATCCCCGCCCCGAGAGCGGGGGCGACCTTCCATCTGCAGATTAAATGTTTACTTCCTGGAAATCGGGGTCCACGCCCCCACTGGTGGTGCTCGGGTGCAGGACGAGCTCTCCCCATCAGTGCAGGAACATGGGGGCTGAAAAGGGAGACTTTGGTAATAGACCCTGTGGTATTCACTCACTTTAATGAAATCAGACAATGTGCTTTTTAACAAAAGATGCAGGTCCACCTGCGCCGCCTTCTTGGCTTTCATCTGCCTCTGTCCCAGTCTTACCCTCTGTGCTTTTCTCCTGTGTTCCTTTCCTGTCGTTTACTCACCTGTCTGGAAAATGGATGTTTTGTGTTATAGTACAATAACCCCTGCGATACTTGATATCAGAACAAGGGCGATCCATTCACCTTCTTCCAGACTCTATGATTTGTTTCAGAACAAATATTTGAAGCTTCTTTTTTTATGTTCAGTTCTTTTCCATTTATTATGTTTTCTTGTGTATGCCCTCTAACGAGCATGTAAACAAAAGAGATAATGTTGGGTGGCTGTGAGCTGCCTTTGGTTGTCCGCTGACCTTTCCTGGACTCACCCTTCTGTTGCCTCCTCTCCTCCATCACAGTCACCAAGCTCCAGGTGAGCAAGTCCAAGCGCAGCCTCACCGTGCTGGAGAACGCCCTGATCCCGCTCACCTGTACGGTCCGCTCCCAGACCAGCCCTGAGTCGCACTTCGCGGTCCTCTGGTACGCCCACAAGTTCTCGGATGCCGACGGCAAGCTCATCCTGAAGGCCGGCCACAACGCGGCTTTCGAGTATGGCACCTACGCTGAGGAGGAGGGTCTCCGGGGCCGGCTGCAGTTTGAGAGGTCCCCCGCGGGCCTGTTCACCCTCAACGTCCAGCGGGCCAGCCTGGCAGACAGTGGTAGCTACTACTGCCACGTGGAAGAGTGGCTCCTGAGTCCCAACAACGCCTGGTACAAGCTGGCCGAGGAGGTCTCCGGCCTCACCGAGGTCACCGTCAAGCTGCCGGGTAAGTCTGCATTATTTTGGGATGCATGCTTGCATTTTATTTGGGTGATAAGAAGTCGTACCACATACAATTGGTGGCCTTTTACATAAATAATGCTTCGATTACTTACCAGTAATTGCATTACTCCAAGTCCTTCTCTCACTTTGATTCCTAACAAAGTGAGGCGCGGGGGCATGGTGTTTGGAATCAAAGCAAGATGGATAGTTCCCCTTACTTGGAAGATGGCGCCCAATGAGAGATGGAAGTGGACGGTCTCATTAGTCACTGACACTTTCTAGCCTCCCTCCCTTAAAAGTAACTTGCTGTGGAGACTCGGACATGACAAGGCAGGCTGGGCAAGAGGCTGATCCTTAAAAGAAACAAAAGGTTTTTGAGACAAGGGTGATTTGAGATTTTGAAGGACAGTAAGGGCGAAGAGTTGAAGGTCTCCTGTTGGTCAACGACCTCCATGTAAAGAAGCAAACTGGATCCCTTCACATATTATTGCCATCCGATGGGTCTTGTCCTTGGTTGAGGGAAGAAAGGCCCATCTTTGTCCCACACCCTGAAGGAATGTGTACGTGCAGGACAGATGCAGGACACTGCAAATGGAGATGCAGGGACTTGTATGTGAGGCCATGCTTTACTGAGGTGCAGGACACTACGTGTGTAAATGCATATCCTCGTGCCTACGACGGTGTAAGTGCAAGCACCAGTCGATTATGTTGGTGCATGGCCTTTTGTGCTTCCGGCGCAGGCCATGTATGCAAGTATGATTGTGCAGGACCGTACATGCACACACATGCAGGTGAAGGGCACTGCAGGCGTGGAATTGTAGGTGCATGGCCTTAAATGCCCACAGATGCAGGACATTCTCATTCTTTGAGCTGCAAGGACGCATGCATGAGTAGGTGTCTTGCACTTGTCATAGTGTCAGCTTGTGTATTTGTGAGGTGCAGGGACTTGCACCAGTGGGAAGTAACAAAGCGTACATGTAGATATCTAGGGTTGTAGGGCCTGTGGTGTGAGTTGATATAGTGCCCTGCTCTTGTCATGGTGTCAGGATATGTACATGCAGGGACCTGCATCAGTGGGTATAACACAGAGTACATATAGAGATCATAGAGCACACGGTGAGTACGCCTTTTGCGCCAGTTCATGTAGTGCCTCGCATGTGTCATGGTGTCAGGCTGTGTACGTGTGAGCTGCAGGTGCTTGCACCAGTGGGATATGACACAGGGCACACGGTGAGTATGCCTTTGGCACTGGTTGATGTAGTGCCTCGCACGTGTCATGGTGTCAGGCTGTGTACGTGTGAGCTGCAGGTGCTTGCACCAGTGGGATATGACAAAGAGCACACAGTGAGTACGCCTGTGGCACTGGTAGATGTAGTGCCCCACCCTTGTCATGGTGTTGGGCTGTGTACGTGTGAGCGGCAGGTGCTTGCACCAGTGTGATATGACACAGAGCACACGGTGAGTATGCCTGTGGCACTGGTAGATGTAGTGCCTCGCACTTGTCATGGTGTCGGGCTGTGTACGTGTGAGCGTCAGGTGCTTGCACCATTGGGATATGACACAGAGCACACGGTGAGTACGCCTTTGGCACTGGTTGATGTAGTGCCTCGCACGTGTCATGGTGTCAGGCTGTGTACGTGTGAGCTGCAGGTGCTTGCACCAGTGGGATATGACACAGAGCACACGGTGAGTGCGCCTTTAGCACTGGTTGATGTAGTGCCTCACACTTGTCATGGTGTCAGGCTGTGTACGTGTGAGCTGCAGGTGCTTGCACCAGTGGGATATGACACAGAGCACACGGTGAGTACGCCTGTGGCACTGGTAGATGTAGTGCCTCGCACTTGTCATGGTGTCAGGCTGTGTACGTGTGAGCTGCAGGTGCTTGCACCAGTGGGATATGACACAGAGCACACGGTGAGTGCGCCTTTAGCACTGGTTGATGTAGTGCCTCACACTTGTCATGGTGTCAGGCTGTGTACGTGTGAGCTGCAGGTGCTTGCACCAGTGGGATATGACACAGAGCACACGGTGAGTACGCCTGTGGCACTGGTAGATGTAGTGCCTCGCACTTGTCATGGTGTCAGGCTGTGTACGTGTGAGCTGCAGGTGCTTGCACCAGTGGGATAGGACACAGAGCACACGGTGAGTATGCCTTTTGCGCCAGTTCATGTAGTGCCTCGCACTTGTCATGGTGTCAGGCTGTGTACGTGTGAGCTGCAGGTGCTTGCACCAGTGGGATATGACACAGAGCACACGGTGAGTACGCCTTTAGCACTGGTTGATGTAGTGCCTCGCACTTGTCATGGTGTCAGGCTGTGTACGTGTGAGCTGCAGGGACTTGCACCAGTGGGATATGACACAGAGCACACGGTGAGTACGCCTTTAGCACTGGTTGATGTAGTGCCTCGCACGTGTCATGTTGTCAGGCTGTGTACGTGTGAGCTGCAGGTGCTTGCACCAGTGGGATATGACACAGAGCACACGGTGAGTACGCCTTTAGCACTGGTTGATGTAGTGCCTCGCACGTGTCATGTTGTCAGGCTGTGTACGTGTGAGCTGCAGGTGCTTGCACCAGTGGGATATGACACAGAGCACACGGTGAGTACGCCTTTAGCACTGGTTGATGTAGTGCCTCGCACTTGTCATGGTGTCGGGCTGTGTACGTGTGAGCTGCAGGGACTTGCACCAGTGGGATATGACACAGAGCACACGGTGAGTACGCCTTTAGCACTGGTTGATGTAGTGCCTCGCACGTGTCATGGTGTCGGGCTGTGTACGTGTGAGCTGCAGGTGCTTGCACCAGTGGGATATGACACAGAGCACACGGTGAGTACGCCTTTAGCACTGGTTGATGTAGTGCCTTGCACTTGTCATGGTGTTGGGCTGTGTACGTGTGAGCTGCAGGTGCTTGCACCAGTGGGATATGACACAGAGCACACGGTGAGTACGCCTGTGGCACTGGTAGATGTAGTGCCTCGCACTTGTCATGGTGTCAGGCTGTGTACGTGTGAGCTGCAGGTGCTTGCGCCAGTGGGATAGGACACAGAGCACACGGTGAGTACGCCTTTAGCACTGGTTGATGTAGTGCCTCACACTTGTCATGGTGTCAGGCTGTGTATGTGTGAGCTGCAGGTGCTTGCACCAGTGGGATATGACACAGAGCACACGGTGAGTACGCCTTTAGCACTGGTTGATGTAGTGCCTTGCACTTGTCATGGTGTTGGGCTGTGTACGTGTGAGCTGCAGGTGCTTGCACCAGTGGGATATGACACAGAGCACACGGTGAGTACGCCTGTGGCACTGGTAGATGTAGTGCCTCGCACTTGTCATGGTGTCAGGCTGTGTACGTGTGAGCTGCAGGTGCTTGCACCAGTGGGATATGACACAGAGCACACGGTGAGTACGCCTTTGGCACTGGTTGATGTAGTGCCTCGCACGTGTCATGGTGTCAGGCTGTGTACGTGTGAGCTGCAGGTGCTTGCACCAGTGGGATATGACAGAGCACACGGTGAGTACGCCTTTAGCGCCGGTTGATGCACTTGTCATGGTGTCAGACTGTACGTGCACGGACGTGCCTCAGTGAGCTGTAACACAGAGTACATACAGAGGTCAGGGGTGAAGGGTACCCTTGAACTGAGTATTGATGGAGGACCTCCAGCTGCCTTTATTGGGGCTAAGAAGAGGGACCGCCCCATAAAGGCCCTTGGTGTAAGAGAAGTCTGGGGCAGAAAACAACCCTTTAAATGAATCACAGGCCAAGGTAAAAAAACACAAACCGGAAAAGTGAAATCTGCTGCCAGAAGCGCTTGTGCCACTCCCTCGAAGAGTGATTATCTCTGACTACCAGAGAGCTGGCAAGCAGCTGCCAGGCAAGCTGTGCCTTCCTGGGCGAGAGCCAGACACGCCAGGCCACGCTGGGAGGAGGTGTGTGGGGGCAGAGAGCGAGCTGGCAGGCAAGGCACTCCCTTACTTCTGGTAAGGCAGCCTGGTACAGCGCTGCGAACCCCTTTCACGTCCGTAGGCGCTAGGAAGGGTAAACTTCCTACTGGGTTGTCACACGAGAGTCCGCAGGCCTGCATGTACACCTCGTGCCCTGAGTTTGTAAAGAAAGCTCTCACTAGAGGGGCACCTTTCCGGTCCACAGGTCTGCATGTACACCTTGTGCACTGAGCTTCTAAAGAAAGCTCTCACTAGAGGGGCACCTTTCCGGTCCACAGGTCTGCATGTACACCTTGTGCACTGAGCTTCTAAAGAAAGCTCCCACTAGAGGGGCACCTCTCCGGTCCACAGGCCTGCATGTACACCTTGTGCACTGAGCTTCTAAAGAAAGCTCTCACTAGAGGGGCACCTCTCCGGTCCACAGGCCTGCTTGTGCAAGGCTCCACAGGCCTGGCTGTGCTCGCAGGACTTCTGAAGAGGGCTGTCTCACGAGAGGGGCACCTCTCCGGTCCACTGGTCTGCATGTACACCCTGTGCCCTGAATTTCTAAAGAAAGCTGTCTCACGAGAAGGGCACCTATTCGGTCCACAGGCCTGCTTGTGCATGACTCCACAGGCCTGCCTGTCCAAGAAGGATGTCTAAAGAGGACTGTCTCACGAGAAGGGCACCTCTCCGGTCCACAGGCCTGCCTGTGCACGGCTCCACACTCCACAGGCCTGTCCACGCAGGACTTCTAAAGAAGGCTGTCTCATTAGAGGGGCACCTTTCCGGTCCACAGGCCTGCATGTACACCTTGTGCACTGAGTTTCCAAAGAAAGCTGTCTCACGAGAAGGGCATCTTTCCGGTTCAGAGGCCTGCTTGTGCAAGGCTCCACAGGACTGCCTGTCCACGCAGGAGTTCAAAGAGGGCTGGGCTCGAAGGGCCGGCGCCATAACGGACGTCTTGTACCCGGAAGGGACCGGTCAAACCGTTTTTTGGGCAAAGTTTGCGCCCTCACCTTTGGACGCCACCCCTCACAGGCACCAAGTTGGGGGGAGAGGTGCAACGGTCACTGAAGAGGCCAAAAGGGGGTTTGAGTCATTCAATCCCCCAATGAAGAGGCAGGGGGACACCTGCAGGGGGACACAGTTAACAGCACGCTGTCCCTTTGAGGAGCAGACAGATGACCCAGGACAGAGCACGAGAGGGAGCGAAGAAAAACCACCCTCCCACCCCTATAATACAGCATCTACTCGCAATGCCCGACAGACAAGAGGGTCAAGTGGAAATTAAAGGAGGTTTTACCAAAGTTGACGGTAAGCACACCTAGTAAGCCAGTGCACTATTGGAAGGCCACTCACCTGGGGATGCCTTACAGCGGGGTGAAAAGGAGACGGCAAAGGGGAGTACGCAGAGCACAGCACTCGCGGCCCAGACCCGCGCAATCTAGCGAGTTGGGCCTAATCCAACTAGAGGCTACCCCCTCAGAAAAACATGGTAAAACAAACACTATGGAGCGACCCCCTCCAAGGCGAAATGTGGGATTGCCTACAGAGAAAAGGGTCAAAGAGAGATGCCAAGCAGAGGCCAGAACTCAGAGGCCGATCAGTCACTGCTATTTCTTGATGTAAGAACTGAACTGTTTATTTTGAATTTGATTGATTTGATTTATGAGACCACCAACAACTGGTGATGATGTAACAACATTAATGTGATTGTGTTTGCAGTGATTATGAGGGCTATGTGATAGAAATGAATGCTTCGCCAGGACAATGTTTTCAATACTTATGGGCAATCGTATATGCCTCTATGTTAATAAAAGCAGCCAATTTATATCCACAGGCAGATGGTTGTGCTTTGTTGGTTTGTTTTGAACGCCGTTTTGCGGGGTCATCATGGGATGTAGAAGGTACTGGAGTGTGACAAGTGCGGGAGTTAGGGCACCTCTCGGGTCCAGAGGCCTGCCTGTGCATGCAGGACTTCTAAAGAAGGCTGTCACAAGAGAGGGACATCTTTCCAGTGCACAGGCCTGTGCACGCAGGACTTCTAAAGAAGGCTGTTGCAAGAGAGGGGCATCTTTCCAGTGCACGCAGGACTTCTAAAGAAGGCTGTCGCAAGAGAGGGGCATCTTTCCTGTGCACAGGCCTGTGCACGCAGGACTTCTAAAGAAGGCTGTCTCACGAGAGGAGCATCTTTCCAGTGCACAGGCCTGTGCACGCAGGACTTCTAGAGAAGGCTGTCGCGCAAGAGGGGCATCTTTCCAGTGCACGCAGGACTTCTAAAGAAGGCTGTCGCAAGAGAGGGGCATCTTTCCTGTGCACAGGCCTGTGCACGCAGGACTTCTAAAGAAGGCTGTCGCAAGAGAGGGGGCAGTGTTGACTCATGGGAGAGGAGAGGTCTGCGCCCCCTTGCCTGATTTGGGGTCCTGTCAGGGAGAGGGTCTCCTGGGAGGGTGTAGTGTCTCCCTTCCCCTTGGCTAGTGTTCAGCCCTGCAAGGGAGCCAGCTCTCCCGCCCCTTGCCTAGTGCGGGTTCCTCCTGGAAGTGAGCAAGGGCTCCCTTGTGTTTGGGTGGTGTGGGATCTTGGTGGGACCTCACCATTTATACACTACTGCACAGTCAGTCACAGTACACCACTCAGTAACTCACATATTTATACACTACTGCATAGTCAGTCACAGTACACTACTCAGTAACTCACACATTTATACACTACTGCATAGTCATTCGAACCCAAGACCTCATACATTTATACACTACTGCATAGTCAGTGACAGTACACCACCCAGTACCTGCTGACTACCAGCAGCATACCAGACGCCCAACCCACACACTATTAAAACACCTTCACAAATAGCACATCTGCAGTACACATCGAAGTGTGCTTTAGTGATTTACATGCTCAGACACCCAGAGATATGCATCATATACTCCACACCCATACATACATCCTCTGTGTAAACGTGCATGCTAACGTGGCCTATGTGCACATTGCACCCCCTCATGTAGGTATGTCCTTACACCTCACACACATGCACACCACCTCACGTACTCTGCGCCCTCCCCGCCCCCTCTAACGAGTACCTCCCCGGTCTAGCTGCTCAGTCCGGCCTTGCAGTAAGCCGCTCTGGCCCTCTTTAGGGAGGGATCCTGCCTCGTTGGTTTCTCCTTCCGCTGATCAGTCATTGACCGGCTCTTTAATTAAGCCCTGGGCGCTGCGCGCTTTCCGCTGATCCGGACTTAAGTCCGATTAATTCGTCTAATGAGGCATCGCCACGGATCTGATGGAGTGGGAGCCGGATGTGGTGGGAAGGCGATTATCATTGGTCGGGGCAGAGAAGGGCAGTATGGAAACATAACTCTGTGGTTGTGGGTCCCACAGCCACACACCTCCTAGGGCCAGTCATTTCAGAATTGTCAATGGCCTCATCTCTCTCTCTCTCTCTCTCTCTCTCTGTCTCACAGAAAACAACCTGCAGATGAGCCAACTGCAGCGAAACATCTCCGCCCTGGAGAGCGAGCGGGTGTCCATGGAGTGCACCATCACCAACCGCACGAGTGCCGATTCACGGATCACAGTGGGCTGGTACGTGTGGAAGCCGGGGCAGCCCGAGAAGCAGAGCGTGCTGCAGCTGACCCGCGAGGCCACGCTGCGCTACGGAGAGGGAGCTGTGGAAGGAGACCTGTCCCAGAGGCTGCAGCTGGAGAGCCCCGCCCTAGGCCTGTACCGCCTCGCCATCCAGCAGGCGGAGCTGCAGGACAGCGGGGTCTACAACTGCCGGGCCGAGGAGTGGCTGCTCAACGCCAACAACGAGTGGTACAAGCGGGCCGAGGACGTGTCTGGGCTCACTGTGGTGAACGTGCAGCTCCCAGGTGAGAGGCATTAGTGATTCAAGGTGGGGGGACTTCAATGTGTGCTCATCATGGCAGCTGCAAAAAGAGTTCAGGGATTGGCCTAGCTCTTTGAAAGCAAACATCTCAAAGAGAAGAGGGAATGAAAAGTTAGTAATCGTACCTTAGTTTCTAACCTTGCAGACACCGACCTAGGCCAAGAATCAAGCAGTGGTGAATTTGTGAGTGAAAGGTTCAGTGCGCCTGCTCATGCTGTACTGATTCTATGGGCAAATCACGTACAACTGCTGCTCTGTGTGTGAGTGAAGCCTGCACAGCTGTCCCTAGTGCCACACCTGCCATGTCTGAGGAAAGCCTTATCTGCTCCCATCCCCGCTTTGTGTGTGCTTGCACAGCTGTCCCTAGTGCCACACCTGACGTGTCTGATGGAATCCCGCTGTGCTGCCTCCCCGCTCTGTGTGTGTGTGTCTGTGTATGTGTGTGAAGCCTGCACTGCTGTCCCTAGTGCCGCACCTGCCGTGTCTGAGGAAAGCCCGCTGTGCTGCCTCCCCACTCTGTGTGTGTGTGTGTGTGTGTCTGTGTATGTGTGTGAAGCCTGCACTGCTGTCCCTAGTGCCGCACCTGCCGTGTCTGAGGAAAGCCCGCTGTGCTGCCTCCCCACTCTGTGTGAGTAAAGCTTGCACTGCTGTCCCTAGTGCCACACCTGCAGTGTCTGAGGAAAGCCTACTTTGCTCCCATCCTGCTCTCTGTGCGAGTGAAGCTTGCACTGCTGCCCCTAGTGCCACACCTGACGTGTCTGATGGAATCCTGCTTTGCTGCCTCCCCGCTCTGTGTGTGGGTGAAGCTTGCATAGCTGTCCCTAGTGCCCCACCTGATGGGTCCAAGGAAAGCCTACTTAGCTCCCATCCTGCTCTGTGTGTGAGTGAAGCTTGCACTGCTGTCACTAGTGTCGCTCCTGCCGTGTCTAAAGAAAGCCTTCTCTGCTGCCTCCCCGAACTGTGTGAGTGAAGCTTGTACTGCTGTCCCTAGTGCCTCACCTGACGTGTCTGAGGAAAGTCTACTTTGCTCCCATCCTGCCCTGTGTGTGAGTGAAGCTTGCACAGCTGTCCCTAGTGCTGCACCTGCTGTCTGATGGAGGCCTGCTCTGCTGCCTCCCTGCTCTGTGTGTGAGTGAAGCTTGCACTGCTGTCCCTAATGCCGCACCTGACGTGTCTGAGGAAAGCCTACTTGGCTCCCATCCCTGCTCTGTGTGAGTGAAGCTTGCACTGCTGCCCCTTGTGCCACACCTGCAGTGTCTGAGAAGCCTACTTTGCTCCCATCCTGCTCTATATTTGAATGAAGCTTGCACTGCTGTTCCTAGTGTTGCACCTGCCGTATTTGAGGAAAGCCTACTCTGTGAATGAAGCTCGCACTGCTGCTGTGTGTATTGTGTTTCCACTGGTGTCTTCTGTGCCACACTTGCTGCGTGAAGTACCTTTCCTCTGTTGCGTCTCATGCAGCTCACGCTTGAGCTGATGTGTGAGGGAGGCTCGCACTGTTGTTCCCTATGCTGTACCCATTTTGGGCGTGAGTGGACTTTACACTGATGTGTGCACCAAACTTTATCAGTTCTTTGTGAGGGAAGGTTGTACTGCTGCTGCATTGCATGTGTGAGAAACTCAGTCTTTTGCTGCTTTGAGGAATGTGTGCTCTGTTCCTGCCAGTATTCAGTTTGGTGTGTGTGGGAGGGAAACAGCACTGCTGTTGCATGCGATGTTCCTGCTTTTGTGTCTGAGCTGTGCTTTTACTACTGTCTTGCTGTACTTCCATGTGTGAAGGAAATGTGCTTTATTGCTGCTTGTGCTGCACCTGCCCTGTGTGTGAGGGAAGCTTGCACACTCTTTGTTGTAATTATTACGTTTGTGATAGACACAGGATTTATAGCTGCTGTACTGTACTTGTGTGGTTAATGAGGGAAGGTTGTGCTGCAGTTGCCCGTATTTTGTGGGTTACTGAAGATTGAGCTGCAGCCGACTGTTATTTCTGGAGTGTGTGAGGGAAGCTTGCACTGCTGCTGCCTGACCTGCTCTTGTTCTGCGACTGAGGCAGGCTTGTGCATGTTCTAACCATGTCCTGTATGTGTGGGAAGCCTGCATCTGTGCTGCCTTTGCTGTACTTGTTTTGTGGTGGCTGAAGCTTACTCTGCTGTTGCCTGAAGCACACCTGTTCTATGTGGAAGAAGCTTGCATCACTGCTACCTATGCTCCCAGCTTCTCCATAAGATTTCCATTGCTGAACTAATCAGAAGTGGGTATAGCCTGACCGACTCTGGAATCAACATAGGCCACCCTCTTGTTTCCAAATCTTCCCACCTGACAGAGGCTTGTTCTGTGGTCTGCTGGGATACACCCACTATGCACCAGTGCTCCGGCTGGTCGCATTAGACTCCCGACGCAAGTGTGTGTGTGTCGTTGCAAGACGGTTGACAAGTTGGTTGTATCTAAAATGGCTCTTTTTCCCATGGCAGAGGAGGCATTGCAGCTGGACACCGCATTGTCCAACGTCACCGTGGCAGAGGGGGCGCCCTTCCAGCTGGACTGCAGCATCCTGTCCCGGTCTAGCCCCGACTCTCACTTCGCCCTGCTCTGGTACGTGCTCCGCGCCAAGGCCGGGGATGGTCAGGTGGAGAAGGAGCCGGTGTTCGGCGTGGACCATGATGGTGTCTTCAAGCCAGAGTCCGCCCGCTGGCAAGGCCGGCTCCAGTTCCAGAGACTTGCGCCAGGGCTCTGCAGGCTGACGGTGCTGGCTGCCCAGGCAGCAGATGCTGGTAACTACTCATGCCACGTGGAGGAGTGGCTGCCCCGGGCAAAGGGAGCCTGGTACCGGCTGGTGGAGGAGGAGTCTGGGGTGTCGGTGATCCAAGTGACCAGCACAGGTGAGTGAGAGTCCTGTTGTGCCCACACAGTGCTACCCAGATCAGTAGCCTCAGGGGTGCACTTGTTATGTGAATTTGTAGAGCGCAGCTAATCGCCCGTGAGTGTATCCAAGGGCTGAGTAGGGTAGGCCGGAGGGAGGCGGAGGTCATACTGGTTTTGTCTGGAAGAGCCATGCCTTGAGGTTCCTTTTGAAGTCCATGAGGAAGGGGGAGATTTTGAGGGGTTGCAGAGGTCGTTCCAGGTCTTGGCTGCGAGTTACAAGAAAAAGCGTCCTCCGCTTCTGGCCTTCATGATGCAAGGGAGGTGTGGTCTTGCCTGAGACGCAGTTCAAAGGTGTCTTTTACATACCTTTAAACATTAATAAAATACAAATGGTAACACTGCAGCAGAAAACGTGATCAGTGTAGAGTCACTCTGCAGGGACTCCGAGGGCTTCACTCAACATCAGAGGGTTTCCAAACAAGGCTTTAAAAGAAAACCACTTCTAATCCAAAGCACAGTGTCCAAGTGTATGGGATGCACAAAGTGTTGTGTGTCCCACAGGTTGTAATCAAACCTCAGGAAGATGTTTGCTGTTCTAACCTCTGGTGGCAGCTGATGTCCCTTCCATCAGGAAGTAACTGTAGGCCCAGAAGGCTAAGATGAAGTAAAATGCAGGCCCAACCAACAACTGTCTCTAATCCCTGATATATGGCCCTTTACCAATGATGACCAATTGAATGAAAGACAAAACCACGAAACTCTAATTTAGGACTGTTATTTCATGAGCAGAGCAGTTGTTGGCCTATTCTCAGGGGCCCTGGAATTATGCGGCAGGAGAGGGCTAAATTATGCAGCAGTATTCAGTAAATTATGTGGCAAGAAAAGGCACATTAAACAGGATAATGTGGCACATTTTGTAATAGAACTACTTCATTATTTCGTCTTTTTTAAACTTGGTGACACTTTCTGGGCTTTGGTTGCACCTCATAAGTACCAGTTTAACACCAGATATAGCAATAAGCAACAGAATAGTGGCCAGTAAACCTTTGCAAAGGGCCTTCCACTGCACGTCCACACGTGCACTGGATTTTGAGTAACTTTTGAACTGTTTGAGCTAGAAAACATTTTTTTTTTGGTTAAAATCTGCAGATTATGTGGCAGATGGTGGGTTAAGTGGCAAATGCTACAGATCTAGAACTAAGCAAAAATGGCAGCAGCCGCACAATCACATGATTCCAGTGGCCCTGGCTACTCTCCACTCTTTGCTATGAGTGGCCACAGTTGCCAGCCCTCCATAAACCCCCACAGCCTCGCTTCGAGAAGCACGAGGTGGTTCAGGCTGCAGATTGGCCTCAGAAGGGATCTCCTTGCCCAAGGTCACTTTTGGTGCTCTCAATAATCTTTCTCTTTAAACTTGTGTGAAGATCTTTCCCTCAAGCCTTCATGGAAGGTTTAAGACTCGCTCTAGTGCTGCAAGGTCGGACAGGATCTATCACGGCACCTCATAGGACCCATGGATCTGCTTATTGTGGGCAGCAAGGTCTTTCGGCCTCCCAGTCGCAACGGATGAGCCTTGTACTTTGTGTACAGCCGGGGACACAACCATGAGGCAGCTGATCGAGGTGGGGTCGGTTGGTAGCTCCATGCAAGTTATGCCTCCAGCTTGGGCCACTGTTCAGGATTACTGCAGAGGTGATGTGCCCACCATGCGTCTCCCCAGGATGTCCACATGCCACCCCCCCCCCCCTCCAAGAGCCTGGGGAAGACCAGTGTTAAATCCTCGCTGGTTCTTCATCACCTTCTCCAACTGTCGGTCAATGGCCAGTCTACAAGCGCCTTGAAGCAGTTACTGGAACACTGCAATGGACTTTTCTACCCTTGGTGTTCACACCTTTTATTAAATTGAAGCGGCAACAGTGGTAATCCTGGTGGCACGCCATTTACTTTGGAATAGCCTGGCTCGGACTGCGGTAGACCTGGATAGTCGCCTTTCAGAAGCACTTCAAAGTCTTGGCTTCTCAAGAGGAGCTGGACTTAGGGCATGATTTAGATATTGGTGAAGAGGTTACTCAGTCACAACGGTGATGGATAGATAGGCCTCCAAAATCTAAATTTCATTATTTAGATTTCGGTGGATGGGATATCCATCACCGTTGTGACAAAGTGACCTGTCAATCAATACGTAAATCAGGCCCTCAGTATGTAAGAAACTGCATGCCCGCTTCCTCAGTGTTTGAAGGTGTGAGATAATAGACATTCTGTAATGCACTGGATGAAACAAAGGGAACATCTGAGGCCTGTACCTATAAAATTAATTTATTGACCCACCTCTGATATTTTCCTGGTTTCTAAAGACCACTTGAAGTGAAGAGCAGGAGTTACATGTGGCCTGGCGAGAGCGCCCCTGAGTGGCCTGATTTCTCCAGCCCATCTTTCCATGTCCTCCTGAATCAAGATGCAGCCGGCATTGAGCGCTTCAGCTCAAGCACCCTTCTTTCTTAGTTTGCGCTGCCAGGTTTCGCCCTGTTTAAGATGCATTTTGTACCTTCTCTAGAATGGCCTACATCCAGGCACTTTCACTCAATCGTTCGCTGGCCTGCACAGAGACCTCCTTCTAACATCGGTGTCTCCTGTGTGAACAATCCGATTGTTGTATCCTCTGGAAAAAATTAGCTATTGCACCTATCCATCACTTGTTCTTATTTTATTGTTTTATTGCAGGTTTTGTAAAGTGCTTCCAACTTCCCTAAAGTATGCCTGTTTAAAAGCACTGGAACCTTTTCTGAACTTCAGTAGGTTCCTCACACCACCCAGAAGCTGGACTTCTAATTACTTCTCTCTTCAAGTCATCCTCTAAAAGAGTTGTCAAATGCTTTGCATAACTTGAGCCATCCACATTGGCTAAAATCCCAAACACATCTCTCTGTAGTGAAACTATCTCCTGCTTTTGTTTCATTCTAGTATATAATATCCAACGAGTTGCGTAAATGATCGTGTTTTCTGACCATCTTGTATCATTTATCAGGTTTGTTCGGCAATATCTATGTCACAAGACATCTTATTTTCTGCCGTCCATCCCCTTGCCAGACACCATGTTCCTTAATAGTGAATTGTATCTACTTCTAGATGTACTGGGCTGTACTGGCCAAGTCCTTCCCTGTCTGGTTTGTGGAGACTCTCACCATGGGGGAGTCTGAAACATTCAGTCATTTCGAGTATTTATTTGTGGAGGATCTTTGCCTAGCACTTCTTGTTGCTGGTATCTTCAGACATGGTCAGGTAGGAAGAACGGGTTGATTATTGGACGGTGAAGTTACCATCCAAACAGGTGGGGTGAGAACTAAAGTCTGAAATTCTTCAGAAAGACCCTTCTTCCATAGACCATCTCAGGTGCAGTTGAGATGGAACTTTTCAGGTGTTTTCTGAACTTCACGTGGTTCGGTTCAACTCTTAGGGTGAAGGGCCTTCCGGAGTCCTGGTCCTTTCCCATTCGAATACCTGCCACCCTTATTTAGCCTCTTGAAGGATTTTTGGCTGATCCGATGGGTAGACATCTTTTTACAGAAGGATCTTTATCAAACTTTGAATTTGTCCTTATTGTCCAGCTTCCTTTCATCAAGGACTCGGGGGAGCACCATTGGCATGTATTGGAATCTGGTAAAAGAGTAATTGATGCCTTTTACAGAAGTGGTTCCTCTAAACTCTGTACCCTTCACGAAGCTGATCCTCGACTCCCAGCCCTAAGCACACAGGCGTGAGGACCACAGCATTGTGGACAATTCTTGAAAGCATGAGGATTGTCTGCCTGCTTGTCTGCAAGACATTTAGGGCTCGACTTTTCACTGGGGATGGAGTGCTTGCAGTGGTGGAAATATCTAAAATAAAGTATCTAGCATCATCAACAGTAGGTAGTGCGGAAGGAGAGCTCAGCCGGACATCGGATCGTGAGGAGAGGAAGGTCCAGCGATGAAACCTGCAGACAGAATTTTTCACCTCTAAAATTTGGGATTGCAAAAAGATAGATTTGGGCACATCTAGGATTGGGTGGCTGGTGGGCATTTCATCTCTACAACTTGATGGACACAGGGACTCTCATGGGCAGAGAGTTTCCAATCTCTACTCTAGGCCTGAACAATTCAATAGAGCTTTCTGAGATAATATATTCCTCTAGAACTTGGTAGTTTTGGGAGCTTACAGATGGA
Source organism: Pleurodeles waltl (assembly GCF_031143425.1). Classification (NCBI taxonomy): domain Eukaryota; kingdom Metazoa; phylum Chordata; class Amphibia; order Caudata; family Salamandridae; genus Pleurodeles; species Pleurodeles waltl. The sequence continues at coordinate 1,515,315,285 of NC_090447.1, forward strand.
CAATGACTTTCACACCTAGACTGCAGTATTCAGCAGTTCAGTGTAGGGTGGTAAACCTATTTTTGGTGGTCTGCTGTCAATACAATGTAATATTTGTGTTTGGAAAGTTAATACATGTGACATTTTCCCTGAAACAAAACTGGCTAAGAACAGGATCTTACTACATGTTCACCTTGTTTCCTTCTCCCTCCCATCAGGTTCAACCATGCAGTCCGTCATCTGCTCCAACGACAGCCTCTTCTACTTCGTGGTCTTCTACCCCTTCCCCATCTTTGGCATCCTCGTCATCACCATCCTCCTGGTGCGCTTCAAGACGCGCCACTCCAGCAAGAACTCGGAAGGTAAAAACGGGGTCCCCCTTCTGTGGATCAAGGAGCCGCATCTCAACTACTCTCCCACCTGCCTGGAGCCACCGGTTCTGAGCATCCACCCCGGTGCCATTGACTAAGAGTGCCCTTGGCCCCCTAAGGAAGAGAGCTTTATTTTTGTTTCCAGTAGCCTTCCCCGTTGGCACCATACCTTGCTACCGCTGCGGGCGAGGCTGCCACTACAAGCGTTTTGGCTATTGTGATGGAGATGCTCTCCCAGCCCCCAAGGACCATCCTTGGAGAACCAAGCAGCCATTGGGACTGCAAGACCTGTATATAATGATTTTTTAAATTGTTTGTCTTTGGACCATCGTTGTCTTGTTGCGGACGAGGAGCGGCTGTGCCGTTTGGTGCGGAAGACACATGGCTGGGCATACTGCCCCCTGGGGCGTGGTCATCACTGATTCCACTTGTGGTTTTTCCAAAACGACCAGCCTATGGATTTTTCTTCTCCCATATTTAGTGCTGAAGAAGTCTGGGTCTTGGTCTGACACTCTTGGACCCCACCATTATTGGGGACCACCTTCTGGAAGGGGAAGGCAGGGGCCCATCTGGTCGGGGAAGCTTCTGTGTGGTCTCAGTAGATAACAGCTCACAGGGTGGACCATGCTGTTTATCACCTGTGGCTTCCCTTCCTCCATCCCCAGAACAAGCACTGCCTTTTCTCTCTCCGCTAGAGAGGGTTGCGATACTTGTCCCCCGCATTGAGACTAAGGGAACATTGGGGGAAAAAGCAGCATTCTTCAAGACTTGTTTGTTTCAGGACACACAAGAAGGGTGCAGCTGTTGAAGGAATCCGAGTTGAGTTGTGAAATATAGACTACTCTCCTGGCATAAGCCTCAGTGGATACAGCATCTTTGCTACAAATTTCCAAATATTTATAGGAACATTCTTTTAGTTCTAAATATGTTGACATTTTACTTGCAATGTTTGCCTAATGTGAGTATGACTTAAACAACTTTTTAAAAAAGCTTCTGAGTTGAACCTCTTCGATCACATGGTGTCTTTGCGGTGGGCAGCCCTTGACTAGCAAGCGGACCATGTCAGTGTCAATGCGCGGGCAGCAATCCATAGCCAACCAGCTTCCCAGGTTGTTAGAATGTTTGTTTTATTGCAATTTTGTACCTACATCTAATGTATTTATTGTAAACTAACACACTTTCTAAGACTGAGTCCCCATCACGAAGGAACATCATGGGTTGGTTTCTCTGGTCAGCCTTGGGAGAGGGTACGTCCTCTGAAGGCAGCCATTTTGGAACTATTTAGTACCCAGCGACCGAAGGAAAAAAACGTTTCAATGCTAAATACTTTAAACACAATGTCCCCACGGGGCAGGTTTTATGGTACTTGTTGAGAGTAAAAACACTACATTTATTGCATTAAGACAATTTCTGTAAACAATGTATGTTCCGCCTTTTTGTTTTGTGGTGTTTGTGCAGTGCGCCAGCCAAAGGATGTGTGCCCGAGGACCTGCATGTTATCTCCTAGCGAATACATTGTGTGTCCTCCAAACATATACCTGTCTCGCCCCACGGCGAGCATACTACACTCTGTGCGCCGTGTAGACAGGATACAAGCTGCAAGAATTTGCCAAATAAACAACTTTCTGGTGTGGCCAAAGGGGCTCAAAGCCGGATTCCCACCCGCGCACAATTACTCGAGGAAGAATGATGGGCCAAAGAGGACATCTTCTTGGCTTTGTCAAGTGATGGCAAGTAAGTTCTTCCCTCCCCCACCACATAGCAGTCCGAACCAAGGGCGATGTGCAATCTTTTAGCATTTGGCACTCAGTGTGGCAACAAGTTTGAGCAAAGCGACATGGGAGAGGCCTGGTGTGAACTACGTATACCTTTGAGACCGAAAATATGTAGCTCTTGAGTCAAGTCTTGGTTTCCGTACTCCTTGTGGGACCAGTGATCAGGGGAGAGGGTTTGCCAAGTTAAGGCTTTATTCCTGCAACCATATGGTCCATTTGTGCTGTGCCCTGGAAGTTCTGAAACCTCTGTCCCTCGACATCGTATCCACAGATCTTCATCATAGGTTTTATGACTGGCGCGGTTTCGTTGGCCAAGAACTTCATCCACCCAGCTTAGCGAAGATTGATTCTGCCGTGACTGGTGCTGTTTCATCGGCTCAGCGAGTGAGATGGTTGTCGGTCAGTTCTAGTCAGCCAGAAGGTGCCTCCACCTTGGCTCGCCTTCTGCAGACTGTGCTTGGCGTCTTGCTTAGCATCTGGTCCAAGGCAAAATAGCGTAGAAGAAATAGCTCCGATCATATATAGGACCACGCCTACCCCATCCTGACACCAGAAGTTGCTTATTGGAACCAAGGACAGGGGTGAAGGAGCTGAAGATGCTAACATTGCTATATGAGACCATGTGGTCTCCTGGAGAAGCTAAGCTGGTAACTTTGGCCTAGAATGTTCCACCTGGTTGAGATCATTGAGAAGGATGAACATTAGAGTGGGCAAGATTCCCACTGGCCGCAAAGAGGTGCGTTGGAATTTTCTGAACAGACTTCACCACTAGGCGAGGGACTTCTCTGTTCTAAATACGGCGTTTGTTCCCTACATCTGGGTACCAGTGTGCAGCTGAGATCCAAGGAAAGAACAGATACAGAGTTCCTCCTAAATCCTGGAACACCCCTTCTGGGGTAGAGGGCATAGCTCTGTGAAGGAAGAGCTTCCACGTTTGAGTGTTTACCGCTGTAGCCCCTCGCACGCGGTGGTGGTGGTGTATGGGCAGTTTGCACATGAGTTAGGTAGATCAATATAACATGCCGTTTGCCTTGAGCGGTAACTGAACCTTCACTACCCTCGCACTGAATGTCTCCCGAAGGTTGTAAGATGGTGGATGAGGTGACTAGATGTTTGCCGACAGCTCCACAGTTAGGTACTAAGAAAGGTGACTGGTCTACCACTGGAGAGCTCCTTTGTGAACAGTGGACCACCAGGCGCCTACATTCATCTCATCTGGTTGGCTGGCTCAGTATGCAGGAGGTAAATGTTGCAGTTAGAAAGTGGGCTCTAGTGGGTAAAGGGTTCCTTTTTGACCTGTACTCTTGGTCTTGAACCTTGTGCGTAAAGCCACTGAAAGCCAATGCAGAGTCTGGTTAGTAGAAGGAAGATCCAGGCAACCTTTTTTGGGGGACAAGAGACAATTGCTAGAAGATCCCACAATAAGCCAAGAGTTTTTGAGCCAGGATTCAAGCTCCTGTCCTCCAGCCTCTGAAAGCGCTGCCAGCCCTGCTCTCCGCTTAACCTATATCCCTGAACACTGCAGCTAATCCAAGAGCCTTCCAGGAAACCCAGACCAGACTGGAGCACAACCACTGGGTGTTTCTTTGGTGCAGCCTATTTCCTACAAGTGTTTGCAGGGTGTGCGAGACTGATGGACATGGACCTGGCAAGAAGGCAGGCATGGTGCACCAAGATGGAGCTTGCCCATGCACTGAGCGGAGGGGCATCAAGGACAGACTCCACTGGGAAAGATCTGGGCACGGCAGGGGGTCGTGGACCACCTTTAAGTTTCGAGAATCAAATAACTTGGGTGCAGTACACTCCAGTACTCTGTGAGGTTTGTTCTGCATAGACTGTGACACCAAACATTGGCCCGGAAGCCACCTAACCCTTTTTCCAAATCAGGTCTAGCCCTTGATCCCTCTGGGCCTCGCCCCCATGGAGCCCTGCCTCTTCCCTCTGCATCTAAAATGGTGTAGTTAGGAACATGCTCTTGTGACGGAAGGGATAAGGGCTGGGAAAGGAAGTGGTACTGGCATAAGAAATGGGCATGGTCTAGGGCAGGAAGGAGGTGGTCTATGGATGGAAGGGACATGGTCTTGGAAAAAGGGTCCTATCTCGGAAATAGGTGGATTAATCTGCGGAGAAGGTGTGGTCTCAGGAAGGAGGCAGAGTTGTCTGATGAAGGAAGAGCTGGTTTAGGGGAAGATGTATAATGTGGGAAAAGTGTGGCCTTTGAGGTACAGTGGACTGCGATGTGTGCCAGAATCACGCATGGTCTAAGAAAGAATGAGGATGTCTGTAAAATGAAGGAAAAATTCCCTGGAAGGGAGAGTAGTGGTCTCTGGAGAAAATAATGTGGGTTTCAGTAGTAGGAAGAAGGGGTCTCAAGCAATCAATTGGAATTTGTAAAGCGCAACTACTCACCCAGCAGGATATCCAGGCGCTTGCAGGTCCCAGAGGCTCATTCAAACAGCCAGGTCTTGAGGGCCCTTTGGAATTCCGGAAGTGAAGGAAGTGAGACGGTGGCCTGGAGTTGCATGCCAAAGCTGCACAAAAATCAGGGGAAAAAGCAAGGAGAAATCAGCAAGAAATGAGGTAAAAGCAAGTAGAAGGCACAAAAAGGGGGGGGGGCAAGGAGAGGGCAGTGAAAATGAGGGAAAAGCAAGGAGAAGGCACAAAAAAAGAGAGTAAAAATCAAGAAGTAACTAGTGAAAATGAGGCAAATGCAAGGAGCGGGCACACAAACACACGGAGGGCATATCAAGGAGCAGACAGGAGCAAGAGCCATGCAGCAGCACGGGGACAGCTGGGCCCGGGACCTGCGGGGACTGGGGTCTGAAAGATTGCGTGTGATTACAGAAAGAAGGGTGTTATTTGCAAAAAGTTGTGGCCATCGTAAGGAAGTGGTGTTTGTAAGGCGGAGTGGCTGGTGGTAAGAACAGACACAGCACGTGCAATGGACAAGGACATTGGGAGAACCTAGATCCTGGTGAAGCAGGAAGCATAGCTGCCAAGTTTCCCAGGAACGTGCATGACTAGTTGTGCCAGGCCCATTTCTTTTCTTGTAATTCTGGGAATTGTAGTCCTCTTCAAAACAGTAAAACATCAGGACTACAGGTCCCCGAATGGCAAGAAAAAAATGGGACTGGACTAACTAGTCACTAGAGACAGGGAGGGGGACAGGTGTTTAAGTGGGATGAAAAAACTGTTGGGGGCTCTCAAAGGGCATGGCCTGTATAATTAAGGGCGCGGCTTAAAACACCTAAGCTAAACATCTATGCTTAGCACAGGGTGCTTCCCAACTGGTACTTTGCTGCTTCTTTCTATCATTCCATCCAGATACATTACCCAACTGACAATACACCTAAAACAAGCTAGGACTATTGACTTTGTCAATGGTTGTTGGTTGCATAAGGTAAACAAGTACATCGATGGTTTTGTTGTATATAATATTGAAAATGCTTCCGAAGTGATTAGACTGTGAAATAACTATGACAAGTCTCTTTGAAGTTACATCAAAGGCAGGAAGGGGTGGTTCTGCTGCCGAGTTGAAATGTTTTTGGTTTTTTTTTTAAATATCCTAAGAGTGAGGGCAAAAATCGGACAGTCCGTTAGAGACCCGTCTCAGCTCCTGCACCGTCTCTCATGGCGGCGGCAGCCAAGAGGGGCGTCTACACCTGTAGAAAACACAGACGCAGAGAAAGGGGGGAGCTCATTCCAAAAACAGTCTTAACTTTTCAAAGTGTCTCAAAGTTTTCGCCAAGCCATCCGTGTGCGCACAATGAAGCGGTATACATGGTTCAACAGCGCCACCAGCTGGTCGAAGCAGGTACTTCTGCGTTATTCCTGGTCCAAGCTTCCCAGCTCTTCCAGTGCTCGCAGGAGGATGAGGGGTGCAGCGTCCTAATTGATTTCTAGGGTCCCAAGATCACTAGATGGACTGAAGGGAGCTGCACAGAGAAGTTAGTTCGTCCTCTGTGGGAGAAGGAGGCGGCTGGTTTAAATTCCATAATAGAGATGTCTGGGAAGTGCAAGGGAGATGAATTGGGTCAACACCGGTGGCTCTGACACAGGGGCTGGGCTTAGTAGCCTCGGAAATAAACTCTTCGTTTATAGGGAGATCTCGAAGAATGTTACTGTCTTATAAGACACTCTTCCAGGGCTTCATTCACACATCATTGCTATCAGATGTGTTAGTTCACTGTAATCAAACTAAGACTTCAATACCCAGAATACATTCGTTTTTTTGTAAATCAATCTTTATTCGTTTCATAATAGAAAATGACGGCTTTAACAGTCCGGCCTAACTAGTCCGGGTGTACATTAGGTTTTGACATGGAAGCTCCCACTAGAAACAAGATGGCCAAGAAGAGTCCCAGGTGGGAGGGGGTGGGTGGGGGGGGGGGCGGTCTCTGCGCCTGGGAATGAAGACCCTCCCCGGTTTCACACACTAACTTTCCCCACTTTTCCCCCTGGCCAGAGTTCCAGTACTTTGTGTCCCAATGAGACTGCCTTGCATAAGTACCCAGTGACAAAGAAAAAAACCCTCTATTTTAAAGAGGGGGGGAGGGAGAAAGGAAAAAATGCATGATTTGGAGAATTATTCGGCTTTATTTCAACCCTTGTCGGATTTTGCACTACGACTGTTTAATACGACATAATATATGAAAAAAACATGTCGAAATTCGTGCCGAAAATGTGGATTTTAGTTTGTTTGATTGGTGCAATTTTTTTTTAATCTATGTATTTTTCTGTTATCAATGCTGCACTGAGTGCTTTGTTTCTCGTGTATTGAAATAAAAAACAGCTGTGGAAACTCAGGTGCAATGATGAGTGGGATCTGCAAAGTGGCCATCATTTTAAATAACGAATGAATCGCTGGTGATTGGCTGGTCACGTGGGAAATATTGCACGCTCCACTGGCCGCAGAGTCTGTAAGTCAGTGGTCACACCATAGGAAAGTCCCTTTGTTGTACCCAGTGGACGTGTGACAATATACCAATGGCCCACTTTTTTGTGCGGCATTCTACACATTTCACCCATTTATCTGGGTTGTGGAAATACAGACCAGTTCCTCTATTCTCTGAACAGAACTGGTTTCTCAACCCTGCTTTTTTGTTTTTGGGTGCACGGGACAAGATAGTGTGATTCCCACTGCACTATAGGCCAGTCCTCCCGGTGGTGAACATCTGAACACTTCACGAGATTCCAGCTTGGCGGCACAGGGCTGGCCTCAGAGATATTATTCATCAGGAGTGAATACTTCCAGATTTCCAAATACAATACCGCACCCAGCACTCAATCCCTCTGCTTACATTCCCTGCATTCCTGCTTGCAGTGCTTAATTTGTATAAATAAATAAATATAAATAAAAGTGCAAGAGTCCAAAGTTTTCCTTAGAAGCCACCAAAGGTGCTGACGAATGGTGGAGTTTGTGAATTCCGAGGCTGCTGAGTCTTGATTCCACCCTGCTCCTCTTTTTCCACCAACACTGCGTTTCATGTCTCTGTGTCCCACTCTTGCAGTTTTTTTCATTCCTGCTTTCTCCTTATGTCACTGTTTTCCTATCTTTCTCTTCCCTCTTCTTTTCTGCCTTTGTCTCGCTTGCTTTGATTCTAAGTCTAATGATAAAAAATAAGTCCTAGTCCCCAAAAACTGAGTGTTTCTGCCCACCTCTGGCTCTGCCGCTGGCTTGAGTAGGGATCGGTGTCATAAGTAGAATCTTGGACTGTGGAACCCAAGCATCCCTAATAAAGCACAGGAGAGGTGTGGTACGGAAAATGACCACAAATGCCCGGGAATGCTAAGGGTCACTTCCCATTTCCACTCTTGGACATCACAGGAAACCTCCACTTTCTGATTCCAGAAGTCCCAGAGGTTACAACGCAGGGATTACTTCGCCTGCTTCGCGACTGGGAGTGGATGTGGTGCAGATGAATGAAGGTTTTTACTTAGAGCAATGGTGCCTTTTGTTGCCACAGCGAAGTCAGAGTCCTACAGAAGGTTACTACGCTTAGAGAGGCCAGATGTGCGCGCAACCCCACTTCCGTTGACCAGTGAGCGTAAGGATTATACCTCATTTTAACTAAAGGTATAACATAAAGAATATGGTTGGGTGAAATTTTTCTGGTGAATCCCATTTCCAGAGAAACCTTCAAATGGTAAACAAAAACAGGTGAAAACGAACTGACAAATCTAAGAAATGCAATCAAAATTATGGAGTAACAATAATAATACATTCATTAATTACATTTTGGTAACTAGAAAATAGTTGTTTTATATAAACTATCCATAACTTTCCACAGTGCCTCCAAAGAAAGAAATTGAAAGTCTCTAGCTGTTTCCATAAACGATTGATCAGCAAAGTAATAGAACAAATACAGAACTTCAGTGGTTATAGTCTTTTTAGGTGTGGCATCAGACAAGACCTTTTGCTTTTACCAAACCTATATGTATGATATACTCAGGTCTTCCTATTTTATTTTTAAACTTATAATGGCTGATAAAACCCACTGAAAATGAAACCACCATCTTTAGTGGAAACGTAAAAAAACTCTTTCACAGCCACAAACTAAAAACCAGTCAAAGAAGGTAAAATGGGAAAGAATGTCCTGTTTCATTTCTTCCTAGAGGGGCCATCACAATTTAACTGTGTTATACAAACAGCAGCAAAAAAGAGTCTAAGGTCTGAGATTGAGGTTTGCTGCTAAGGGATGTCACTGCAATGCTATTTCTTAATTCTTTTGTTTATTCCAGTTTTGTGTGGTTGGATTAAACACCCAGGAGTTTGAATCATAGTTTCAAGTCTTATCTAAATATTTTATGCAGCAGAGAATCTGGCAGTATTAAAATCATATGTTATCTGTTGTCAGAGTTTAATTCTTTCACTGAATGGTGAAATGGCTGGCTCATATGAATCTTGGCCAATATGTACCCACAGATATGGGCATATGTATTTACCCACAGATACAGAATGGGTAAAACCTGTTGGTACATCAGCCATCATTGTTCGCAAGTGAGTAATGATAGCGCGTCAGATGCCAAACACCCCAGGCTTTAAACATTCAATGCAAGAAGTAGTGACAGGTCTGTTAAGTGTGGCATCGCTGTGTACATGGGACAGTGGTAAAAGCAGGACACAAGACCTTTCACATACCAAAGAAGCATAACAACAAAATTCAAGGCTGCCAGGTGACCATTGTTATATCTGGGAAGTAGCAAACCATGGCTTTTTACCCAACTGTGCTTTACTGCTGTTTTTTTATTTTACCACATTATTACAATGTTAACAGGAACATTTCAAGTCCCAGAATACATTGTGAGGTCAGTTAAAAGATCAGGAATGGTGAAGTGAAACCCTTCACATGGGGACACTTGTCAGGTATGAATGTCAACACATCAGTAGCGCCACATTCATGTAGTCAGGCAAAGAGTGAAGAAAAACTGTGTCAAGCGTGCAGAGCTACAAATGAAACTGGTGTGATTTAACATTTTACAAGTTTCACGAGGTACCACGCTTTTGGCAGGGTTGACGACATCTATGATGTCACATATTCAATCAGGAGTAGGTGAATGACCCTCAAATGTATCTATGAATTTGTTTTTTTAAAACATTTGAATGGAACACTTTTCGTATTAATTAATAGTTTGGTAAATATTAGACCTGACAGAGATGAATATGAGAGGTAATGAGATGTAAGGGAGGGCATGTCACACCACCTAATTGTGCACGAGGGTGCAATATGTCAGGGACTACTCGTCGTTTATGACTTTGGCCCACTGGAACTGCGGAGAGGTCTTGATTTTTGCAGGTTCTGCCTTGACCCAGGTAGGGACGGCCCTTTCTAGTAGCCACGGTGCTGCCGACAGAGGAAACGCCAAAAGCAGTCCGCAGAAGGAGTCCCAATGGAAAAAAAAACAAAAGGAAAAAAACCTCTAAGCAGGAACTCCCTGGAACAAGAACAAAAAGTAAAAAGGTAAGTCTTTCCAACAGGACAAAAAATAGTATTGAAAAAAGCTGGAACAGGCTAGGAAAAAATATAACTGCAGAAGAAAGAAGAAGGAGCGAAGATCACCACCAAAGGAAGTGTTGCAGCGCAAGGAGAACAAGATTCACTCACCTTATATACCCAAGAACAGGAAGTGACCAACAGGAAGTAGAAAGGCACCATATTGGATTAAGAACAAATCATAGAAACATATAAAGAAAGACACCATGTTAAAAAGGTTCCTAAGGCATGCAGGGAAGAAGAAAGAACATGGCAGCTGTAGAAGTGATTAAATACAGGAGGAAAAGAAGAAAAAAGAAAAAAAGAAAGGAAAAAAGGATAGACTCATGAGGTATGTGAGGTCTGTGGGGGGAGGTGTCCAGGGAAATAGTGAGGGCAAGCCAAGCCCGCAACTTGCCGAGGCCCCATGCCCAATTTGGGGCCTCGAGAAAAGTAAAGAATGGCAGGGGCACGGCCACGGACCGCGGCCATGCCCTGAGACGAATGCTTGGCTCACGCCGCGGTCCGCCGCAGGATGACAGTAGGTCCCCCCCTCCCGGAGCCCTGGGTTTGTACAGATATAGACGAAAAAAACGATGGATCAAAAGTGGGGCGTGAACAGAAGAGGCATCTTCCCAAGAACATTCACTAAGAGGATAGCCTTTCCAAAGAATGAGGTATTTGAGATGGTTCCGGAATATGCGAGAGTCACATATTTCTTGCACTTCATATTCGGGTTCGTCATTCACCAACAAAGGGGGAGGACATGTGAATTCTCGAAGAAAAGGGTCAGGTGTATAGGGTTTCAATTGAGAGACATGAAAAACTGGGTGAATTTTCCATGTTCTAGGTAAACGAGGCGGAAAGATACAGAATTGATCTTTTGAATAACACAAAAGGGTCCATAATAACAGGGTTTAAACTTATTTTGGGAGCGACGTAGAGGCAAAAATCTGGTAGAAAGCCAGCCTCTATCTTGGACTTGATAAGATGGAGCCTCACATCGTTTCTTATCTGCCATTCTTTTCATGTGTCTTTTAGTAAATAAAAGATTACACCGAACAAGACATTGAATTCTATGTAGTATTTGGGAAAAAAAGTTGATAGCAGGAAGTGTAGAATAGGTCTTAGGAGTGGCAGGAAAAGATGTGGGATGAAATCCATATGAGCAGAAAAAAAGGAGTGACTTTAGAGGCACTATGGATGGTATTGTTGTAAGAAAACTCAGCAATGGGTAAGTATGTGCTCCAGTTGCTCTGAGTGGAATTACAAAAACAACAAAGATATTGCTCAAGTCCTTGATTCAGACGTCCCATCTGCCCATTGGTTTGAGGATGAAATCCAGAAGATAAAGCTGCATTGATATTCAAGATCTTACAAAAGTGTTTCCAGAACAGTGATATGTATTGAGGACCCCAGTCTGACATAATAACTTGAGGGAGGCCATGGAGAAGAAAGATTTCTTGAATGGAGATCTGGCTCAATTCTTGAGATGTAGGTAACTTCTTCAAGGCAGTAAAATGAGCCATTTTAGTAAACAAATCTACTGTCACCATTATAACTCGGTTTCCCGCCGAGGGAGGTAAAGAGCACATAAAATCGGTTAATATTGTGTGCCAGGGGGCTGGTGGCACCAGTAATGGTTGAAGTAGTCCTGCAGGCCTTGTATGGGGTACTTTTACTTGGGTGCAAATGGGACAAGATTCCACGTATCTTTCAGCATCTTGTTTCAGTGTAGGCCACCAAAAAGAGCAGAGGCGCAATTCCTGTGTGGCTTTAATACCATGATGACCACTACAGGTGAATCGTGGCACATTTGTAGTGCCTTTTCTTGCACTTTCTTAGAAGGTGGAAATAACGTGTCTTTATGATAATAGTACCCTTTATTCTTGTGTACTTTTAGACGTAGTTCCTTTAGTTCTTGTTCTGAGAGAGTTGAGTACTCAGACTTGTGAAGGGGTGTTAGAACTGTCAGGGTAGCGTCGAGATAAAGCATCTGCCAAAATATTTTGAGAACCTGGAATATAGGTAATATAGAAATTGTATTGACTAAAGAAAAAGGCCCAATGGGCTTGACAACTGTCCCGGCACTGAAAATTTCGTAGGCATTGCAAATTACAATGGTCTGTTCTTACTTCAAATGGTTCTTTTGAACCCATGAGGAATTGTCTCCACTCTTGACAGGCTGCTTTTAGAGCTAAGAGTTATTTTTCCAGTACTGAATAATTTTGCTCAGAATCAGAACACATGAGACAGATAAAAGATCGGATGTTCTAATCCGTCGTCGTCCTGTCATTGTAATAATGCTGCCCGATAGCTCTTTCTGAAGCATCAGTAACAACTATGAATTGTTTATTGGTGTCCGGATGCCTTAGTATAGGTGCTTGGGTGAAGACCTGCTTTAAGTTTTGGAAAGCAGTCTCAGCCACGTCCCTCCAGATGAAACCGTTTCGCAAACTCTCTTTTTTGAGAGTTTGTGTGATTTGACTAGTTTGTTTGGCAAAGTCTGAAATGAATTGACTGTAAAAGTTGGCCAGCCCTAAGAAACATTAAGTTTCTTTGATTGATGAAGGGGATGGCCAATCTAGAATGGCCTGAACCTTTTCTGGATCCATGGAGATACCAATCTGATTAATGTGATAGCCTAAATATTTCACATCGGTCTTACCAAATTCACATTTCTCCGGTTTACAGTAGAGCTGATGTTGCCTAAGTCTGTTTAAAACTTGCTTTACGTGTTCAGGATGGAGTTCAGGCTGTCTGGAATACATAAGGATATAATCCAAATAAATCACCACAGTGTGATCTAATAAGTCGGAGAATATTGAATCCATAAATCTTTGAAAAACAGAAGGGGCATTTGTTAAACCAAAAGGCATTACTTATATTCGTAATGTCCAAAGGGTGTTCGAAAGGCAGTTTTCCACTCATATCCTTCCTTAATTCGTAAGAGGTGGGATGCTCAATGAAGGTCTAATTTTGTAAACATCTGTGCCCCTCTAACAGCCTCCAAAATGTCTTTGATGGGAGGTAGTGGATATCGGTCTTTTATAATGATTTTATTTAATCCATGACAGTCTATAAAGGGGCAAAGATCCTTCATCTTCTTGGGTACGAAGAAGAGAGGAGCCCCAGCAGGAGAAGAAGATGGTGTAATAAGACCATTCTGCAGATTTTCTTGCAGATAATCCTTGAGTATCTGTTTTTCAGATTCCGTAAGAGAGTACATTCTACCAAAGGGGACAACCGCTCCAGGTTCCAGGAGAATGGTACAATCGTAGTCTCTGTGTGGGGGTAGTACTGCTTTTGATGGTTTTTGGAACACGTCTATAAAATCCAGATAATGCCTAGGAACCCCTTGGATGGAGTTTATAGAATGTCCTAATTCAAGTTCTGGGGATGATATATTTCTGGGGGACCAATAAGTTTAGGAAGCATAGCAATGATCTTGACAGAATTTAGAAGACAGAGAAATGGTCTTGATTTCCCAATTAATATACAGATTGTGTCTCATAAACCAAGGTATTCCCAGGATTATGGTATGATTGGGAGAGGAGATTAAATCAAAAGAGACATGTTCCTGATGCTTTCCAAAGTGTAGATCTAGAGTTGAAGTGGTATTGATGACAGGACCGGATGATAATAGGGATCCATCTACAGTATGCACTTGTTCTGGAACGTCCTTCGGTAGTGGTGGAATGTGTTGTTTCTTGGCCTAGGTCACATCCATATAAATGCCACTGGCTCCACAGTCTAATAATGCCAAAGTCCTTTCTTCACGACCATCATGTAATTACAGAGTAACGGGTAACAGAAACAGGACAGTGGCATCTTCCTTGGAAGAACTGATGGAAGGTATCGCAGAAGATCCCGTCTCCTCCCTGCTCACAGAGGACGGGAAGTGGTGTTTCCTGAGGTCTTCTCTGGACGAACTGGACAAGTGTGGAGCAAATGCCCGGCAGCACCACAATATAGACATAATCCTCTTCTCCGTCTACCTTCAGGTTTGCTAGTAGAGAGAGGACCACGAGCAGTGTCTATTTGCATAGGTTCTCCTTCTGTTGTCTCCCTTAATTCAGGTCGAGGTTCTTCAGGACGATGGACGATCATACGTGGGTTACCTGACTGAGAAGGTCCACAATGCTTTCTCTTTTCTAGACGACGTTCTTGTAGACGATATTCTATAGAAAGCGCTAAATCCATCAAGCCTCGTAGATCGTCTACTCTGGCAGAATGTACTAATTCATCTTTTATGTTTTCTCGTATACCTCTGCCAAAAAGAGTCACCAGAGTACATTCCACCCATGTCGTCTCGGCTGCCAATTGTCTGAAGCGTGTTATGTATTGGAGAACATCTTGGGTACCTTGTTGAATGTCACATAGCGATTCTTCTGCTGATGCTTCCAATCCTGGGCATTCAAACATTTGTTTAAATGTTCTCACAAAAACTGAATAGTCAGACAGCACAAGGTCGTTGGAGGCTACTAACGGAGTCGCCAAGGCAGGACCAGACAAGGCACTGATGAGATAACCCACCTTTGTTTTATCTTGCGCAAATTGTGTTGGTCTAAAGGCAAAATAGACAGTCAGAGCATCAAGAAATTCTCGTAGCTTGTTTGGGTGTTCTGAGAACCGAGGCATTGTAGTAGAGACGGTAGGAACATCGGTAGTTCGGGATGCCAGGGCTTGTCGTAAAGCCGCATTTTCATTTCTTAATTGTTGCAGTTCCTGGGCTTGTTGTTGAATAGTTAAGAGTAGTGACTGGTTTGGTTCTGCAGCAGCCACTGCGGTATTCTCCATTCCACTGGACTAAGTTTGGTTCGTTAGGTGCTGCAATATGTCAGGGACTACTCGTCGTTTATGTCTTTGGCCCACTGGAACTGCGGAGAGGTTTTGATTTTTGCAAGTTCTGCCTTGACCCAAGTAGGGGCGGCCCTTTGTGGTAGCCACGGTGCTGCCGACGGAGGGAACGCCAAAAGCAGTCCGTGCCCTCCAGAAGGAGTCCCAGAGGGAAAAAACCCAAAAGGGACAAAACCTCTAGGCAGGAACTCCCTGGAACAAGAACAAAAAGGAAAAAGGTAGGTCTTTCCAACAGGACAAAAAATAGTATTGAAAAAAGCTGGAACAGGCTAGGAAAAAATATAACTGGGGAAGAAAGAAGCAGGAGCGAAGATCACCACCAAAGGAAGTGTTGCAGCACAAGGAGAACAAGAATCACTCACCTTATATACCCAAGAACAGGAAGTGACCAACAGGAAGTAGAAAGGCACCATATTGGATTGGGAATAAATCATAGAAACATATAGTTGTTAAAAAAGGTTCCTAAGGCATGCAGGGAGAAAGAAGGCATGCTGGGAAGAAGAAAGAACATTGCAGCTGGAGAAGTGCCTAAATACAGGAGGGAAAGAAGAAAAGAAGAAAGGAAAAAGGATAGACTCGTGAGGTAAGTGAAGAGTGTGGGGGGAGGTGTCCAGGAAAATAGTGAGGGCACGCCACGCCCGCACCTCGCTGAGGCCCCATGCCCAATTTGGGGCCTTGAGAAAAGTAAAGAATGGCAGTGGTGTGGCACGCCCGGCTGCCACGGACCGCAGCTGCGCCCAAGCCGAATGCTCAACCATGGCGCAACACAATACACAAACTGCTAAGTTTAGCACAGTGTACCATACGTCCATTTGACACACTGCCAATGGGAAAACCCCAAGTACCCTGAATAGTTCCCATTTCAATTAAATATTTGTGTCATAACAATATTTGCACAAAAATATGTTAACACTGGAAAAAGACAGTTTTGTCTATTTAGGGATTAGGCAACTGAAAAAGCAATGATTTCGATAGGTTTGGAATACAAACAAAAAAAACTGAAATCCAAAAAAATATAAACACTGAAAATGGGAAAGCCCAAATATATTTACTTGTAAGAGCTTTCAGCCTTCCCTCTTCATCAATTGGTCTATTATTGTGCCATTCACATTTTCCTGTACCCACTATAGCATACGGCATGGACAATGGGTCGACCCACTTCATCCATTCACTAATGTCACTGTAAGTGACAGCATTCTGTCCAGTCACAAGGAGCACATCCATACAAAAAATGGTTCTTATCAGTGCCAGGGACTGCTATGGCAATGTGTACGTTCTGAGGAAAAAAAATGTTTGCTTTTGGCCAGTGTGTTTTTTTTTTTTTTTTTTTTACTTTGACAATGGCCCAATAGCTTCCCCAGCAATACATTTTTGCATATTCATTAAAAAAACTGTAGGGTTTGTTGGCTTTGCCAAATGTTAGTTTTCTGTGTTCTTTGCAACCCTTAACATAAAAGTGAATGGAGAAGGAATTCAAAGAACGGGGAGTAGCAGAGTAGAAACAATGTTAGTTGGAGATGGTAGAGGTTGAGAAGAAAGAGCAGGGGGCAGAACATAAGAGTGTGTACAAGGAGGGAGAAGAGAAGAAACACAGACAGGGTCTAAGGAATGAGGAAGGGAGTGGTAATCCTTAAGGAGACCAGGGGGTGAGGATAGAGAAGAAAAAGAATGGAAACACTGAGCAAAACAAAGGGGAAACAGGGAAAAGCAGGAAAGTGGTATTTAGAAAGGGCCAAGTGACTTAAAGAGATGGGGAAAGGACTGATAAAGGGGCAAAAGGGAGTCCAGAGGTCTCTCTGATAACATCCAACCACCATGGAACAGGAGATCTGGAGCACGCAGAAGGTGAAGACGAGGGTGAGAGAAAAGGAGCACAATGATCTTTCAGAAAAACTTGTTTTCAACAATGTAAAATAGTCAACATGGTCAATACCATTTATCTTACCATTTCCAAGGAAATTGGCTGGGAAGAGTGGGGTCTTCAGAACCTGTTTCAATATGTTGGGTTTTCTGTAAAACAATCCAAAACCATGTGAAAGTGCCAGGCCTTCTGAGGGCTAATCTCTACACCACTGACAAAGGGTCTCCACTTCAGAGGCCATGATCTGGCTAAAAGCCTCCACCAACCACCCCAATTCTCCCGTACTCCAAGCCCGTGGCATAGGCGAAGGCTCTGCTTAAGGAGAATGCTGACTGTACCACATATCAGTTTTCTGGTTCACGTGGTGAGCATTCAGTGGCCTCGCTCTATTTTCATGCAAATCAATAAGTGACTGCTGCTAAATTTCTAACATGACATTAAGGGCCAGATGTAGCAACACGGCAATTTGCGACTTGCAAATTGCGAGTCCCTGCGACTCGCAATTTGCAAGTCGCAAATTGCTATGCAGTACGGTGTCTCAGACACCGACTGCAACTCGCAATGGGGTCGCAATGACCCACCTCATGAATATTCATGAGGTGGGTCGCAAATTGCGGCCCCATAGCGAGTATAGGCACTCGCTAACATGGAGGCCTGCTGTAGTCAGCAGACCTCCATGTTCGTGACTGCTTTTCAATAAAGCAGTTTTTTTTTTTTTTTTTAAGTGTAGCCCGTTTTCCTTACAGGAAAACGAGCTGCATTTTAAAAAAAACGAAACCTTTAGTTTCGGTTTTTTTTCAGGGCAAGGAGTGGTCCCTTGGACCACTCCCTGCCCTGAAAAAATATTTTGGGGTCCAGTCACAAAGGGGAAGGGGTCCCATGGGGACCCCTTCCAATTTGCGATTGGGTTACCATCCACTTGAAGTGGATGGTAACTGCGATGCCATTTTGTCGCAAATGGTATTGCATCCCAATGCGACTCGCAAATAGGAAGGGAACACCCCTTCCTATTTGCGAGTCTGAAATGCATTTTGCGAGTCGGTAACGACTCGCAAAATGCATTTCTGCATTGGGATACGCATTTAGCGAGTCGCAAACGGCAAATTTTGCCGTTTGCGACTCGCTAAACGTTTGCTACATCTGGCCCTAAATGAATTAAGCCACGATCAGATTCATTATGGCTGACCTATACCAGCGACATTTTGTTTGTTATTAGGGGTTATCGTGAAACTCCATTAACTTTGATGGTCCTGAGGATGGTCTCACATACTCGTGACTTTGGAGACCAAAACGTTGATGCTGTTCCACTTCTCACATGGTAATGATTGTATCCCTGGATTGATTGATATGTATAAAGGGCTGATTCCAATTACCAATAGAGTGGACTTGACATGCATTAACCTGTGAGGCTCTGATATGATCTTTGATTTAATGCACAAGATTAATTTACTCTGGGCTTTCTATTTTCATTGCACCCTTCAATTTTGACCAATTCAAATGCAAACAATTTAAATGATTTTTTGAATTGTTTTGTGTATGCTGGTTTCTCCTTTTCCTAAGTAATTGATCAGAATCATACTAATAAGTCTTGGGATTAACACTCTTTGATAACTAGTTATCTTATGTTCAAATCATTTCAGAAATAATCCCTGTGCCAGCAATATACCCCATAGCCTATGGATACTCTGGGCTTTGAGGAGTTGTTTTTTTTTTTTGCTGTACCACACTGGCAGTCTCCTATGGTACATTTACATCTCCAATGAGGACTGCATCAACTTGCATTATGGTGCCCCTGGGTGGTGAAACGTTGCATGTAGGTTTGTAGTGAAGCACATTAGGGCCTTGCTGAATGTCCATTTTAGATTGCATGTTTTAGGTTGACATCTTTTTCCAATGGTGACTTTTTACATGTTTCTACACTTAGGCGTTAATGTGCTGAAAAGACACTGTACATGCCATTTATTCCTAGTAAGCGTTGCTGCCATGTAGTCTGTACACTCTGTCCAAGGCTAGGCACATGGAACGCAATGCCCTTGTGTCATGATTGCCCATTGGAGACATCTATGAAGCTTCAGACAAACCATCGCATCAGTTCTGCACCTTTGACACAGTGCAATATGAACAGTGTTTTTGTTATATAAACTGCCTGTATGCTACATTCGGCAGAGGAGCACTCCTGCCAGGATTATTGTGGAAAGCAATGCAGTGTGACTGAGATGCAGACCTGCTGACTCCGCAAAGGACAATACCCTGCTTTACATCAGACCGGCTTCCTGGCACATCATACCCACAGGCTATCCCAAATGATCTGGCAGAGGGTTTTCCCACTAGGCTCTCAATAGTGTAGGCTGTAGCAGATATGAGTATCACACCTTAGTAACATTACCATGGTTGATTTATCTTTTTCACCATTCTTATAATGCTAGTTACAATGCTTTGTTTCACTTGCTTACTAATCGCAGCTCATGCTTTCTATATAAGAATACAATGGGTTCATTAAATGTTTGAAAAACCATTTTTCATATATTTCTTGTGTTTACCTTGGCTGTGCAAAGTAACAACAAAAGGGTGGATCTGTTTCCATGACTTCCTTGGGAATCAGAGTAGTCCTTTTGAGGTTGCTTAAACCATCTGATACCCTGCTAAGGTTTGGGCTTCAGATGGAGCACTGCGAGCCAGCTAGGTATTGTATCCACATTCTCTGATGGTATATATGGATTGAGTCCCTATATTCTGAAGTTCATGTTGACCTAATACACAGTCCTATTTAATTCATAAGAACCGTATAACGTAGCGCCACCAACATGCAAGGTCAGGTACTTATTTAATGGGTCTCCTGAGTAGTTCTTGCCTATGCCCATGATCCTCTTTTCCCCATTACACGGAGATTTCCAGGGTGTTAGAGAATAATCCTCAGCTTAATGGAAAATCCCTATTTTTGTCTGGTGGTTGTTGAAGCTTGAACCTTAAAAAGGGTAACTCCAATGTTGTATTTTCCTTTCTTTGAATTCCATTCATTAAAACGGTGAAGGCAATTAACATTTCTGTTAATTGTAGACATGCTGTTACAGCACCTTTACTAGCAGGACTCCCTCTTACAGGTGGATATGTTACCTTCATTGTCGAGGGACACAAAGCATATAAATACAAAGTTTTTTTATAGTTCTGCAGCAGATGCCACAACACACATTTCATACATACACAGAGGCTGCAGTAACTAATCAATAATGCCCTTATCAACAATTAGAAATAGCATTAACTTTTCAGGAACATCATAATTGGTTCCAAGGCACCCTCCCGCATCCACTTCAACATGTAAGACTAGGTCCCCTCAGCAATGATGGGGCAATCTGGGCAGTCCTAGCCGGCTATACACCACATCCAAATTTGGGAGCATTAAATAATCACTAACTAAAAAAACTTAATAATCACATTGTTAAATTATACTGTTGCTTAATGCAATACATTATGGCACACTGACTGTTGTCCCAGGATGGACTGCTCAAGCTGGGCAGCCACAAATAGCTGTGCCTGTAATTAGCCTTGTCACTATCAACACAATTATGGGTAAGGTTCCCACCACTTGGGAGGACATTCTGTTTTGCATTGTGTGAGAAAGTAGCCTCTTTCTAGCCTTGTTACCCCCACTTTTGGCCTGTTTGTGAGTGTATGTCAGGGTGTTTTCACTGTCTCACTGGTATCCTGCTAGCCAGGGCCCAGTGCTCATAGTGAAAACCCTATGTTTTTAGTATGTTTGTTATGCGTCACTGGGACCCTGCTAGTCAGGACCCCAGTGCTCATAAGTTTGTGACCTATAGGTATGTGTTCCCTGTGTGATGCCTAACCAGAACCTCAGTGGTTATGCTCTCTCTTTACAAATTGTCACTAACAGGCTAGTGACCATTTTTACCAATTCACATTAGCTTACTGGAACACCCTTATAATTCCCTAGTATATGGTACTGAGGTACCCAGGGTATTGGGGTTCCAGGAGATCCCTATGGGCTGCAGCATTTCTTTTGCCACCCATAGGGAGCTCTGACAATTCTTACACAGGCCTGCCACTGCAGCCTGAGTGAAATAACGTCCACGTTATTTCACAGCCATTTTACACTGCACTTAAGTAACTTATAAGTCACCTATATGTCTAACCTTTACCTGGTAAAGGTTAGGTGCAAAGTTACTTAGTGTGAGGGCACCCTGGCACTAGCCAAGGTGCCCCCACATTGTTCAGAGCCAATTCCCTGAACTTTGTGAGTGCGGGGACACCATTACACGCGTGCACTACATATAGGTCACTACCTATATGTAGCTTCACCATGGTAACTCCGAATATGGCCATGTAACATGTCTATGATCATGGAATTGCCCCCTCTATACCATCCTGGCATAGTTGGCACAATCCCATGATCCCAGTGGTCTGTAGCACAGACCCTGGTACTGCCAAACTGCCCTTCCTGGGGTTTCACTGCAGCTGCTGCTGCTGCCAACCCCTCAGACAGGCAGCTGCCCTCCTGGGGTCCAGCCAGGCCTGGCCCAGGATGGCAGAACAAAGAACTTCCTCTGAGAGAGGGTGTGACACCCTCTCCCTTTGGAATAAGGTGTTAAGGCAGGGGAGGAGTAGCCTCCCCCAGCCTCTGGAAATGCTTTCATGGGCACAGATGGTGCCCATTTCTGCATAAGCCAGTCTACACTGGTTCAGGGACCCCTCAGCCCTGCTCTGGCGCGAAACTGGGCAAAGGAAAGGGGAGTGACCACTCCCCTGACCTGCACCTCCCCTGGGAGGTGCCCAGAGCTCCTCCAGTGTGCTCCAGACCTCTGCCATCTTGGAAACAGAGGTGCTGCTGGCACACTGGACTGCTCTGAGTGGCCAGGGCCAGCAGGTGACATCAGAGACTCCTTCTGATAGGCTCCTTCAGGTGTTGCTAGTCTATCTTCTCTCCTAAGTAGCCAAACCCTCTTTTCTGGCTATTTAGGGTCTCTGCTTTGGGGAATTCCTTAGATAACGAATGCAAGAGCTCATCTGAGTTCCTCTGCATCTCTCTCTTCACCTTCTGCCAAGGAATCGACTGCTGACCACGCTGGAAGCCTGCAAAACTGCAACAAAGTAGCGAAGACGACTACTGCAACTCTGTAACACTGATCCTGCCGCCTTCTCGACTGCTTTCCTGGTGGTGCATGCTGAGGGGGTAGTCTGCCTCCTCTCTGCACTAGAAGCTCCGAAGAAATCTCCCGGGGGTCGACGGAATCGTCCCCCTGCAACTGCAGGCACCAAAGAACTGCATCACTGGTACCCTGGGTCTCCTCTCAGCATGACAAGCGAGGTCCCTTGAATCCAGCAACTCTGTCCAAGTGACTCCCACAGTCCAGTGACTCTTCAGTCCAAGTTTGGTGGAGGTAAGTCCTTGCCTCCCCACGCCAGACTGCATTGCTGGGAACCGCAACTTTTGCAGCTACTCCGGCCTCTGTGCACTTCCGGCAGAAATCCTTTGTGCACAGCCAAGCCTGGGTCCACGGCACTCTAACCTGCATTGCACGACCTTCTAAGTTGTCCTCCGGCGACGTGGGACTCCTTTGTGCGACTTCGGGTGAGCACCGTTTCACTCCACTTCGTAGTGCCTGTTCCGGCACTTCTGCGGGTGCTGCCTGCTTCTGAGAGGGCTCCTTGTCTTGCTCGATGCCCCCTCTGTCCCCAGACGCAATTGGCGACATCCTGGTCCCTCCTGGGCCACAGCAGCATCCAAAAACCCTAACCGCACGACTTGCAGCTAGCAAGGCTTGTTTGCGGTCTTTCTTCAGGAAAACACTTCTGCACGACTCTCCACGGCGTGAGGGATCCGTCCTCCAAAGGAGAAGTTCCTGCAGAACCTTCAGCTTCTACTGTCCAGTAGCAGCTTCTTTGCACCCACAGCTGGCATTTCCTGGGCATCTGCCCATCTCCGACTTGCTTGTGACTTTTGGACTTGGTCCCCTTGTTCCACAGCTACCCTCGTTTGGAAATCCATTGTTGTTGCATTGCTGATTTGTGTCTTTCCTGCAGAATTCCCCTATCACAACTTCTGTGCTCTTTGGGGAACTTTAGTGCACTTTGCACTCACTTTTCAGGGTCTTGGGTTGGGCTATTTTTCTAACCCTAACTGTTTTCTTACAGTCCCAGCGACCCTCAACAAGGTCACATAGGTTTGGGGTCCATTCGTGGTTCGCATTCCACTTTTGGAGTATATGGTTTGTGTTGCCCCTATCCCTATGTGTCCCCATTGCATCCTATTGTAACTATACACTGTTTGCACTGTTTTCTAATACTATACTGCATATTTTTGGTATTGTGTACATATATCTTGTGTATATTTGCTATCCTCATACTGAGGGTACTCACTAAGATACTTTTGGCATATTGTCCTAAAAATAAAGTACCTTTATTTTTAGTATATCTGTGTATTGTGTTTTCTTATGATATTGTGCATATGACACTAGTGGTACTGTAGGAGCTTCACTCGTCTCCTAGTTCAGCCTAAGCTGCTCTGCTAAGCTACCATTATCTATCAGCCTATGCTGCTAGACACCCTATACACTAATAAGGGATAACTGGGCCTGGTGCAAGGTGTAAGTACCCCTTGGTACTCACTACAAGCCAGTCCAGCCTCCTACACATTGCACAAAAAACAAACCAGCTTGAAGCAGTGTTTCCCCTTATGGGGCTCCAAGACAAACAGAATTCTCACAATGTGTCTACCACTTGGTATGGTTCCCCCTATAG
The DNA here is from genome assembly GCF_031143425.1 of Pleurodeles waltl. NCBI lineage: Eukaryota > Metazoa > Chordata > Amphibia > Caudata > Salamandridae > Pleurodeles > Pleurodeles waltl. The sequence goes on from NC_090447.1 coordinate 1,515,338,860, forward strand.
AAGACTGTGCCCACTGGGGCACAGTCTTTGCTACCATATATGCCATAATACACCTGTTACAGGTACTGCCACAACAAAAACTTCACTTTAAAAAAAAAAAAGGGGCAAGTATTTCCACTAAATATGCCACACATATTGAGAACACTCCTTCAGAACAAGACGTGGGCCTGATAGCACAGCAGAGGTCTCAATCGTTCACCAGCGTCTTCCAGAGTTTCTGGTTTTGAGAGCAACTAATGACTTAAATACATTTGAAATGCCAGATCAGCGGGTCAGCTCTTCTGATAGACGTTATGATTTGGAGATCCAAATCAAGGGTAACACACTGCTTAATATTCTGGGAAAATTAACAACTACTTATGATATTCTCTTGGCTCAGGTAGATTGGCAGCTGGAGTTTGTTAGGGAAGTCCCACAAGGAGAAGATATAATTATACCTTCCTTCTCTGTATTTGTCCCTGAAGCTGTCCAACAAGCATATGCCGAGGAACGGGCTCTTACACATGCCCCAGCATTATATCACGGTCATGTAGGTTGGGATAAGGGTTCTTCTTATCATGTAATGCATATATGTTGTAGCTCACAAGTGGAACCACAGTACCCCAAAAAAACATGAATCTAAAGCCCTGATGAGAGAGATTCTCTCACAATTAGAGCACCAGGACCTAATAGAGTAACTCCCATGAATAATCCACTTATTCCTGTAATCAAACCAGATCATTCTTATTGCATAGCGTCATACTATAGACATTTAAACACTCATACACACACTTTTGCAATTCAAAATTCCCCCAGTACGGCTTTATTGAACAATATTGCAGTTGGATATTTCCAATAGGGTTTTCTGCCAAAACATAGCCCCTGAAAATAGAGACTTAACTGCATTTAGCGCTCGAGGAGTTCAGGGCAAATTCTGCTGACTTCCACAGGGATATACGAACAGTCCAGGCCTGTTTGCTGCTCAAGTAACATAAATTCAACAAGAAATTGACTAGGAAGCATTGTCCTATGTTGATGGCATGTACCTCACGGATGATGATTTGAACACATATTTAGCCAGAGTAGATCATATAGCGTTGGGATTTGTGGAACTTGGCCACAAATTATAGTTTCAAAAAAACAAAAAATGCCTTTCTCAGTGCCCTGTTTTTGGGATACGAGTTATCAAACGAAGGCAAAAGCCTTGCACCACATTTCTTGGAGAAATGTGTTCTCTTGCAAGCAGCGTAAAAAAGCTTTTGGGCTTTCTGAACTTCGGTAGAACATATATACCAGACTATGCACAATGGGTTGAACCACTGTATGATTTAATTTGTTCTGACTTCTCCAGTACACATTGGACATCAGAACACACACAGGTTCTCAGAACACTGCAAACTGACATGCTTACATCCAAACACTTACACACATAACTAACTTGATCATTAGCATAATTGCGGGTTGCACTGGTTACACATGTCATATTTAATGAAGGTGATACTGTGCCGATTGCTTATAAACTGCATTTATACTACAATGCTGAAATGCATTTTACATTAACAGAAAAATTCTGACTGCAGTTCAGGCACCTGTTACAAACGAAAGACTGTTAACTCAGGGAAAATGGATAATTGTGGTAACTCCCATTCCAGCCTTAAAGGCTGCCACCAAGGCAAATGTTCCCAAAGCGAAAGCCTTATATCCAAGGTGGATACAATGTGCCACCTTCTTAACAGCTACTGATGTTGACTATGGTGGTCATTATGACCCTGGCGGTCTTCTGACCACCAGGGCAAAGTTGCAGTTTCACCGCCAACAGGCTGGCAGTGAAGTCCGCCACATAATGAGTGTGGCCGGTTGTAGGAGGCTGGACTGGCTTGTAGTGAGTACCAAGGGGTACTTGCACCTTGCACCAGGCCCAGTTATCCCTTATTAGTGTATAGGGTGTCTAGCAGCTTAGGCTGATAGATAATGGTAGCTTAGCAGAGCAGCTTAGGCTGAACTAGGAGACGTGTGAAGCTACTACAGTACCACTTAGTGTCATATGCACAATATCATAAGAAAACACAATACACAGTTATACTAAAAATAAAGGTACTTTAATTTTAGGACAATATGCCAAAGTATCTTAGAGTGTACCCTCAGTGAGAGGATAGGAAATATACACAAGATATATATACACAATAGCAAAAATATGCAGTATAGTCTTAGAAAACAGTGCAAACAATGTATAGTTACAATAGGATGCAACGGGGAAACATAGGGATAGGGGCAACACAAACCATATACTCCAAAAGTGGAATGCGAACCACGAATGGACCCCAAACTTATGTGACCTTGTAGAGGGTCGCTGGGACTATTAGAAAATAGTGAGAGTTAGAAAAATAACCCTCCCCAAGACCCTGAAAAGTGAGTGCAAAGTGCACTCAAGTTCCCCTAAGGACAAAATAGTCGTGTTAGAGGAATAATGCAGGAAAGACACAAACCAGCAATGCAACAACTGTGGATTTCCAATCTAGGGTACCTGTGGAACAAGGGGACCAAGTCCAAAAGTCACAAGCAAGTCGGAGATGGGCAGATGCCCAGGAAATGCCAGCTGCGGGTGCAAAGAAGCTTCGACTGGACAGAAGAAGCTGAGGTTTCTCCAGGAACGAAAAGGGCTAGAGACTTCCCCTTTGGTGGACGAATCCCTCTTGCCGTGGAGAGTCGTGCAGAAGTGTTTTCCCGCCGAAAGAACGCCAACAAGCCTTGCTAGCTGCAAATCGTGCGTTTGGCGTTTTTGGACGCTGCTGGGGCCCAGGAGGGACCAGGAGGTCGCAAATTGGACCTGAAGAGAGAGGGGACGTCGAGCAAGACAAAGAGCCCTCACTGAAGCAGGTAGCACCCGGAGAAGTGCCAGAAACAGGCACTACAAAGATGGGTGAAACGGTGCTCGCCGAAGTTGCACAAAGGAGTCCCACGTCGCCGGAGACCAACTTAGAAAGTCGTGCAATGCAGGTTAGAGTGCCGTGGACCCAGGCTTGGATGTGCACAAAGGATTTCCGCCGGAAGTGCACAGGGGCCGGAGTAGCTGCAAAGTCGCGGTTCCCAGCAATGCAGCCCAGCGAGGTGAGGCAAGGACTTACCTCCACCAAACTTGGGCTGAAGAGTCACTGGACTGTGGGGGTCACTTGGACAGAGTCGCTGGATTCGAGGGACCTCGCTCGTCGTGCTGAGAGGAGACCCAAGGGACCGGTAATGCAGCTTTTTGGTGCCTGCGGTTGCAGGGGGAAGATTCCGTCGACCCACGGGAGATTTCTTCGGAGCTTCTGGTGCAGAGAGGAGGCAGACTACCCCCACAGCATGCACAAGCAGGAAAACAGTTGAGAAGGCGGCAGGATCAGCGTTACAGAGTTGCAGTAGTCGTCTTTGCTACTATGTTGCAGGTTTGCAGGCTTCCAGCGCGGTCAGCGGTCGATTCCTTATCAGAAGGTGAAGAGAGAGATGCAGAGGAACTCGGCTGAGCTCATGCATTCGTTATCTAAAGTTTCCCCAGAGACAGAGACCCTAAATAGCCAGAAAAGAGGGTTTGGCTACCTAGGAGAGAGGATAGGCTACTAACACCTGAAGGAGCCTATCAGCAGGAGTCTCTGACGTCACCTGGTGGCACTGGCCACTCAGAGCAGTCCAGTGTGCCAGCAGCACCTCTGTTTCCAAGATGGCAGAGGTCTGGAGCACACTGGAGGAGCTCTGGACACCTCCCAGGGGAGGTGCAGGTCAGGGGAGTGGTCACTCCCCTTTCCTTTGTCCAGTTTCGCGCCAGAGCAGGGGCTAAGGGGTCCCTGAACCGGTGTAGACTGGCTTATGCAGAATTGGGCACATCTGTGCCCAACAAAGCATTTCCAGAGGCTGGGGGAGGCTACTCCTCCCCTGCCTTCACACCATTTTCCAAAGGGAGAGGGTGTCACACCCTCTCTCAGAGGAAGTTCTTTGTTCTGCCATCCTGGGCCAGGCCTGGCTGGACCCCAGGAGGGCAGCTGCCTGTCTGAGGGGTTGGCAGCAGCAGCAGCTGCAGTGAAACCCCAGGAAGGGCAGTTTGGCAGTACCAGGGTCTGTGCTACAGACCACTGGGATCATGGGATTGTGCCAACTATGCCAGGATGGTATAGAGGGGGCAATTCCATGATCATAGACATGTTACATGGCCATATTCGGAGTTACCATGGTGAAGCTACATATAGGTAGTGACCTATATGTAGTGCACGCGTGTAATGGTGTCCCCGCACTCACAAAGTTCAGGGAATTGGCTCTAAACAATGTGGGGGCACCTTGGTTAGTGCCAGGGTGCCCTCACACTAAGTAACTTTGCACCTAACCTTTACCAGGTAAAGGTTAGACATATAGGTGACTTATAAGTTACTTAAGTGCAGTGTAAAATGGCTGTGAAATAACGTGGACGTTATTTCACTCAGGCTGCAGTGGCAGGCCTGTGTAAGAATTGTCAGAGCTCCCTATGGGTGGCAAAAGAAATGCTGCAGCCCATAGGGATCTCCTGGAACCCCAATACCCTGGGTACCTCAGTACCATATACTAGGGAATTATAAGGGTGTTCCAGTAAGCCAATGTGAATTGGTAAAAATGGTAACTAGCCTGTCAGTGACAATTTGGAAAGAAATGAGAGAGCATAACCACTGAGGTTCTGATTAGCAGAGCCTCAGTGAGACAGTTAGTCACTACACAGGTAACACATTCAGGCACACTTATGAGCACTGGGGCCCTGGGTTACCAGGGTCCCAGTGACACATACAACTAAAACAACATATCTACAGTGAAAAATGGGGGTAACATGCCAGGCAAGATGGTACTTTCCTACACAACCCCCCCCCCCAAACGAAGGACAATAAGACTAGCCATGACCTGATGAGTCTTCATTGTCTAAGTGGAAATATCTGGAGAGTCCATCTGCATTGGAGTGGCTACTCCCAGGTCTATGTTCCACTGTATAGTCCATTCCCTGTAGGGATATGGACCACCTCAACAATTTTGGATTTTCACCTTTCATTTGTTTTAGCCAAAGTAGAGGTTTGTGGTCTGTCTGAACAATGAAGTGAGTGCCAAACAGGTATGGCCTCAACTTCTTCAGAGCCCAGACCACAGCAAAGGCCTCCCTCTCAATGGCAGACCAACGCTTTTCTCTAGGGGTCAACCTCCTACTAATAAAAGCAACAGGTTGATCCTGGCCCTCAGAATTAAGTTGTGATAGGACTGCCCCTACTCCTAATTCAGATGCATCAGTTTGGACATAGAATTTTTTAGAGTAGCAAGGGCTTTTCAGGACAGGTGCAGAGCACATGGCCTGCTTCAGCTCCTCAAAAGCTTTCTGACAGTTTGCTGTCCATAATACCTTTTTAGGCATTTTCTTGGAAGTGAGGTCATTAAGAGGGGCTGCAATGGAGCCATAGTTCTTAATGAACCTCCTGTAATACCCAGTGAGGCCTAGGAAGGCTCTCACCTGAGTCTGAGTGGTAGGGGGAACCCAATCAATAATAGTTTGGATTTTCCCCTGAAGTGGTGCAATCTGTTCCCCACCAACAAGGTGTCCCAGATAAACCACCTTACCCTGCCCTATCTGGCACTTTGAAGCCTTGATAGTGAGGCCTGCCTTTTGCAGGGCCTCCAAAACTTTCCATAGGTGGACCAGGTGATCATCCCAGCTGGAGCTAAAGACAGCTATATCGTCCAAATATGCTGCACTGAAAGCTTCCAGCCCTTGCAGGACTGTGTTCACCAACCTTTGAAAAGTGGCAGGTGCATTTTTCAAACCAAAAGGCATTACAGTAAACTGGTAATGTCCTCCAATGGTAGAAAATGCAGTCTTAGGTTTAGCATCTTCTGATAATTTGATCTGCCAATACCCTGCAGTCAAATCAAAAGTGCTTAGATACTTGGCAGATGCCAGTGTATCTATGAGCTCATCTGCCCTGGGTATAGGGTGAGCATCAGTTTTGGTTACCAAGTTGAGACCTCTATAATCTACACAAAACCGCATTTCTTTCTTTCCATCTTTAGAATTGGGTTTTGGTACCAGTACCACAGGAGAAGCCCATGGACTGTCAGAGTGCTCAACCACTCCTAGTTCCAACATTTTCTGAACTTCTTGCTTTATGCAGTCCCTGACATGGTCAGGCTGCCTATAGATCTTACTTTTGACAGGTAAACTGTCTCCAGTATCTATAGTGTGCTTACACCAAGAAGTGGTGCCTGGCACAGTAGAGAAGAGTTCTGAAAATTGTCCTAGGAGATTTATGCAATTATCTTTCTGCTCAGCAGTAAGACAATCAGCCAAAACTACACCTTCCACAAGAGCATCTTGTTCTGTGGAAGAGAAGAGATCAGGTAGAGGATCACTGTCTTCTTCCTGTCCCTCATCAGTTGCCATGAGCAGGGTGAGATCAGCCCTGTCATAGTAGGGTTTCAGGCGGTTGACATGGAGCACCCTAAGGGGACTCCTGGCAGTGCCTAAGTCAACTAAATAGGTGACTTCACCCTTCTTTTCAACAATTGTGTGGGGACCACTCCATTTATCTTGGAGTGCTCTTGGGGCCACAGGCTCCAAGACCCACACTTTCTGCCCTGGTTGGTACTGAACCAAAACAGCCTTCTGATCATGCCATTGCTTCTGGAGCTCTTGGCTGGCCTGAAGGTTTTTACTGGCCTTTTTCATGTACTCAGCCATCCTTGATCTGAGGCCAAGTACATAGTCCACAATATCCTGCTTAGGAGCTTTTAAAGGTTGTTCCCAACCCTCCTTTACAAGTGTGAGTGGACCCCTAACAGGGTGTCCAAAAAGAAGTTCAAAGGGGCTGAAGCCCACTCCTTTCTGGGGTACCTCCCTGTAGGCAAAAAGGAGGCATGGTAGAAGGATATCCCATCTCCTGCGGAGTTTTTCAGGGAGACCCATAATCATGCCTTTGAGAGTTTTATTAAATCTCTCCACCAGTCCATTTGTTTGTGGATGATAGGGTGTTGTGAACTTGTACGTTACACCACACTCCTTCCACATGGCCTTTAAGTATGCAGACATGAAATTGCTTCCTCTGTCTGATACTACTTCCTTTGGGAAGCCCACCCTGGAAAATATTCCCAGGAGGGCCTTTGCCACTGCAGGAGCTGTAGTGGTCCTTAAAGGAATTGCTTCAGGATATCTTGTGGCATGGTCCACTACCACCAAGATAAACCTATTGCCTGAAGCAGTAGGAGGGTCAAGGGGGCCAACTATGTCAACCCCTACCCTTTCAAAGGGAACCCCAACCACAGGCAGTGGGATAAGGGGTGCCTTTGGAGTGCCACCTGTCTTGCCACTGGCTTGACAGGTTTCACAGGACTTACAAAATTCCTTTGTGTCCTCAGACATCCTAGGCCAATGAAACAATGGAACCAATCTGTCCCAAGTTTTCATTTGACCCAGGTGCCCAGCTAGGGGAATGTCATGTGCCAGTGTTAGGAGGAACTTTCTGTACTCCTGAGGAATCACTAATCTCCTGGCAGCTCCAGGTTTCGGATCCCTATGCTCAGTGTACAAGAGGTTGTCCTCCCAGTAAACTCTGTGAGAGTCACTGACATCCCCATTAGCCTGTTTGACAGCTTGCTGTCTGAGACCCTCCAATGTGGGACAGGTTTGCTGTGCCACACTCAGCTCCTCTCTGGCAGGCCCCCCTTCACCCAAAAGCTCAGCAGTGTCTGCTTCCAGCTCCTCTGGTGTAGGTTCTGCACAGGGAGGGAATTCTTCTTCCTCTGAAGTTGAATCCACTGTAGAGGGAGGGATAGTAGGAAGTGGTTTGCTTCTACTAGCCCTAGCTTTAGGGAGCACTTGGTCCATTGTTCCAGGATCCAAGCTTCCCTGTCCTTTTTGCTTTTTGGCCTGAGCCCTTGTCAAAGCAAAAATATGCCCTGGGATGCCCAGCATTGCTGCATGGGCCTCCAACTCCACATCTGACCAAGCTGATGTCTCCAAATCATTCCCTAATAGACAGTCTACAGGTAAATCTGAAGCTACCACAACTTTCTTTGGACCAGTTACCCCCCCCCCCAGTTGAGAGTTACAACAGCCATGGGGTGGCTTTGTGTTATGTTGTGAGCATCGGTTACTTGGTACTGGTGTCCAAGTATGTGTTGTTCAGGGTGCACCAGTTTCTCAATCACCATTGTGACACTGGCACCTGTGTCCCTGTAGGCCTGGACCTCAACACCATTTATTAGGGTTAGTTGCTTGTACTTCTCCAAGTTATGGGGGCAAGCAACCAAAGTGGCTAAATCAATAGCCCCTTCAGAGACTAAAGTAGCCTCTGTGGTCTCCCTAATCAGACCAACCCCAACTAAATTACCAAAAGTGAGCCCAGCTACTCCCTTGGATTGGCTATTAGTAGGTTTGCTCCCACCACCACTGCTATTAGTAGGGACACTAGGTGTAGCAGTAGGGGTTGTAGTGGTAGGAGCTGTGGTGCCTTTCTTTGGACAACTGGGATCTGTTGTCCAATGGCCTTTTATTTTACATAAATAACACCATGGTTTCTTTTCCTTGTTCTGATTAAAGGAGGATTTGGACCCACCACCCCCACCAGAGTGTTTTTGTGGGCCTGATGAAGACTCATTTTTAGATTTGTCCCCACCCTTGTCAGAAGACTTACCATCCTTCTTTTTGTCGCCATCTTTGTCACCCCCTGTATGAACTTTTCTGTTCACTCTTGTTCTGACCCATTTGTCTGCCTTCTTTCCCAATTCTTGGGGAGAGGTCAGATCAGAGTCCACCAAGTACTGGTGCAACAAATCAGACACACAATTATTAAGAATATGCTCTCTCAGGATCAAGTTATACAGGCTGTCATAATCAGTAACTTTACTGCCATGTAACCACCCCTCCAAGGCCTTCACTGCCTGGTCAATGAAATCAACCCAGTCTTGTGAAGACTCCTTTTTGGTCTCTCTGAACTTTATCCTGTACTGTTCAGTGGTTAAGCCATAACCATCCAGGAGTGCATTCTTAAGAACTTGGAAATTATTAGCATCATTTTCTTTCACAGTAAGGAGCCTATCCCTACCTTTTCCACTAAATGATAGCCATAGGATAGCAGCCCACTGCCTTTGAGGGACATCCTGTACAACACAGGCCCTCTCAAGTGCAGCAAACCACTTGTTAATGTCATCCCCCTCCTTATAAGGGGGAACTATCTTGTGCAGATTCCTGGAATCATGCTCTTTTGCAGGATGACTATGGGGAATACTGCTGCTGCCACCATGGGTATCTAAACCCAACTTCTGTCTTTCCTTCTCTAATTCAAAAGACTGTCTATCCAAATCCAGCTGTTGCTTTTTAAGCTTCAGTCTGGTTTGTTCCACCCTCAACTTATTGAGTTCCCTCTCTAACATTCTGTCATCAGGGTTGGTGGGAGGGACATTTCTAGAAACAGAGCTATGATGGGAATGAACAGAAGGAGACCTGTCCCTTACAGAAGCCAACCTAACAGCTTGGTTTACAGAAACATTACTACCAGTATGGTGAGAATAAATGCTTTTGCTATGATGTGAGACAACACTATTTATTTGGTGTGGCTCATCATCATTACCATCTATGCTAGATTGTCTAGTAATGGGCAGGCTAGGAAGTTTCTTTCCTGAATCTTTTCCTGGGGGAGTCCCTGAATCAGATTGGGAACTATTAGGTACTTTTTCAACAGATGGGGCACCTATGGCCTTATCCTGTTCTCTAAGCATGTTAAGTAACAGTTCCAAGGAAGGATTCTTCCGTACACTCAAACCTCTCTCTATACAGAGACTCCTTGCTCTTTTCCAGCTAAGGTTGTCATATGCAAGTTTGGACAGATCAACACTTTGGCCTGTGCCAGACATTTTTTAGAGAGAGTTAAAGTGATAGAAAAAGAGAAAAAAAGTTTTCAGAACTTTTTGGAAAGACAGAAAAAAACTTTTTAAACTTTTAAGAACTTTTTGAAAGTTTAGAAGTACTTTTCAGCACTTAGAAAAGAGTGAAAAGAGGAAATGCAAAACTTTTTGGCTATGTGTATATACACTGACCTTGTTTTGTATATTTTTCTCTTATGAAAAGTACAATGACAAGAGTGGTAAGTAGTCTCAAGCACTTATCCCACCACTGCACAACCAATGTAGGAGGCTGGACTGGCTTGTAGTGAGTACCAAGGGGTACTTGCACCTTGCACCAGGCCCAGTTATCCCTTATTAGTGTATAGGGTGTCTAGCAGCTTAGGCTGATAGATAAGGGTAGCTTAGCAGAGCAGCTTAGGCTGAACTAGGAGACGTGTGAAGCTACTACAGTACCACTTAGTGTCATATGCACAATATCATAAGAAAACACAATGCACAGTTATACTAAAAATAAAGGTACTTTATTTTTATGACAATATGCCAAAGTATCTTAGAGTGTACCCTCAGTGAGAGGATAGGAAATATACACAAGATATATATACACAATAGCAAAAATATGCAGTATAGTCTTAGAAAACAGTGCAAACAATGTATAGTTACAATAGGATGCAATGGGGAAACATAGGGATAGGGGCAACACAAACCATATACTCCAAAAGTGGAATGCGAACCACGAATGGACCCCAAACCTATGTGACCTTGTAGAGGGTCGCTGGGACTATTAGAAAATAGTGAGAGTTAGAAAAATAACCCTCCCCAAGACGTGAAAAGTGAGTGCAAAGTGCACTAAAGTTCCCCTAAGGACAAAATAGTCGTGTTAGAGGAATAATGCAGGAAAGACACAAACCAGCAATGCAACAACTGTGGATTTCCAATCTAGGGTACCTGTGGAACAAGGGGACCAAGTCCAAAAGTCACAAGCAAGTCGGAGATGGGCAGATGCCCAGGAAATGCCAGCTGCGGGTGCAAAGAAGCTTCGACTGGACAGAAGAAGCTGAGGTTTCTCCAGGAACGAAAAGGGCTAGAGACTTCCCCTTTGGTGGACGGATCCCTCTCACCTTGGAGAGTCGTGTAAAAGTGTTTTCCCGCCGAAAGAACGCCAACAAGCCTTGCTAGCTGCAAATCGTGTGTTTGGCGTTTTTGGACGCTGCTGGGGCCCAGGAGGAACCAGGAGGTCGCAAATTGGACCTGAAGAGAGAGGGGACGTCGAGCAAGACAAAGAGCCCTCACTGAAGCAGGTAGCACCCGGAGAAGTGCCAGAAACAGGCACTACAAGGATGCGTGAAACGGTGCTCACCGAAGTTGCACAAAGGAGTCCCACGTCGCCGGAGACCACCTTAGAAAGTCGTGCAATGCAGGTTAGAGTGACGTGGACCCAGGCTTGGCTGTGCACAAAGGATTTCCGCCGGAAGTGCACAGGGGCCGGAGTAGCTGCAAAGTCGCGGTTCCCAGCAATGCAGCCCAGCGAGGTGAGGCAAGGACTTACCTCCACCAAACTTGGGCTGAAGAGTCACTGGACTGTGGGGGTCACTTGGACAGAGTCGCTGGATTTGAGGGACCTCGCTCGTCATGCTGAGAGGAGACCCAAGGGACCGGTAATGCAGCTTTTTGGTGCCTGCGGTTGCAGGGGGAAGATTCCGTCGACCCACAGGAGATTTCTTCGGAGCTTCTGGTGCAGAGAGGAGGCAGACTACCCCCACAGCATGCACAAGCAGGAAAACAGTCGAGAAGGCGGCAGGATCAGCATTACAGAGTTGCAGTAGTCGTCTTTGCTACTATGTTGCAGGTTTGCAGGCTTCCAGCGCGGTCAGCGGTCGATTCCTTATCAGAAGGTGAAGAGAGAGATGCAGAGGAACTCGGCTGAGCTCATGCATTCGTTATCTAAAGTTTCCCCAGAGACAGAGACCCTAAATAGCCAGAAAAGAGGGTTTGGCTACCTAGGAGAGAGGATAGGCTACTAACACCTGAAGGAGCCTATCAGCAGGAGTCTCTGACGTCACCTGGTGGCACTGGCCACTCAGAGCAGTCCAGTGTGCCAGCAGCACCTCTGTTTCCAAGATGGCAGAGGTCTGGAGCACACTGGAGGAGCTCTGGACACCTCCCAGGGGAGGTGCAGGTCAGGGGAGTGGTCACTCCCCTTTCCTTTGTCCAGTTTCGCGCCAGAGCAGGGGCTAAGGGGTCCCTGAACCGGTGTAGACTGGCTTATGCAGAATTGGGCACATCTGTGCCCAACAAAGCATTTCCAGAGGCTGGGGGAGGCTACTCCTCCCCTGCCTTCACACCATTTTCCAAAGGGAGAGGGTGTCACACCCTCTCTCAGAGGAAGTTCTTTGTTCTGCCATCCTGGGCCAGGCCTGGCTGGACCCCAGGAGGGCAGCTGCCTGTCTGAGGGGTTGGCAGCAGCAGCAGCTGCAGTGAAACCCCAGGAAGGGCAGTTTGGCAGTACCAGGGTCTGTGCTACAGACCACTGGGATCATGGGATTGTGCCAACTATGCCAGGATGGTATAGAGGGGGCAATTCCATGATCATAGACATGTTACATGGCCATATTCGGAGTTACCATGGTGAAGCTACATATAAGTAGTGACCTATATGTAGTGCACGCGTGTAATGGTGTCCCCGCACTCACAAAGTTCAGGGAATTGGCTCTGAACAATTTGGGGGCACCTTGGCTAATGCCAGGGTGCCCTCACACTAAGTAACTTTGCACCTAACCTTTACCAGGTAAAGGTTAGACATATAGGTGACTTATAAGTTACTTAAGTGCAGTGTAAAATGGCTGTGAAATAACGTGGACGTTATTTCACTCAGGCTGCAGTGGCAGGCCTGTGTAAGAATTGTCAGAGCTCCCTATGGGTGGCAAAAGAAATGCTGCAGCCCATAGGGATCTCCTGGAACCCCAATACCCTGGGTACCTCAGTACCATATACTAGGGAATTATAAGGGTGTTCCAGTAAGCCAATGTGAATTGGTAAAAATGGTCACTAGCCTGTCAGTGACAATTTGGAAAGAAATGAGAGAGCATAACCACTGAGGTTCTGATTAGCAGAGCCTCAGTGAGACAGTTAGTCACTACACAGGTAACACATTCAGGCACACTTATGAGCACTGGGGCCCTGGGTTACCAGGGTCCCAGTGACACATACAACTAAAACAACATATATACAGTGAAAAATGGGGGTAACATGCCAGGCAAGATGGTACTTTCCTACACCGGTTGCCACATCTCCACTCATACCTCAGGGTGGTGGGACCCACTAGGCCAGAGACATGCGTCTCCAACCCGGCGGTCCACAGAAGACCACCGGCGGTATTAGGAGCTGCCTTTCCACCAGGGTTTCTGTGGCGGTAGCACCACCACGAAAACCCTGGGGGAAAGGCTACAGATGACAGGAAATGTATTCCCTGTCACTGGTAGATGACCCCCCCCCAGCAAGCACAAAAACCCCATCCCTCCTCCCCCTCCCCCAACCACCCTCCAGGGTCATCACACCCCTCCAGGTACAGCACCCCCTCCAGGTACAGCACCCCCCTCCCCGCATACATGCACACACACACACAGACACCCGCACACACACACACACACACACACAGACACTCACACGCACCACACATACATTCATTCACCTACATTTACATACACGCATTCACTCACATGCATCCATACTCGCATTCACCTAAGCACTCATACATGCATTCAACCATGCATGCACACACCCATACCAACAGGCATACACACACGCAAACACCCACTCACACACACAACACCTCCCCACCCACATCCCCTGTCGGATGATTGACTTACCTGGCCTGGGGAGGAGGTCATCCGGTAGGGAACAGGAAGGGGCGCTTCCACCTCTGGCAGTGCCTCGCCATCAGGACACCACCACGCTGTATTGTTGCACATAATACGGTGTGCGGTGTCCTCCTGGTGGGGCAGGGCAGGGGGTGGAACCGCCTATGCATCTCTGCCCGCCAGCATGACTACTGCTGGATTTCCATCCAAAGTGTGGTGGAAATCCAGCAGTATGCGTAATATGGTGGGCGGAAGACCACCAGCACTGGCAGTCTTCTGGCGCCCGCGGCTTTGGCGGTCTTCAAGGAAGACTGTCGAAGTCAAAATGAGGGTCTATGTGGGCATTAAACAACAATATTCGACTGCATGTGCTGCAGTATGTGGTGTCATGAAAGGTATTGTTTCTCATACACAGAACTATTTATGCAATCCTTGAGGTATTGTAGCCCTCAGCTGGCTGAATTGAAAGTTTTGATTTTGGCACTGGAGAATACGGATCCTGAAACCTCCACAATGATAGTGTGTGACTCTTATTACTGAGTCCAGGCTTTTAATGAAAATGTATATTATTGGCACCTGAATGGATTCAGAAAGTGTAAAGGAAATGCTATCAAGCATACATTGCTCTGAGGAAAAGTGGGGCATCTTAAAGGTTGCTTGCCATGGGCTTATGTAATTGATACATTAAGTCATCAATATGTCGGAGTACACACTGCAGGGAATTCTCTGTATGGTGAAGCTTACAGGGCAGTAGTTCAGATTTTTGTTGCTGCGATTACTCGTTCACACATGAGGGTGGATAATGACAACATGGCTGCTGTCACTGCTTTGCATAGTGGCACTCTATTTCCTAAAAAATATCTAGCAAAATATTCCTATCTGTTGAGTGCTTAAAACATTCCTTTTGCCCGCATTACCAGGGTGGATGATAGAGTGATACCCAGCTAGGACCGCAGACTAGAATTGGTCATTGCTGCTCATGAGGATTACCGGCTGCCCATGCAGGTGTGGTGGGTACAGTTTCCTTACTACAGAAGCATTATTGGTGCCATGGTCTGTGCAAACAGACAAAACAAGATACCCTCAGTTGTGACATTTGTTAGCAAATTAAAAGCTCCACCACAGACACCTCTCTTAGTGTCAAACAGACTCTACAATGTTTGGAATTTTGATCATTGCAGACTTCTGCACTCAGATGGTGCTTTTAAATGTATCCTATTGGCTGTAGATTCATGTTCTTGATTTCTATGAGTGTGCACACAGTGATTGCCTGATGCTCAAACTGTTATTCAAGATTTGCAGGTCTTTATTGGGACATATCAAGTAGCAGCATTCTGCTTGGACCGGGGACCCGCATTTGCCTCCAAGGCTTACTGGGTTATTGTGGGAACCCTTGGTGTTCCCGTGTATTATTCCTCCCCATATCATCCTGACGGAAATTCAACAGTGGAAAGAAAGAACCATGGCTTAAAGCAGTCCTTAACAGCTAGAGTATCAGGTTGAGGTCAAAGTTGGATCCATCACGTGTATGTAGTCCAGAGACCTTTAAATAATCTGCCTAAAAGATCTTTTGGTGGGCAGATGTCATATGAGGTCCTGTTTCGTATCCAGATCTACAATTGAGATCTTGATAACACTGGCACAGGGGCAGCAGGTATGCCTTTTGACAGTGAATGTTTTGCTGTCTTACAGGAACTACAAGACTTCCAGGATGAGCACTCAAATTAAATTTCCAAATGTTCTGCAACTGACGAATTGAAGAAGCAACCAGCATCTTCCAACTAGATTCCTAAAGTTGGGGATCTAGTTTGAGAGAAGATTACGTACAGGAAGGAATTTGGCCTGTCATACCGAGCACAAGTGCCAGTCCTTGCCATTCAGGGTACCAGGACTGTGATTTTGCCACCGCTTGTTGGTTGTAGAAACAAATAGTTTGCTTCAGTTAATCTGATTAAGCTACATCATGTGGCCATTTGTACGCAGTAAGACAGGAGGGTTCTTGGTGAGTTCCCTGCCTCTTCTCACTACCCTTCAGGAAATCCCTCTAGAAACATTAAGGGGGTCATTGTGACCCCGGTTTGACAGAGATAATGTGACGGTTGTACCGCCAACAGGCTGCCGTTACTTACCGTCACATTATGACATTGGCCATCCCGACCGCCATGGCGGTAGCAGCCGCCGGGCTGGAGATAACAATCTCCAGCCCGGCGGGCACTTTTGTACCGCCGGCGGTATATTGACCCTGCCTATTGCCATTGTCAGAACATACCGCCCACCCTCCCAAGATGCCCCCCATGCACCCCCTTCATCCACGCTCCCCCTCCCTCCCAACCCCCCCACACACACACACATACACTCATTCACACAGACATATATGCATTCATGCACGCATGCATCCATTCATTCACGCACACATCCGTACACACATTCACACTAACACACAGACACGCACTCACACACATGCATACACACACGCAAACAACACTACACATACATTCCCATTCACGCACACACTCACACATACATGCACACACCCACACACACAACACCCACTACCCACCTCCCCTGTCAGAAACCCGACATACCTGAATGCAGGGGGTCTTCCGGCAGGGGACGGGGCACTGCTACCACCAGCAGCGCCCGCCAGCAGAACACCGCCAGAACATATCATGTGTCATAATACAGCTGGTGGCGGTCTACTGGGGTCGCGCTGCTGGTGGTAGCAGTGCCACCTTACCGCCATCCGCCAGTATGGCCACAGCCGGATTTCTGCCCTTCTTGTGGCGGAAATCCAGCTGTGGTCATATTTTGGCGAACGGATGGCAGCTGCGGCGATGGTCTTTTGGTGGCCGTCGCTGTGGCGGTAGGTGGTTTTACCGCCATAGACATAGTGAGGGCCTAAGTATTAACAATATTGCTACTCCTCAGCTGGGGACTTCAGATGCTGAATCTCCCATAGTTTCTGTTGTTACTGCTAATACAGGATACACATCAGATGTGAGTTTACAGTTTTCTACTGTTCTACTACTTCTGACAATGAACTTGTTTATTACCAACCACCTTTGGAAGTGCCTACCAGTTCTCCATTATCACATGAGGTCCCTGTTCTGGCACAGACTGTTTCTGGTTACTTCGTTAATATTGATTATTTTTCTTCAAATTCCTCGCATATTTCACTGTATGGTGGACGTGCGTTTCTTCCTTGGCTGAAACAGACTTATCTGATTCCTCCGTGGTCCTATGTTTAGATTTCCATCTCACTGCTTTTTCTACTCATTTGGCTTGGACTTGTTAAAGTTTTCTTCTTGCTTCTGAATGGACATCACCGTCCAGAAAGCTCTGCTCCAGGACTGGTAGCCGAGGTGTTGAAACCTCAGTTTTCTTCAGATAAAGTGCAAAGAGACCTGTCCCAATGTGAACATTTTTGCATTCCCTGTCTCTGATGGAACTGTTTGGGAGAACGTTTGCTGTTTTTGGTCCTACAGAGTCTTTATAAATTCCTTATGTGTTTAAGGTCACTATGGATGAAATTATTACTCCAGGTTCAAAATCTGATGAATCAAATGCAGAAACTGTTAAAAACATTTCTTAATTAGAATTTTATACAGTATTCAAAACTGAAGATTTAAACATAGATCCTGCTAATAATTATGGTGAAATGTTTTGTTATCATCATTATTTACACATAGCTAGTGCACCACGTGCAGTTTTCAACTACACGCAAGGGGAACATTGCCTAACATCACCAGTGGGTAGTTCAAAAACATATTTGAAAAAACATGCATATTTTTCTGCTCACAACTCTTTAGACTCAAGTTCTTCTTATTATAAGCATACCCCTTCCCCAGCGATGAAACATATGCTGACTCAAACAAAATTAATTTAGTCTGACTCATTTATTTTCCAATTAACCCTGCCGGTCTATGATTTTTGGAAAGAAAACATTGATTTGAAATCGATTTGGGGAGCTTTTCTTAGGAGATAATGTACTGAGAAGACACTGTCCATGCAGCTTATTCCTAGTAAGTGTTGCTGCCATGTAGTCTGTACACTCTGTCCAAGGCTAGGCACATGGAACATGATGCCCTGGTGTCATGATTGTCCATTGGAGACAGCTATGAGGCTCCAGACAAACCATCGCATCAGCTCTGCACATTTGACACAGTGCAGTATGAACAATGCTTTTATTAAATAAACAGCCTCTGTGCTATATTCAGCAGAGGGGCACTTCTGCTGGGATTATCCAGGAATGTGGTGCACTGTGACTGAGATGGAGCCCTGCTGACTCTCTCCTGCATCTTGCAAAGGATGATAACCTGCTCTACATTAGACTGGCTTCCTCGCACATCGTACCCGGGTATGGGGGTTAGGCTATCCCAGTGGATCTGGCAGAGGGTGTTCCCACTATGCTCTTGATAGTGTAGGTTATAGCAGATAGGAGTATCACAACGTAGTAACATTACCATGGTTAAATTGTTTATCTTTTTCTTTTTTCACTATCCTCATAATGCTGGTTACAATACTTTGTTTCCTCTGCCTAATAATTGCAGTTCGTGCTTTCCATACAAGGATACAATAGTTTCAATAAATGTTTGAAAAGCTATTTTTTGTATCTCTCTAGTTTTTACATTGGGCATTCAAAGTGGCAACGAAAGGGTACATCTGATTCCATGATTTCCTTGGGAATCAGAGTGGTCATGTTAGAGGTTGCTGATGCCATCTGATGCCCTGGTAAGGTCAGAGGTTCAGATGGAGCACTGTGAGCTATCTAGGTATTGTGTCCACTTTTTCTGAAGGTATATGTGGACTGAGTCCCTCTGTTCTGAAATTCATGTTGACCCAATAAACAGTCCTACTTAATTCGTAGGAACCGTATAACAGATTTCCCCAATCAGCTGATGGGGTTTGGATAACCTGCCGGCCAGCACTCCAGGTCCCATCAGACTCTGGAGCAACTAGACAAGCCAGTATTGCCTGCTGTGTCTGTAGCAACAAATACTACTGCAAGCTCGCTGATTTGCCAAGTTCCTCCTTTTTGTAATCTAGCATAAGCTAAAGACCTCTAGCTACGTACACCGAGAGTGAGCGAGCTTTGGGTCGGCCTCCTTAAGCTGTTGGCTTGTTTGTGTCGGGCTCCTTTAGGCATTAGCATGTGTCAGGCTCCTTCAGTCATTGCTTCTTTAATTCAGGGGGTCCCCGAGGACGCACCTTTTCAGACATGTTTTTCAACCAGTGCTTAATTTGTAAAAGAGAGAGTGGTGGTGCCGGAAGCTTTCCTCGGAAGCCAGTGGCCGGTGCAATTAATCATGGGCACTCCTATTACCTAGGCTGGTAGCCTTAAACCACCTTATGCCTTTTTAATCCACTACCAGACAATCCCTGTCTTCTTTATCTCACTGTTGCAGGTTCCTGCTTTTTCCCTTTGTGAAGGTTTTTCTTTTTCTTTATCTGTCTTTCTGATTTGTGTGTTTTCCGTTTTTGCTCTACCTGATGCAGAATGCTAAGTGCCGGTCACCAAAAGTAAGTGCGGGCACCCAGCAGAGGCAACCACCAGCTCAAATTAAGCACGGTTTTCAACTCCATGCACCCACAATCATTCTCCCTCAAAAGCTTTATTCCCTTGGAAAGGCCATTGAGGAGTGCTCAGGGTTAGGCTTTCACTGTACAAAAATCAATCACACCAGCACATAATGTCATATAAACAGCTTCCTCATTGTGCATTGGTTGCAGGAGCTGCTGTGAAGTGAAACGAAAAGAACAGTTCTCTTTGCTCAGTCCTGCATCACCAGCAGTCACCAATAACAAGCGTGCTGGTAAACTCTGTTTGGGGTTTGGGACATATTGTGACAATGATTTAGCCATTCTCCCTTTGTCAGCCGGGCGTTGAACATCTGGGTGTCTGACAATCAGGAGCAGAGCGCTTATGTTTGACACTCAAGTGGCAAAACAGCCTTTTGCTTCTGCGCCACTCCCCCTCAACTTGGAAAAAGATTAAAATAAAATAAAAACCTTTTAATTTGGCCCCACCTAGTGTTGGTGCCTTAAGGCTGCTATCTTCTCTGCCTTAATGAAGAGTTAGCATTGCTGGGAGTCTTGGTTGTAAACTCAAAACAAACCCTCAGTGGCTCTAAGTTCACACTTAGAACCACGCACCCTGCCCGTGGGCTGAAGGGCCTACCTTAGGGGTGACTTACAGGGTCAGAGACCAGTGACCAGGATATAAGGCAAACCTTATATCTGGAGTGAAAGGTGCATGCACCATATTACGCAGGCTGCAATGGCAGGCCTGTAGTCACATTTTGCTCCCATGGGTGGCACAACGCATGCTGCACCCCATGGAGGACCCCTGGTGTACCAATGCTCTGGCTACATAAGTTCCATATACTCGGACTTACATGGGTGCACCAGTGTGCCAATTGTGGGGTGTAAAAGTTACCATAAAACTAAACTTAGGGGAGAGAGCACTGACACAGGGATCCCAGTTAGCAGGATCCCGGTGTACTGCAGTCTAAACATACTGACACCAGGCAAAAAGTGGGGGCAACTATGTCAGAAATGTGCTACTTTCCTACATATAGCATCATTAAACAACTGTTGTTGTGTTCATTACAAAATTAGAGAAGCAGCACCATGAGGCTGGCATTCATAAGTGCAGGTGTTGACAATTAAGTTCCGGTGCTGAGCATCGGAAAGCACCGGCTCAAATTAAGCCCGGCCTCAGAGGTGGCAAAATCATTGCCAGGCACCCAAGGGCAGCCCCACTTCCCTTGTTTTTTTTGTCAATTCTTGTTTACACTGAAAGTGAATAATATTTTATTATTCACAATGAAAAACTATTTTCTGGAAAATGACCCTCCCTGGCAGCTGAGGCGAGTAAAACATGGTTTTAAATGTATGTTGTGTGCGCGCTTGCAGGGGAGAGTGCGCTTATGTGTAAATGTGTGTGTAAGTGTACGACTGGAAGTAAAGGTTAAGTTATGATGTCACTTCCGTTCCCCCTGGCATTTTGGCGAATTGACATTCATGTGTCTGTCTGACTGCTCATCTGAGGACAAGCACTTATGAAGGCCTGAAAACAGTGCCACGGTCTGAGATCAACGAGGACTGTGGTTGAAGGCAGAACTCAGAGCACAGAGAGATTCAGGATAAAACAAAAAGGCCTACAGCCATCACAAGCTGTTTCATACAAAGAAAACGAAAAATATACACAGAGCCTGCTGAAGAATGAACAGAGCATCAACTGCACCATCAAAACTGGAGATGTCAGAAAGGTTCAAAAACAGGAACACCGCCCCAGAGCTACTGACAGCATCCTTTAAATCCTTTAAATCTGCCAAACATGAAAACAGATTCGCAGGGGTTTGAGCGAATGAACTGCAGCGCTGCGAAAAGGCTCTGCTGTTCAGCAGCTCTCCTAGGCGCTGGAAGCTGGGGGGGAGAGGGTGTCAAGAAAAACCATACTGGCGTTCAGAAGGTGAATGAACAACAAAGATGTTTTTAAATTATGTTTTTGTACCTTGTTACATTTGCTGTGCTTCGAAGACAAAGGTCAAATGTCAGGCTGTCTTCTGAAAAGTCTACTTATTCTTGTAACATTGGTGTTTACTTTCTCTGGCTGCAAAGGGAGAGGATTTTAGAACGTGCACTATGTAACAATCTTGCTGGGGTACAGGGAGTCTGAAACAAAAGGTTGTAGGATATCACTCACAAAAATCACTCTATATTTCAGAATATATCATCAGTTAGGAAAGGACAAATGAAGCACATTTCTTAAATTCTGAAATGTGTTATAGAAGCAAAGATTTTAATGGGTTTTAAAAAATCAAGATAATCTCTAGGCAGTGCTTAATTTGTGCTTGTTGTTTCCGGTGCAGAGCTGGCACTTATGCCTCAAGCATTTACTGCGAGCAAAAGACACTTATGGGAAGGACGGAGGAAGAGAAAAACAAAGAAGTGTCACAAATGGAGAAAGCAGAAAGCTGCAGGCCTTTGGACAAGCTGATTGGTTCCCTCGAGCCAGGCAAATTCTGCGTATTTTGCTTGTGTCTGCCAGACCCCCGTTACTGATCCTCAAAAATAAAATGGCACACAAGATTGGGACAAAATTGAAGGCATCCAATTTATCCTATCTAGTGAGTCTCTGTACATTGCTTTGCTACATGTCTGCAGCCAGGCTGCAGTATGAAGCAACACATCAGACTGCCAAACTCCTCCTCCTCCCAGCTCATACCTCTAGCGTTGGTGGGGCACTACCCTAAACACCTCCATACACACCTAGGGGCAATGCCTATGCTCTCTTCCTAAGTTAGTTATTTCCAAAGACTTCTATTTATATTGCATGTTATTTATTTAATAGATAATACTGTTTGCAATGATTATCATATGCTTGCGACTACTTTATTAATTGCAAACAGCAGAACATGTAAAAAATGACCACAATCACCTTTAGGGAACCCTTCTGTGGTGCCCTCCTGAGGGGGCAGCTGAAGCTGCCTATTTTTTCAAGATTAAATCTAAGCCAGTCTCTATGCTTTTAACTAAGGTAAATGCTTAACACCAACCACAGATTTCTAGAGATCAGGTTTGGCATTAGGGTAATAGGTTTCCTTGAACTTCCTGAGCACGTCCCAGGAGTAGGCTTTCTAAACCCCCTGGCACAATGGACTTTGTGAATGTGACCCCCCAACCCTGCCCGCTGGGCAGAACTTGAGTCAGATGCATTTGAAGTTATGATCAGTTCTATAAAATATCACAGGGATGATCAGTGGAATCCAAACCCTCTTTCATCATAGAAAGACACATTTAGGAACTCAGAATTATATCCTATTGTACAAACTATGAGTAGTAAATATGAAGAAAAAAAAACTGAATATTAACTGCAACATTTACAATACGTGTGAACAGCAGAAAATATTGTAACATATTGTCCTTGTAACTTCATATCAATCCCACCCTCATATCATAAGAAAAGCCTATCTAGAGTTTGAGAGATGGATCCCATCCGCATACCTACTTTGAACAATAGGCTTCTGTTTAATATAATACTATTTTCTGCTATTCGTATCTGCTTCAGAAGGCAGGCTGATAAATTCAGCAAGGTTACATGAGCTGCCTGTTAGCCTTCAGTAAAAGTAGGTGAAGTGATTCTGCGTGGCATGTCACAGGCTCCTGGCACAAATGTCCTTTCCGTCCCATCACAATTGGTTCCTAACTTATATAGCATTATCTGGTCATTGTTGAATCTTGCAGAAAGAACAATTAGCAGGAAAAGGCCTTGATACCCTTTCATCTGTTTTCAATCTGTGAGTCCATGCCCATTGTATAATATTCATGAAAGATAAATGAAATTATTAGCTTCCATGAAACTTGTTTATAACTCAAAAACAATTATTTAGAACACAGAATTCAGTTAAGATTAAATACTGTGAAAATGTTTGGTCTGACTTAATTAACACTTTGCAGAAAATAATAACATTAATAAACATGCCTCCTACATATGTCACTTACATCTCAATAATCAACATATGTAAGTTACAAAGAGGGATACCTAGAAGAGAAACAACATGCTTATTATAACAAGGGCAAGTCATGCATTTCAATTGCAATGGGGCCTAGGCCTGCAAGGGCCCCCTGGCATGAAAGTTGTTGGGGGTCCTTTACTCCTCCAAGCCTCAACTTGCCTTGCTGCCAGTGTCATGTCTGCCCCTTCAGTCATGATAGTACGCGCTAATTGGTGTCTGCTCCCTTAGTGTCGCTGGTACGCTTGGCATTACTATTTTTGATGCACAGGTCCAAGCACCTGTATGGGCCAGCA
This sequence comes from Pleurodeles waltl, assembly GCF_031143425.1. Lineage (NCBI taxonomy): Eukaryota > Metazoa > Chordata > Amphibia > Caudata > Salamandridae > Pleurodeles > Pleurodeles waltl. Next base: position 1,515,362,386 of record NC_090447.1, read on the forward strand.
ATGTGCTCGATGCACAGTTGGGTAAGCCCATTGCCTGTCACTACACCAGCCAACCACCACATCGGCCTATCATGACACTGTTCTAGAGGAAGTGTGCAAAGCTAAGCACACTGTGCAGTGGGTCCAGGCAACCACACATTGGTTTACAGAGGTAAAAATAAGATCACCTAATGCGCTAATTTTTATGGTAGCTTGGTCAAGCACATAGGCCAATCTTGGAGAAGTGCAAAGAATTTGTTGTACTCACAGTATCAATCATCCAACTCACACATTCAAAGGAATAACTCGAGACAAATTTATAAAAAGACTTCAGATTTTTATATAAATTTTAACACCAAGATTATAAGAACTTTTGGAGGTATGGATTTTTGAAGTTTAATAAAAATAGTCTTTTTGTGCCTAGTTATGCACCATAGGAATCAATGGAAAGTCACCTTTAAAAAATACATATAAAATCGTACAGTTGAGTTACCAATTTCTTCTTTAGCTGGTTGGTCGAGGTCTTCAGTGGGCACACCGTGCCAGCTGGAGAAGTTCAGGCAGGTCCCGGTTCTGAAGGGAGCAGCGATGGAAGTCTCTGGAGCTGGTGCAGGGCCACTTTGAGGGACCACTTGGAAAAGCACTGCACAGGTAAGTTTAGAGGTGGTTCCTTGGTGTCCCCTGGGAGTGTCTAGGTCACAAGGGGTGAAGGGCCCTTAGGACACAACTGGTTCTTTATTTCAGGGCACAGGGCATCTGGGTGCAGAGCAAATTGGTGAGCCACGAGCTGTGCGCAAAGATGCCTTTGGGATCTGGAGGTAAGTCACTTTAAGGGTTGCTTACAGGACAACGGGGCACTCTGGTTGGAAGTCCAGGATGTTTCTGAAGTCCCTAGACTGGGGCTTCTTCCTGGTCTGTTTTCAGTTCCAGGTAAACTGGTTTTCTTGGTGTCTGCTGTCAGCTGACCAGTACCAAGGGTATTGGTACGGTTAGGCCACTGGAACTCACAGTGCCACCAAACTAGGCACACTTGCAGGTTTTGTCGTTGGTGTGTCATCGGGTCTGGCTGCAACTCCTGGTTCAGGAGTTAGCAGCGGCTCAGTGAAGTGACCCTCACTGGGTTGATGGTTCCTTCTTTGTTGCAAAGTGGTATCTCCTCTCTGGAGGGAGTTATTGGGCGATTGGCAAAGCTTGGAGGTTCTCTGGGTTTCTTGAGGTCAGTGCAGTTGTCCAGCAGCTCCTCAACGGCAATTGTCAGGTCCTGGGTGCAGCAGGCAGGGTTTGGCGCCTTTTCTTAATGCACAGTTCCACAGTTGTTGTGCCTTGGTTCTTCTTTTTGTCCTTCAAATCTGATTTTTGGTCCAGGGATGCCCACTAAATACTGAATTTAGTGGGCATTTTAGGGGGAACCTGGTAGTGTCCAATGGGACACTTACCTTTGGGTGGCTACACCCACTATAGTGACCACTTCCTGTGGGAAGGGTTACTTCCCTAACCCTGATCGGCTATGTTCCTTCCATTTAAGAATGAGGAAAATGAAATGGAGTGTCCACCTCGCTGGCAACACCTTAGGGGTGGTGCATGCCAGGTGAGGGCCACTCCTCCTACCCTTTGTGAGGTTTCCCACCTTTGCTCCCACCAAAAGTGGGGGTTTGCAAAGGAGCTGTCCATTTGCTGCTAGCAGCAAGCCTGGGGGTTGAGTCTCAAAGGCGGTAAGCCATTTGAAGCTCACTGCCAGGGCAGTGCACATACCTGATCGAGGGGAGTGTTAGCTCCTCCACCCAGGAAAGGCATTGTTTTACGAACCAGAGGGACAGGGCTCTCCCCCAAGGTGTTTAAAGTGGGTGTCTGGAGGTGGCAGGCTGGATAGAACCAGTCAGAAATCATGACAGGGTAGTTAACTTTTGCAGGGGGCACCACTAAGGTGGCCCCTGAGTACATTTAGGGATAAATCCAATACTGGTACCAGATTGGATTTATCATGCTGAGTTGTTTGATATCAAACAACACAGGGTTGAGAGTGGCCATCATGTAGCTGGGAAACTTATGCTGACCAGTGTCCAGCACATGCATTAAAATGGCTGCTCTGTTCACGCACTGTGTCCCAGGCTTGTCAAGGACACAGTGGGGGCATATTGCTCATGCAGCTTTGTCCTCACATACAGTGTAGTGCACCCTGCCTTATGGCTGCAAGGCCTGCGAGAGGGGTGTCTTACCCATAGTAAATGCAGTGTATGGGGGGCAGGAAACACAGGCAGTGTGCCATGTTGAGTTTGTGTTTTAGGTTTGCACCAGGACACTCAGCCTGCAATGGCAGTGCTGGGTGCATCGGGGTGCATCGCCCTAGAAGGTGGCACAATCAGTGCTGCTGCCCTCAGGAGCCTACCCATAGTACCCCATGCCCTGGGTACATATGGGAACCCATTTACTAGGGACATATAGTGGTAGTTAAGGGTGTATCCAATTGTACCAATGCATCACACAACCCTTTTTTTTTAATAATTAACCATACATGTAACTTATTATGTGACTTAACCTTGGACGATGTAATGGCAGTCGATGTGTTGTTAGGATGATGTAGTGGAGGCAATGTATTTGTAGGATGATGTAAGAGATGACACAGTTGGAAGACAGTGTAGTGGAGGAGATGTCGTGTAGGGGGTCTACTTTGCTGCACTAAAAAAATGCACTATTTAAGGACGGGGGAAGACAGAGCGAAGAAGGAAAGACAGGGAAGAGAGATGATATGGTATTGACTAGTGAGACACAAGAAGAGAAGAAACACAACTGGAGGAAGCAGTGATGAATGAGATCTAGGAGAGAGAAACAGAATATGAGAGAGGAAAAGGGACACAGTAAGGAAGTGAGAGATGGACAGAGCATACGAAAGGCAAAGTAGAGCGAGAGATCCAGGTGACACAGATAGATAAGGGAGAAACAAGAGTCGAAAGCTGGCCTGAAAACGGGTGAGAGATGGGAGAGGAAAAAGCAGCTACAGAGTAGAAGTGAAAGGCAAGACATGGAAGAGAAGAGGCATTGGAGGGGAGTAGAGAGACGAGTTAGGAAAAATGTGACAAACCAGGGAAAAGGGAAGAGAGAATAAGAGGAAAGAAAATACACACAAGTGTTACAGTACAGACGTTTTGAAATGGGTCTGGCTGAACCTGGAAAGGAGAGAGGATGGGTAAGAGGAAAACAGAATAAGCCATGAGAAGAGAGGGATAATGGCACACATGTAACATGCATGCCTATTTTATGTTACACAATGTAATTGGCAATTTCTGCTCTAGCATATTATGATGGACTTGTGCAGTATATAGAACTTCTACATTTATTCATTTACAAAACGATTGGCACATATTCCATGACTAAATGATAGGCGTATCCTTTAGTAGCATGATGTATGTTATTTTCAGGGGTGAGCGGTGAGCTCTGCTCCCCTGGCGGAGCTAATTGAGTTTATTGCACTCTGCACTCCGTTCAGAGTGCGTAGTTCAACCAACAACTCTGTTAGCCCGAGCAGCGGAGCGGAGCTCACCACATGCGCACTGCAGCCCAGTTATGGGCCACACAGCTGAAGTGCAGACAGTCTCCGCTGCGCTGTGTGGACCATAACTGGGCTGCAGTGCGCACTTGGCCCGATGTTGGCGACATGGAGCTGTTGCCTGCGCCAGCTCCGGATCCAGGCCTCCTTCCACCAGCAGCCTGGGAGCAGGGGGCAGAGGGCCAGGCAGCAAGGACCTTGGGAAGACCCAGGTAAGTCCTTGTTTGTTTTTCTTTTGTGCACACTGGTGAACAAGAGGCCTGAAACGGCAGCTTCGGCCCTGGCCTCCTTCTCTGGACTCTCCAAACTCCTCTCTATCCAACCAGTCTATTACCCTGTCGCCTCCTATATATAGACTTTTAAACATAAATAGGTGCCAGGCAAGCAAGCAGGATACAGGAAGCAGTGTACTAGATGTACTTCGGCGGGCTTATGGGGTCTGGAATTGCCTGGCCCAGCGCTGGGCCTTTCTCTACCAGCTCAGAGCAGGCGTTAAAAGGGGACATACCATAATTTATATGTGTTTATGTGAGACAGAGAGAGAGAGAAAGAGAGAGAGAGAGAGAGAGAGAGAGAGAGAGAGAGAGAGAGAGAGAGAGAGAGAGAGAGAGAGAGAGAGAGAGAGAGAGAGAGTGTGTGTGTGTGTGTGTGTGGGGTCAAAGGGCGTGTGATGTCACTTCCGCTACCCCCGGCATTTCGGTGAATGCTAGTGCTAAATTTCCATACACTGCCCACTCATATTTATGCAGTTTTTCTCAATGCAAATTAATGGAAGCCAAACATTGTGACCCAAACTATTAGTTCAAGCAAAACCGTCCAACGAGCAGATAACTCCTGAGAAAGAATGCAACAAGCCCTTGAAATTAGATAAAGAAATACTAAGAAGCCCTGCGTTTATCAGGTTTCTCAAATCCACGCTTTGTTGTGCCAGATTTAAATAAGGCTTTTCTTGCTACAAAATGCAAGAACATGTGCAGATGTATGACAGCAAATAAAATGGCTGCTATGATTCAAGGATACGTGAAACGTACAACGCATATTAAGATTAATATACTTGTTCAGTCAATATAAAAAAAAATAAAAAATTCAAAAGTAAAATATATCAGTATGTGAAAATGCACAATCAGGTTCAAGCGTACTCAAAAATGAAGCAGCGTTATAAAATACAGAAAGCAAATATCACAATTTCTCACTGAGCGTGGACGTTAATTCACCAAAATGCCAGAGGTGGCGGAAGTGACATCACACGCCATTTCATCTTTACGTTCACTCACACACACATGGTTTCACAAACACATTCACTCATACACACACTTTTACATAAGCACACTCTCACCCGCAGGCATGCGCACAACACTCATTAAAAAGTTCTTTTTACTTACCTCGGCCACCAAGGAGAGTCCTATTCCAGCTAACTGTACTCCATTTTTTTACACTAATAGTGAATAATATATTATTCACTTTTGGTGTAATTAAAAAACATTTGAAAACAAGAAGTGGAGCCCCAAGCAATGTCCAAAAGGACAAGCTGCCCCTGTGTTCCTGGCACTGATTTTACCACCTCTGAGGTCGGAGGTCGCAGAGGCAGTGCCAGGGGTCACGAGGGGCAAGCTGGAGGTTGCAGCTGCAACCCCTGGTGACCCCTAAATGACATCCATGTCACTAAGGAGAGAGAAAGGAAAAGGTAAACAACATCTGGCTCCAAAAAATGGTTTTGTTGCAAAACGACTTCGGGTCGTTAATACATTTTAGGTGTGGCTTGCGACAGCTGTGCTGCACGGCTGAAAGTAAAGGAAACAAGCATTTGCAATGCAATAGGTCTCGCATTTTCTTGAGTTACAGCTCCTGGCAATGTAAATTTATAACTGGACTTTTGTTGCCACATAAATAGGTCAACCCTGCCTCATAATGTCGTCTTTTCCTGCCATATAATTCCAGAAGCCCAGCATTTAACTAAAGCAGTGGTTCCTAACCTTTTGACTTATGTGGACCCCCACTTTATCATTACTGGAACCTGGGGACCCCCACTGATTCATTATTGGAATCCAGGGAGCCCCCACTGAGTCAATACTGAAAGCTGGGGACCTAATCTGTCAATATTATTTAATCTTCTAAGCAGTCGCGGACCCCCTGAGGAGGCTTCGCAGGCCCCCCAGGGGTCCCCGGACCACGGATTGGGAACCACTGAACTAAAGCACTTCCATGTACCTTCTTCCTCTATCTTACAACATATACAATTATCATATAAACCTTTATCAGAAATAAACTTTTGTCATTAGAGTGTAATGCTCAAAACACCATAACAACAACATCATTTGGGATGGTTTGGAGGGTGAAAGGAAAGAGGGAGTGGGGAGTAAAGATGGAGAGGACAAGTTGCGTAGTAACGGTGTCATGAGCCCTGGAGTAAGAAAGGAAAATGGTTGACTGCAATTTTGGTAGGAAAATACAGCAGGAATTAGAGATGAGTGAGGTCCATAGGTCTCTGGGCCCCGGTGCCACTGCACCTGTTGCTCGACTGATAACTAGGCCTCAGGAGAGAAAGCAGGCAGGGCGGCAAAAGAGAAGCAAAAGGAATACAACAGACAAAAGGAAAAAAGAGAAGGGGTCGCAAAGAAATAAAAGAAAGGAGGGAAAGAGAGAACAGAAAATGAAAACACAACTAAGATAACTAGAGCAAACGTGTGAGACAAAAATAAAAAAGGGACGGAAGATAGCAAACGAAAGATAGAGAGGAAAAATAATGAAAGAAGTGTGAAAAGAAAGAAAAATGAACATTAGAGAAAAAAAGAGAGATGGTGAGAGAAACAAGCAGCAAATGAACCAGGGTATGTATGTACTAACACATTTCCCACAGATAAAGAATGCGGACAAGCTAACTTGTGGCTTCCACATACAGACGGGAAAAGGAGGGATTTATAGTAAAACGTGAATTGACAGATAAAGATAAGAAAAACACCAGAGAAAGTAAGAAAGAAAGATCTAAAAAAAAAGTGAAAGGACACATGTTTCACTTCTGCACTCTAGGTACTGTGCATAATGAGAACATCAAAGCCACAAGTACCAGAAGGCAGAGAATAAAACCAGGACTGGATAAGCTATGAATGAATGAATAAATGAAGTAGGTTTATAAAGCGCGAAAGCTGCCCTGACCGGAGCGTCCTGGCACTAGATTCAATGAAGAGAAGCAAGACTCAGAGTCCCCTATCAGGGCAGAAGGGTCTCAAGGTTGAACTGAGAGCCTGAGTCAGTGCTTAATTTGTAAATAAAAACGTGCCGGTGCCCAGAGCCCTCCTCTTAATTAAGCAGCTGCTGCAATTAATTTTGCGAACACAGAATACTGAGGCAACGTAATCCTGATGCCATCTCGGGCCTCTTCAATCCATTTACAGCCGCTCCCTGCCCCTTCAGCTCACTCCTGCAGCTTTCCGCTTTCTCCCTTCGTGACGCTTTTTCGTTTTTCTTTTCCTCCATCTTACCCAAATGTGTATTTTGCTTGCAATAAATGCTTGAGGCAGAAAATTAAGCCAAGGCCCTCAAAAATATGTGCTGGTGCTCTGCACCAGAAACAACAAGCACAAAGTAAGCACTGGCCTGAGTCATATTTCTTTGAAGAGGTGTGTCTTCAAGAGATCCTTAAAAGCGGACTCCTAAGAGGTACACCGAAGATGTTTGGGAATGTAATTCCACGGATTGGGAGCTAGGATGGTGAAGGATCGACCACCAGCTCTTGCACTGTGAACCCTAGGGATGCACAAAAGATTTTGGCTTGCAGATCGCTGTGTTTTGAAGGGTCAGCAGGCCCATTTGTTGTAATGCCCTGGGAGGGATCATAAGGGCTTTAGATTTTATTCTTTGGCTAATTGGTACCCAATGGAACTCATGATGAAGACACAGACCATAAAATTGGCAGGTTCATGCTTCGGCATTCTAAGATCCCTTAGGAAATTCTTCCAGATGCTACCATTCTCTACAAGAAGAGTAGCGGTGCAGAGTCTAATAAACTCTTGTCTTGATTACGGGAACTCCCTATATCTTGGGAGCCCCAAATATGTGATCAATAGCCTTCAAGTGGTGCAAAATGCTGCAACAAGAATCTTCAAAAATTACCGAAGCATCAATCAGCCAGACCAACCTTTTCAGCCCATGTATCATTCAGTCCCTTCTCTCTACCTATGCTCCAGGATGGGCTCTTAGATCCAGTAATCAGGGACGCATGGCGGTGCCCAGAGCAAGGAGCAGAGGCCGCTCGTTTGCAAACCTAGCTCCTAGACTCTGGAACGATCTTCTGGCATCTCTCAGAACCCACCAGCGGGAAGCTTGTTTTAGGAAACAGCTAAAAACCCACCGGTTCTAATATGATCTTGAAGAGCTGAGTCATCATCTAAGTAGTGGAGGGGTTGTGTTGTAGTGAGCGCTTGGAAGCCCGTTGGGTAGCCATGCGCTATACAAATACAACTGAATTGAATGGAGAGCTCTCAGACCCTTCCGATCGAGTTTTGTTTTGGAAAGTCCATAACCAAACAGGCCACCGCGTTCTGTACCCGCTGTAATCTGTTGATCAACTCTTTTGGGGAACCAAGAAGAAGAACATTGCCCTGGTCCATGATGTAACTAATGCATTTACAATGTCCTTACAAGTGTTCTCCACCAGAAGTTTTTGAGTCTTTCTCAGAGATTTCAGCAAGGAGAAACAGAATCCGGAAGTAGACAGTCAAGCTCCATGACTGAACCTACTTGAGGTATTTGAACTACAAGCCCCAGAATTCAAAGCGGCCTTGGCCTCGGAGCCAGGATTGGCTAATGCTGTCACAGATGACAAGAGACAGCTGGGATTATGTGCTGCCTCTTGTCACAGGGTCAAACTGCTGCAGCCCCTGAGGGTGACATTCTGGCAGATTTGGATAAGTGAATGATTTTAAGAGTATAATGCCTCTATTGATAGCAATAATTCGTACGTGTGCTTTAATGAATCATGTCTTCGTGCAATTCTGCTTTTTAAATGTTGACGTTAAAAATAGTGCAAAAATATTTAGTAGTAAGTGCCAGAATGTGTTTCTAGGAGCCTTCGCAGCGACTGGATGCGGCTGCCGTGACAACCGGTATAATTACTCCTAATGAGGCAAATGTGGTTTGATGTTCCAGGGTACCGCCTTGGCTTGGAATACTGAAGCACACGGTCCAGATCTAAGAAAATTGTAGTGTCACGCGCCGCATGGGAGAACTAGTGTGGGGACCAACCTGTCCCCCAGTCACGTGATAAAGAAATTCACACTGTTATAAAGCAGTTATTACTTACCTTTTTTCGGTAGCAAACGGGAACTTTTAACCATGTTACACTAACTACAGTGAATTTTTATAGCCATTTGTATATGTTTTTCTGCTACGAAGCAGTAGTTTAAATTGCACGATTCTTGCAAAATGATATCACGATGCAAAGTCTTTAAGTGTGTAGGCTATAAGCTATATAATTAATTCATGAGAACCTTTGGAAGTACTAAACCCGGGTTCCCTTGTCCTGGCAGGTAGCAGGAAGTGACGCACAGAGAATGAAAACACAGTAGCCATTCTCTGGCTTCTCCCGCTAGAGGTCTGGCTTGTATGAGGGTGATAGACATGAACATTCACGGATCTGTGACCATGAGGTTTCCGGTGCTTTTTAGATTTCTTTAGAGCATAGTCGTATTTTCCTTTCATTCTCAGAGAATTGTATTTCAATTAACTATCTGAATACAGTGTGTTTATATCAACATGTAGAACCACAGACAAAAACACCCAAGGAGGCAAGAATCCGAACCACCATGGACGCCAAAGTGTCAATGAATGCACAAGTGGACAGGGCAGCCAAATCAAGCTTTCTCGCAATGAAAACACTGCAAGACATATCCCTGCACCTGAGATTTCCTCGCAAGGTTAAAGTTACCACCTCTCCTGTCAAAACTGGATTACGCTAATGGTCTGTATCAGGGCTCACTTCTGTGAACTATGCGAAGACTACAGAAAATCCAGAACTCTGCCGCTAAACCCCTCCTACATGCAATGCCACAAGCCGACACCTCCCCTGCCTGGAGGGCCATACAATGGTTACCATTTGCCAGAAAATCCATCTCCAATCTGCTTTGTATAACACAAAGCAATACTTGTCAAAGGACCACTCTTCATCAGGAATAAAATCAAGAAATACATACAGTAAAGGAACCTATGCTCGAGAATGGCTCCCGCCTCCACAATCCCACGTATAAGAAGAAACATGAGTAGAAAATCTTTCTCTGTTCAAGCAGCCAAACTATGGAACTTTCTACCCATAAAAATAGGATCTGCAGACAACCATCTCATTTTCAGGAGATGAGTCAAGAGTTCGCTCTTCCCCACATGACAGGTGATGACGCAGAAAAAGAAGGTCCGACATATATTCATGTATACTGAGTAACCAATACATATAATGAAGTGTGATTTTAGTAAAGAAAATATGTACGAGGGAAATTGTGCCCTCGGGGTAGTTCGCCATCATTGTAAACGAGCTTTATTAATCATGAAGTATTGAAAATGTAGTAATCCATCATAATCGCAAATGTATGCCATGATTTTTGTTTGAAAAACTGTTTTGCTTAGCTTAAATTTAGTACAGGCTTTGGCCTAGTTGCCTGGTTTCAAATTCTAACTGCGTGATTTTTTTTCCTTGAACTAATGAAACATATATTCTTGCTTGAAGTTGTATTTTTCCAGTAGAAACTGGCTGGTACACTTATCTCCAAGGTTTCGTGCTAGGCCGGTTTCATCCCCTTTGATACAAGGTCAGTCTCTGCAGGTGCGGACAATGAAGGTACAGATACCAAAAATAATTGGCAGACCATGATACAACTTGTGTTCCAAGGCTCCAAGGCTAATGTATGCACAAATAAGTTCTAGTAAAAGGCAATTTTTCATTGGACAATTTGAAGCCAACCTATGAACCCTCCAATGGAAGACCCTGCAGAATTTGGAATGTTTCTTACTTAAACCCACCGGACAAAGAGAAGTCAGCCATTTCTTTTCTCGATGCCAGTTTGAAGCCTGATGCCAGACTCCATTTTGGACGACACCATGATGCCCTTTTCTCTATCTGAGAGAAAGAGACTTTGAAAATTCTCACCCTAGAGACTTTAACTTTGATTTGCCCCCGTCTTGCCCATGCAGTAACTCTGCCCCATTCTCCTTGCCGCTGCAAGGGAGCTTGCCCTTAACTTTGCCCCTTTGAAACTTGCCCATCACTGATCAACCGGTACCTGAAGGACGAAGATTTTTCTTGAATGCTGATTGTATTTGGTAAATATGAAAGGATAAATGTATTATGCATTGTGTTTTTCCTTTTAGGTACCAACTGCTATTTTGATAGAGTCCTAGTTAGAAGTTTTCCAAATTTGTGTTGACTAAATTCGTTTTGCATGAAGTCCCACATGCCAATGCTAATTAGAGGTTAGTCGAGGTTTTCATTCAATGTATCATGAAGAATTGAAATCTTGTTATGCTGACCGAATGTATGCAATTAGTCAAATACAGTTAGTTACATTGGTGATTTGCATTGCTATAACAGAGTGTATCATCATTCAGATTTTACGTAGATTGCGTTTCTTCCGCCGTTATGGACAGCTAGTAATGTTCATATACATATATCAATTGGTCTTGAGACACATATATATCGTGCTAGCTTTGTTAATATAGGGAAATAAATTCACTAACTTTTAATAAACTGGTGTGGTTATTCATGACTGAAAGGTCATGGTGCGCCGAAATACCAACTGTTATTGATTTCTGATGTGCCATATTGAACTATTAATTGAGTATTGATTACCGATTACAGTAGTTATTGATTATTGATCTGAGTGACTCGGCTATTTTAGGATGAGGAGAGCCCGACTCGGTTAAAAGATTCACCGACCTCCAACGTGTCCAGGTACAGGTAATTTATAAGGACTGGACGCGTTATCAGTAGATGGTAGCAGAGATTGATGGTTTAGCCCTTTGGGACCCCATCCGAACAATAGACAGAGTCAGGTTAGAATTTTCTTTGATAAAACAAATTGGAAAGATGATGATGCCCTAAGTCCCCAATGACTTTCCCGGGATCTCGGAGCTTGCGAATGAGGAACATGGAGGTATGAGAATGGTCTCAGCATTTCTAGTGACGGTATGAGAGAAGTTAGGGTTTCGCGCTTGCATAGCTTATCGCCGCAGATTAATTGAGAAGTTTGTGAGGATTTAAGGGGTTAAAAGATATTAGAGGAGTGTTACTCCAAAGGTGTGAGAGTAGAGAAGTCGTCAAACTTCACATGTGTGTAGCGCTTTGAGCAGAAAAAAAAATTGTCCACGTGGTTGTTGATGTTGAGACGGGCCCTGCGAGGTCAAGAGACTCCGGAGTATGTTGAAAAGTGTATGTGACACTTGTTTGATGTTGTGATCTGGTCGGTTTAATAGGTTGATCGGGCGTGGTCAACAAGTCGGTATGAATATTGCAGAGTGAAAGAAAACTTTGACTTTGAGATTTGACAAATTCTAAAGTGCACTAGAATAGTTTATTCATCAGTTGAGAGTAAAGTTTGCGGGTCAAATTTTGCTTGCGAAAGCGGGAAACCGAGAAAGATGGAATAACTGCCGAGGCTAGTGAAAAATCCCTAAGGTTTCTGAAGCGATTGTATTACCTTTCCTGTAGTAAACCGACAGATCTGTTTTATTCTTTTGGTTAAGTGCTCGCGTTATATTGCAGAAATTAGTTTATGAGTGAAACCGAATGAAAAGAGGACAAGCCGCGGGACTTTGTCAGCCGCAGTGTGTGAGTGTGACGTCACTAGGAGCCGCGCTGGGATAGGTCGGTTGGTGAGAAGGGTCGCGCACGGATTGGACGCAGTCCGTGAAGCACAATTGGAAGGGGAAAGGCAAGCGAAGAGTATTCCGGGAATTAAAGTCACTTATTGATTACATATTTTAGAAAAAAAAACAAAAGACGGAAAGATGAAATTTTTCAAAGCATTTAAGAGTGCCATGAGGGGAGATGTTTATATTAAAGCAAATGTAGGAGAAGAAACACCGCCTGAGGGTACACCAGCTTACATCGTCATTGAAGAAAAGGGTGTAGCGCCATGTCTTTGGCTAAAACAATGGTGCAAATTGACAGAAAAACATGGAAGTGTAGCGTTCCCTATCCATGGGTCGTTTAACCTAAGGGTTTTAGAAAATCTGAGATTTGCGCTATACAACATGAAAGTACCTCCAAGGCCAGCACAGTTTGAGGCATTAGCGATTTGGGAGCTAATAGCTAGAAACCAACAACAAAAGAAATTTGAGACAAGAATAAGGAAAGTAGAAAAGACACTAGCGGATGCTAGATGGGACAGCACACAAAAGGTTTGGAGATCAGACGTGTTGCAGGGAATTAAATTGTTTCCAGCGATTACTGATGAAGCAGAGACGGAAGGAAGGAAGCTACCTATAAGACAAACAGGAGTCAGTCCAGAGAGAGAGAGAGCAATAGAAACTCAAAAAGGGGAGACGAGTCAGATGATGAGGAGTTCATTATACAATTGCTGAATGATCGCCCACCACCATACGTGGAAAGCGAAAAAGGCTCAAGTATTAGTACTGCCCCCCCAGAACCAATACAGAGTAATGTAACACCAAATTTGAGAATATCTCAGAGGCCGAGCAGCTCTGACATGCCTTTCTCACCACGAATACCACGGGTTCAGAGAATGTACCCAGACGTGCCAACATTGAAACCTGCTGATAACTATCAGCCACAGGTTCAAAGGCACTGTTGCGATGAGCATAATATGGGAATGACTTCCGATTCAATGGCACAGGGAGGACAAAACTATCAGAGACCGACATTGATTCAAGCTGAATCAACACAGTTCTCGATGCCCCAAAAGCAGACACAAGAAGTGCGAGTAGTAGAAAGCCAGCTAGGTATGCCAGCAGTGATGAACCACAATGTGGGGATTAACATGCCACAGAATTCGGGGAACAGACAGAATCCGGATGCAATATCTCTACCTATCACTGTAGGTCCACCAGTACCACTGTATATACAGGCAAATTCAAGCACCAGCGACCAAGGGTTAACGATACAAAATGGGACAGGGAGAAGATGCATAGAAACCACTCCAGAGACAACTCCGATAGCGGCACTGCCAAATGGATCTGGGTCCTTGTCGGAATTTAGTCCAATTCCAATTTGCGCTCCGTCAACCATGGTAAGGTCACATCCACCACTATTAGTACCGTTAACCTCACAGACTGAAACATTACAGAAACCGTCGATGGCAGTGGATGTAACTGCTACATTGATGGGACTGAACGCGCAACAGTTAACACAATGGTTCAACAGCCTGAACTCCCCACAGAGTACATCAAGCGGGAAGGGAGAAGAATACCTGAATAAAATAAGGTTGGGTATGGAGGCAGATGAACTGGTAGAGGGAACAATGGGTTTGAACAGATTAGAATCATACACAGAGGAAGAACTAAGATACATGTGCCCTAGGATTACGAGAGAAGTGAGCAACATACATAAGAAATTACAAGAAATTGCAGACAGAAACGAGATCGATATAGGTAAGACCAAACACCTAAGCAGAAGTTACAGGTTAGACTTTGAGACAAAAGATTTTGAACACATGAGATCCGCAGGGATGAAAACACACCTTAAAGAGATACTGCAGAGCGCACAGGTTTGGAGATGTTTAGACAAGTGGGAAAGCAGGTGGGTTAAGAAAAAGGACAAAAAGAAAGAAAATACTTCAGAACGAAGTTAGAAAAAACAACAGAATGACGATCTGATAACCATGTTACCAATGAGGGAGACAGCAGGGGGAAAACTTGTACATGTACCATGGCACAGGTGCGATATTCAATCCTTTACGGATGACTTTCCCAAACTAAGAGAGAAACCGATTGAGTGGTATCAACAAACGGATAGATTTGTGAAACTCGCGAAGTGTCTCTGGGAAGACCTGAATACCTTATTTGAAATTGTGGTCCCGGCAGATCTGTGGGAAGATTGTAAAAGGGCTGTAGGTTGGCCGACAAGTGAACCAGAGAGAGATAGGGACACAGGTGCGCCATCACCTACGGTAATGAGTTTGTACCACAAGGTGATCGAGCACTTGAAAACCAAGGTTGCGTCGAAAAATGTGGATTGGCAAAGGATTGACAGGACCGCTCAAGAGGTTAAAGAATCTATACATGCGTATTATGAGAGGTTGTTGAAAGCGTTCAAAAATTACAGTGGCACGGAAACGATTGAGCCAAAGGACATGCTCCATTTTGTGTTCAGGTTTGTGGAAGGGCTGAGACCCGAAATTAGCCAGATGATTAAATCGCATTTGATTTGTTGGCAGTCAAAGTCGATCGATGAAGTGTTGAATTATGCAAAATACTGCAGTGATGAGATTGAGACAAAGCAGAAAAGATTGAAGGAAAAGGTGATGGTGATGCAGCTCAGAGCAGCTCAGACAGGTTTACAAGGTTTGCAAGGTTTTCAACAATAGATGCCGCAGCAGCAGCAGCAGGGAAATGCTATGTTTCAGCCGCAGATGAGAGGCAGAGGCCGAGGAGGTTTTGTGAATAATGGTCCTGATTTGAATACCGTTATGATTCCAAATGGTATACAGGCAATGAAAAAGGTGATGCCATGTCACACGTGCGGAATCGTCGGGCATTGGAAACGGGAGTGCCCAATGATGGTGCAGGAAGGTGTAGGTCAGCAAAACAATGATGTCAATGCATTTCAGACTATGAGAGGACCGAAACTGAGAGGTTCGAACCCAAATTTTCAAAACAATATGAACCAGATGCAGGGTCTACAACCCATGCAACCGCAACAGGTGCAAATGCCTCGTGTGCAAATGACACAATTGCAGCCAATGCAACAGCAGTTTCCTATGGTACCTAATCAGCAAATGCAAATACCCTTAGCACCAATGAATCAGCAGCAAGCAATGCTTCCTCAACAGGTCACGGGTCAGGCAATGAGTCAAAATGACACAGTACACCAATTCCCACTACACAGCGAGAATGGAATAAACGATGTATGGGAGAGCGGAAGTTCAGATGAGGAGGGAAATTGTGTGCTTGCAGCATCTTTGGAAGTTGATCAAAAGGGTCCGTATGTGGAGGGAAGAGTCATGGGTCATCGCGTTTCATTCTTGGTTGACACAGGAGCTACACGTTCCACTGTCAGGAGCATTGAGTTACCGAATTTGCCACTTTCAGGGAGAACAGTTCAAGTAGTGGGAGTACCAAACAGGTACCTGACAAACCCAATTACAGATCCAGTACAAGTCAGAATTGGTAACTATCAAGGGTCACATAATTTTGTGGTATGTGACTCAAGCCCGATATCACTGTTAGGGTGAGACCTATTGTGCAAATTGGGATGTTCGATTATGTGTTCGAACGATGGAATTAGAATTCAGACGAGCAGTGATGGGGAAGAAGAGGACAGTGTAGAAGGGGATGAGATGGAGACTGTCGATGAAGAGTATCCTCTGATTACCCTTTTTCCGATGATCACTGAAGCAGATATTCCAGCTGAGTTACAGGAAACGGTCGGAAAAGAAGTGTGGGATATGACAGGAAAAGAGGTGGGATTGGTGAAAGGAGTGGAACCAGTGAAAGTGACTGTAAAACCCAATGTAACCTTTCCCCAGACCCCACAGTACCATATGGCACAAGACACCCTCATGAAAGTCGCCCAACTCATTGATGAGTTTGTAAAGCAGGGAGTACTGAAAGAAGTGTTAAGCAGTCCATGTAATTCACCAATTATGGGACTAATAAAGCCAAGTGGAAAGGTCCGAATTGTGCAGGACTTGAGGAAAATAAATGACATAATAATTAAATGCTGCCCTGTAGTACCAAATCCAGCTGTGATAATGTTTCAAGTCCCTTGTGATGCCGAGTGGTTCTCAGTCATCGACGTGTCACAAGCATTCTTTTCGGTGCCTCTTCATGAGGACAGCCAATTTCTCTTTTGTTTCAAATTCTTAGATAGGGTTTACAGTTGGTGTCGAATTCCTCAAGGGTTTTCGGAGTCACCGTCAATTTTTAATCAGATTCTAAAGAAAGACTTGGAAGCGTTAGAATTGCCATTTGGATCAACCCTAGTACAGTACATTGATGACTTACTGATTGCATCCAAGACAGAAAGTGACTGCACAGCCGACACCATTGCCCTATTGAACCATTTGGGAAGGAACGGACACAAGGTGTCTCCTTCAAAATTACAGTTCTGTCAGAAGAAAGTGAAATATTTGGTTCACCAAATAGAGAAAGGGTCACGGAGAATAATGAAGGAAAGAATAACAAGTGTACTTCAAATGAGTCCCCCAAAGACGAGGAGGGAGGTGAGGAAGTTTTTGGGAATGGTGAGTTACTGTCGCCAATGGATTCCCAACTTCTCAACCCTAGCAAAACCTTTACTGAAACTGACCCAGAAGGATGCATTGGATGAAATTGAACTGAAAGGAGAAGAGATGGATGCTTTTATCGAATTGAAAAAATGCATGTGCAGGGCACCAGCTTTAGGTATGCCTGACTACACAAAGCCTTTCACATTGTTTTGTCATGAACGTGATGCATGTTCCTTGTCTGTCTTGACCCAAGCCCATGGTGGCGTGAACAGACCAGTAGCATATTTTTCAGCTACTTTGGATCCGGTAGCAGCAGCACTGCCAGGGTGTTTGCGCGCCGTAGCAGCAGTTGGTATCAGCCTCACTCAGAGTGAAGGAATAGTGATGGGACACCCTTTAACAGTCATGGTCCCTCACTCAGTTGAGATACTTTTGACACGTTCCCGAACACAGCACATGACTGGTGCTAGACTCACAAGGTACGAAACAATAATTCTGGGATCACCTAATGTGCAGCTGAAAAGGTGCACTACGTTGAATCCAGCAACTTTGTTTCCCAGTGAAAATGCTGAAATTGAGAACGCTGAAGACATCGAGCATGACTGTCTTCAGGTGACTGAATTTTGCACCAAACCAAGACCTGATATCAAAGATACCCGATTGGAAGAAAATGATCAAGTTATTTTTGTTGATGGTTCATGTTTAAGAGATGCACTGGGAATATTGAAAGCAGGATATGCTGTATGTACTGTAACAGGTGTTCTGGAAGCATCTTGGCTTCAAGGAGTTTACTCTGCACAGGTAGCAGAATTGGTAGCCCTTACTAGAGCTTGCCAACTCTCTGCATTAATGAAAGTTACCATTTACACTGACAGCCAGTACGGGTTTGGAATAGTGCATGATTTCGGACAACTGTGGTCACAGAGAGGCTTCATGACCTCTTCAGGATCACCAGTGAAAAATGGTGAAAGAATAAGAGAATTGTTAAATGCCATTCAATTGCCAGGGGAAGTATCAGTGGTAAAATGCAGTGCACACTCGAAGGGACAAGACTATGTTTCCCTGGGAAATGGATATGCGGATCAAGTCGCAAGGTTTTGCGCATTGAACTGTATATTGCTTAGGGATTAATGGAATTTGATAAGTGAACCAGAACTCGAACCAAGCGAAATATTTGCTCTGAAGGTGATAGATACGATGGACGAATTGAAAGCCCTACAGAATGATGTCAGTGAAGATGAAAAACTCTCGTGGACCAAATTACAATGTGTAAAGAGGCTAGATGAATTATGGGTTTCAAGTGAAGGAAAATTCGTTCTTCCAAATAGCCTTTTGACACAGATAGCTAGATTTTACCATGGACAAGCTCATCTTGGGAGGGAGCCATGATTAGGCTATTTAAAACTGATTGGTTTAACCCCAAATTCCGCCTAGTTGCTGAAGCAGTTTGCCACCGTTGCGTCATTTGCCAACAGATGAACGCAGGGAAGGGAACCGTAGTAAATTTGAGCCACATTGGAAGAGCAGGGGGTCCATTCAGCAGGATGCAAATGGACTTCATTGAGATGCCTGTGCATGGAGGCTTGAAGTATGTGTTGGTGGTTGTGTGCATTTTTAGTCACTGGATTGAAGCATACCCTACACGCAGAAATGACAGTCTCACAGTTGCAAAACTACTCTTGAGAGAGTTAATACCACGTTTCGGATTCCCAATCTCTTTAGAATCAGATAGGGGAAGTCACTTCAATAATGAAGTAATAAAATTGCTTTGTGCAGCACTGAACATTGAGCAAAAGCTGCATTGTAGCTACCGCCCTGAAGCATCAGGTCTAGTGGAGCAAATGAATGGCACATTGAAATCGAGAATGGCGAAAATATGTGCATCGACAAACTTGAAATGGCCTGACGCATTGCCTTTGGTACTAATGTCAATGAGAAACACCCCTGACAGAAAGACTGGACTGTCCCCACACGAGATTCTCATGGGCAGAGCTATGAGACTTCCAGCAGTTCCCGCAAATGCGCTTTTGAATATTACAGATGATATGGTGTTAGACTACTGCAAAGGTCTAGCTGATGTGGTTCGCTCTTTCTCTCACCAGGTGGAGGCAACCACCTTGCCACCGATCCAAGGTCCAGGACACGCCCTGAAAGCAGGTGACTGGGTCGTGATAAAGAAGCACGTGAGGAAATCGTGTTTGGAACCCCGTTGGAAAGGACCTTTCCAGGTGATTCTGACGACTACTACCGCTGTGAAGTGTGCGGGAGTTCCCAACTGGATTCACGCCAGTCACACAAAGAGGGTGTTGTGTCCCACAGATGAGGAAGTTGAAGCGCTGAAGTTACCAGTACCTGAGAACAAAGTATCAAGCGCTGAGACAGAGCGAAAAAGAACCAGAAGCGAACAGGCAGAATTAGAGGAGGGAGAAATATTCTCTGAGGACGAAGCAACTGATTCACTTGGGGAAGACCAAGGAGGAGCCTCAGACAGCGACAAAGCCGCTGAAGGTGACAAAGAACCTGAAGCAGCTGAAGGTGACAAAGAACCTGAAGCAGCTGAAGGTGACAAAGAACCTGAAGCAGCTGAAAGTGACAAAGAGCCTGAAGAAAGTAACGGTGACAAAGGGCTCGAAAGAGGTGAAGAAGCAGGAGAGCCTGATCAGAGGAGGGCTTTCCCAGAAGCAGACGATACAGAAAAAGAAAAGGAAAACCTGATTGACTCCCCAGAAGGAGGGGACAAGGCAGAACAGAACAAAGCTGCTCAAACCCCTTCAGAAGAGATTGCAGGTCCATCAAGTGGACACAGTGCAAAAAGAAGACCAAGCATATCGCCAGTAAAACTAAGAACTAGAGAAACGTTGAACGACAGTGAAGGGCCAAGGGTAAAAGAGAAAAGAAAGGAAGTGCCTGTTGTAGTACCAACGCCAAGTGAAGAAAAGGACTTGGCCAAAGAGGAAAGCACTAGTGAGAAAGAATCAAAGAGAGATGCAAAATTGAAAAGAAAAAGGATACCGAGCAGGAGGTATTCCGGTCCGGAGTGGGCGTACGTAGCCAATAACGATTGGTCAGACGAATTCGTATCCCTCAGTCTTGAAAACGAAGAGGCAGAACTTCATTTTGGAAATAAAAACTTTATGGACTCTGTTGATTGAAACCATTGATCACCTGATTGACTTTTCAACCGGCTAAGACATTGCTAGCTTGATTGACTTTGAAACCGATTTTGAGACAACGCTGCTAACCGATAAGAGACTAAGCTGCTAAAGAAACTGTGTGAACATTGAACTCGTTCCGCCTTGTAAATACCTGCAAAACGCTTTGATAAAGTGTCTTCAACTTTCTGATTCTATACAGATCATGACTAGCTTCACTACACAGGGTCGTAAAATGAAGTATTGTAAATACATGTGTATGGGCTTAATAACCGCATGCGTACTAATAATTGTAGCAATAGTTCTTGGAATGCATGGTAAAAGTGAGAGTGAGACGAATGATGCTTCTACTTCTAAACCTATTATCGTTACTGAACTAACAGCTCTGAAGAGACTTGAGCAAGACGAGAGACACTTGCATGATAAGAAGGAACTTTCATCTAACGTTTTCTATCGCTTGCTGAGTGAGTATGTTGAGACCATGGATGCGAAAGATTGTTATGTGTGTACACAAATACCTACCTCAGTAGTGGAAGGGGTAACGTATCACAGCATGCCTCTTACGTATGGAATTACATGTAGTATAGTAGCTTCCAGATTTTATGCTCAAAAGGACATTCATTATTTCTATACTAATTACGATGTTACTTTTGCATATGTCCCCATAATAGGGCACCTAAGTAAGATAGCTCGAGATTATTATGCCAAATTAATGAGGGAATTCTTTGAACCGATGTCACCTTTTCACACAGCTCACGCACATAGAGAGAACCTTACATGCTTGCTTTCACCAGTAGAAATAGAATTTTTAGACCGCACTGATGATAGGAAGAATGAAATGAAGGAGAAATTAGAGAAGGAATTACACGAACGGACGTCTGTAGATAATTATGCTTTTGCTGCAATAAAGACACAAGGGAAAATAGCTTTAGATACATTGCATGTAGGAAGATTTTGTATACATAGATTTCCATCATATTATGGCACAGTTTTTGTGGGAACGAGTGAATGTAAACATACGTATGCATTTCAATCTAAGTGGACGTTCATGCTGAATGGACAAGACCCAGTTATTCCTGGAGTATATTATATTTGTGGACTCAACGCCTATTATCGTCTTCCTAAAGGATGGTATGGGAGGTGTTATTTGGGAATAGTGTTCCCAAAAGTTTACCAACTAGACGACTTAAAGAAATTTCCAAAGCTATCTGAATCACATTGTGTTCAGAAAAGAGAGACAGCTTCTGGTGTGGTAGGAGACATATTTGGAGCATTGATTGCTTCAGTAGGAGTCATATTGAATTCAATCAAAATACGAAAGTTGTCTACTATTGTGGATAACATGCTGACAAAGTTTTCAGGAGCTATAATCCTGATGGATGCTGAACTCGCTGCAGAAAGAGCTATGACTCTTCAAAATCGCTTTGCCTTAGACATTCTTTTAGCAAAGGATGGCAGCGTTTGCAAAATGCTTGGTACTCGTCACTGTTGTACATATATACCAGACAGCAGTGGAAAAATTAGAACAATGCTTACAAACTTAACTAAAGAAAGTGTTGATTTAAAGGAATTGAAAGAACCAGGAGTTTGGGAGAAGGTTGGAAAAGGATTTGCTTCTGTGGGAAATTGGCTCAGCAACATTTGGAACGGATTGTTATTAAAAATAGTAAAGGGAATATTAATAATATTAATTTGTCTATTAGGTTCTTGGGGATCATGGAAAGCTTTCAAAATGTTAAAAGCAAGGAACAAAAGAAAAAGAGAAGAGAAAATAGAGAACAAAATGGTGGAAATATATAGGGAAAAGTCAAAAGGGACTAAGAGAAAAAGGGAATTGACTGAAGTGCCAAATTACTATACAGAATTTTAATGGAATAAAATTTGTGGGTAGATTTGATGTGATGACATAATTAGTCATCAGAGGAGGGATTGATGACGCAGAAAAAGAAGGTCCGACATATATTCATGTATACTGAGTAACCAATACATATAATGAAGTGTGATTTTAGTAAAGAAAATATGCACTAGGGAAATTGTGCCCTCGGGGTAGTTCGCCATCATTGTAAACGAGCTTTATTAATCATGAAGTATTGAAAATGTAGTAATCCATCATAATCGCAAATGTATGCCATGATTTTTGTTTGAAAAACTGTTTTGCTTAGCTTAAATTTAGTACAGGCTTTGGCCGAGTTGCCTGGTTTTAAATTCTAACTGCGTGATTTTTTTTCCTTGAACTAATGAAACGTATATTCTTGCTTGAAGTTGTATTTTTCCAGTAGAAACTGGCTGGTACACTTATCTCCAAGGTTTCGTGCTAGGCCGGTTACATCCCCTTTGATACAAGGTCAGTCTCTGCAGGTGCGGACAATGAAGGTACAGATACCAAAAATAATTGGCAGACCATGATACAACTTGTGTTCCAAGGCTCCAAGGCTAATGTATGCACAAATAAGTTCTAGTAAAAAGCAATTTTTCATTGGACAATTTGAAGCCAACCTATGAACCCTCCAATGGAAGACCCTGCAGAATTTGGAATGTTTCTTACTTAAACCCACCGGACAAAGAGAAGTCAGCCATTTTTTTTCTCGATGCCAGTTTGAAGCCTGATGCCAGACTCCATTTTGGACGACACCCTGATGCCCTTTTCTCTATATGAGAGAAAGAGACTTTGAAAATTCTCACCCTAGAGACTTTAACTTTGATTTGCCCCCGTCTTGCCCATGCAGTAACTCTGCCCCATTCTCCTTGCCGCTGCAAGGGAGCTTGCCCTTAACTTTGCCCCTTTGAAACTTGCCCATCACTGATCAACCGGTACCTGAAGGACGAAGATTTTTCTTGAATGCTGATTGTATTTGGTAAATATGAAAGGATAAATGTATTATGCATTGTGTTTTTCCTTTTAGGTACCAACTGCTATTTTGATAGAGTCCTAGTTAGAAGTTTTCCAAATTTGTGTTGACTAAATTCGTTTTGCATGAAGTCCCACATGCCAATGCTAATTAGAGGTTAGTCGAGGTTTTCATTCAATGTATCATGAAGAATTGAAATCTTGTTTATGCTGACCGAATGTATGCAATTAGTCAAATACAGTTAGTCACATTGGTGATTTGCATTGCTATAACAGAGTGTATCATCATTCAGATTTTACGTAGATTGCGTTTCTTCCGCCGTTATGGACAGCTAGTAATGTTCATATACATATATCAATTGGTCTTGAGACACATATATATCATGCTAGCTTTGTTAATATAGGGAAATAAATTCACTAACTTTTAATAAACTGGTGTGGTTATTCATGACTGAAGGGTCATGGTGCGCCGAAATACCAACTGTTATTGATTTCTGATGTGCCATATTGACCTATTAATTGAGTATTGATTACCGATTACAGTAGTTATTGATTATTGATCTGAGTGACTCGGCTATTTTAGGATGAGGAGAGCCCGACTCGGTTAAAAGATTCACCGACCTCCAACGTGTCCAGGTACAGGTAATTTATAAGGACTGGACGCGTTATCACAGGCCATTCTCACAAAAACAGTGTCCGACAAAGTATTCTTCTCACGGTATAGGGATGAAGTTGCTATTATACATGTCATTGTACACTGAAGTATGCTCCCTGTGCGTCCTCACCCGTACATGCTGCACGCAATAATGAAGACAGCCAGTTGTTCTAAATATTGCTTCCCTCAAGTTTTTTATATCTCCTTACACATCGCAACACCTCATCTCTGAGGCAAAGCTAACCTCAACATACAGTTCTATACCAGGGCTCTCAAACAGAGGTCCAGAATGGCTAAATCCATGCAAGCGTTAAACCCTGTTTGGACCTTTTATGTCCTGCTCCAGGCATCCTGGTGGGAGTCAAAGCAGACTTTTCTAAATTAAATCAACCAGGTTTACAGCATTTTAATGTAAAAAGGGCAAAGTCTTGGTGAGTGCATGCAGCAGACATACAAGCATGGCTACTTACCGTATGAAGAGCGCAGGGAATCCTAGTTTGCAGGGCTTTAAGTGGGGCAAAAAAATTGGGGGGTCTCTCGAAGTGGTGTGGCCAATGTAATTAAGGGCGTGGCTTAAAACCATAAGCTAAAAATCTGTGCTTACGATAGTGTGCCACCCAACTGGTATTTTGCTGCTTCTTTCTGTCATTGCATCCAGATATATAATACAACAAGTAACATTACACATACGACAAGTCAGGACTGTTGGCTTTGCCAATGGTTGTTAGTTGCATAAGATAGATAAGCAATAGTAGCGTTGTTGTATATAACACTGAAATGTCTTTGGGTCTGAAATGATGAGTCTGTGAAAGAAATATAACGAAGATCTGTGAAGTTACATCAAAGGCAGTGAATGGTGGTACTTCTGCAGAGTTAAGATTTTGTTTCTCGCCCGAAGGGTGAGGGCAAACATGTAGAGCCCGATAGTGACCTGTCTCAACACCTGCTTTTTAGAACTGCCGGTGCTGACCACCGGCAGGTCCCGGCCCACTTAAAGCCCTGCTAGGTTGATCTGGAAGAACAAAATGAAAAGGCCAGCACACCTTGCAGTGGATGCATGGAGTCCATGGCCCAGATTTACCACTAGTCACACAGCTCAGTGCAGCAGCGACCAATGCTGCAGTGTGCTGCGTGACAGGGAGGGAGCGGGAAAGAATTATATCTACATAGATATGGCTCTCTCCTCCCCTCTGCTTAGCGCTGTGCAAATTTTAGCTTCTGTGCACCACGTACACACCTTAGTGCCATAGTGCAAGGGTGTGTGCGTGAGTCAAGCATCGGTTTTGTACTGGAAGGGTTCCCTTCCAGTACAAAATACTAGGCCTAGACACACTTTAAAACTTTTCCTGCATTGTATGTGTGCTGCACAGTGCAGGACACATTCAGAGTCGGAAAAGAAAGGAGAAATGAAAACATTTCTCCTTTTAATGCCTGCTTCCACATGGCGTTAACTTTTGGTGCAAAACCCTGTCTACTATTGCTTGTAGAAAGTGTAGGAAGCTGGCCTGGTGTGTGAAGAGCACCTATGGTGTTATCACCTTATACCAGGTCCAGGTATCCCGTATTAGTGAGGTGTAGACAGTGCCTAGAAGCCAGGCTCTCTAGAGGTAGCTGCAGATGAGCTGCCAAGACCTATCTAGGAGATATGCAAAACTTATGCCATACCACTGTAGTCACACAGCACTTACACACATAAAAGAAAACACCCAGTTGTACAAAAATAAAGGTACTTTATTATGGTAACACAAATACTAAAATACTGTATAGGCAATACTCTACTAGCAGGTGAGTAAACACACTATTATATACACATTAGTAATCAGGAATGGGCATAGGAAGCAATAGAAAACAGTGAAATAGAAACCCTAGGGGGAGACCAAACCACATACTAAAAAAATGGAATGCGAAAGGCAGACCCCCACCCAGGTAAGTAGAATCTGTAGAGGGGAGCTGGAGGAGCTAGGGACCCCAAAAGGTAAGTACCAGAGTGTAGGAGGCTGGCCTGGCTTATAGTGGGTACCAAGGGTACTTACACTCTGTGCCAGGTCCAGTTATCCCTTATTAGTGTAGAAGAGGTGTTTCTAGCAGCTTAGGCTGATAGAAGGTAGCTATAGCAGAGCAGCTTAGGCTGAACTAGGAGACATGTCAAGCTCCTACTATACCACTGGTGTCATATGCACAATATCATAAGAAAACACAATACACAGAAGTACTAAAAATAAAGGTACTTTATTTTTATGACAATATGTCAAAAGTATCTCAGTGAGTACCCTCAGTATGAGGATAAGTTATATACACAAGATATATGTACACAAACCAAACTTAGGTAAGTAATAGCAAGAAAAGTAATGCAAACAGTGTAGAATTACAATAGGTTGCAATAGGAGCACATAGGTATAGGGGCAACACAAACTATATACTCCAAAAGTGGAATGCGAACCACGAATGGACCCCAGACCTATGTGAGCTTGTAGAGGGTCGCTGGGACTGAAAGAAAACAGTGAGGGTTAGAAAAACAGCCCACACCAAAACCCTGAAAAGTAGGTGTAAAGTGCACCTACTACCCCCAGAGAGCACAGAAGTCGTGATAGGGGGTTTCTACAGGAAGAACAAACACCAGCAAAGCAACAACAGTGGATTTCCGGACCTGAGTACCTGTAAGACAAGGGGACCAAGTCCAATAGTCACAACAGTGTCGAGAGTGGGCAGGAGCCCAGGAAGTGCCAGCTGAGGGTGCAAGGAAGCTGCCACCGGTTGGAAGAAGCTTGGAGTTCTGCAAGAAAGAAGAGAAATAGGGACTTCTCCTTTCGAAGATGGATGTCCCACGTCGCGATGAAGCTTGCAGACGTGTTCCCACGCAGAAAGACCGCAAACAAGCCTTGCTAGCTGCAAGGGTCGCAGTAGAGGTTTTTGGGTGCTGCTGTGGGGCCACTTGGAGGAGACAGAGGGGGCGCCAGCAACTCAGGGAGCCCTCACAGAAGCAGGCAGCACCCGCAGAAGTACCTGAACAGGCACTTAGAAGAAAAGTGAACCGGAGTCCACCCGAAGTCACAAAAGGGAGTCCCACGACGCCGGAGGACAACTCAGAAGGTTGTGCACTGCAGGAAGGAGTGTTGGGGACCCAGGATTGGCTGTGCACGAAGGAAATCCTGGAAGAGTGCACAGGAGCCGGAGCAGCTGTAAATCACGCGGTACCCAGCAATGCAGTCTAGCGTGGTGAGGCAAGGACTTACCTCCACCAAACTTGGACTGAAGAGTCACTGGACTGTGGGAGTCACTTGGACAGAGTTGCTGAGTTCCAGGGACCACGCTCGTCGTGCTGAGAGGGGACCCAGAGGACCAGTGATGCAGTCTTTTGGTGCCTGCGGTTGCAGGGGGAAGATTCAGTCGACCCACGGGAGATTTCTTCAGAGCTCCTGGTGCAGAGAGGAGGCAGGCTACCCCCAGAGCATGCACCACCTGGAAACAGTTGAGAAAGCCGGAAGGATGAGGCGATACAAGGTTGCTGGTAGTCGTCTTGCTACTTTGTTGCGGTTTTGCAGGCGTCCTGAGCAGTCAGCGGTCGATCCTTTGGCAGAAGGTGAAGAGGGAGATGCAGAGGAACTCTGGTTAGCTCTTGCATTCATTATCTGAAGAATTCCCCAAAGCAGAGACCCTAAATAGCCAGAAAAGGAGGTTTGGCTACCAAGTTAGGAGGATTGGCTACCAAGAGAGGTAAGAGCCTATCAGAAGGAGCCTCTGACGTCACCTGCTGGCACTGGCCACTCAGAGCAGTCCAGTGTGCCAGCAACACCTCTGAATCCAAGATGGCAGAGGTCTGGGGCACACTGGAGGAGCTCTGGGCACCTCCCCTGGGAGGTGCAGGTCAGGGGAGTGGTCACTCCCCTTTCCTTTGTCCAGTTTCGCGCCAGAGCAGGGCTGGGGGATCCCTGAACCGGTGTAGACTGGCTTATGCAGAGATGGGCAGAATTTGTGCCCATCAAAGCATTTTCAGAGGCTGGGGAGGCTACTCTTCCCCAGCCTCTCTCACCTTTTCCAAAGGGAGAGGGTGTAACACCCTCTCTCTGAGGAAGTCCTTTGTTCTGCCTTCCTGGGCCAGGGCTGCCTAGGCCCCACGGGGGCAGAAACCTGTCTGAGGGGTTGGCAGCAGCTGCAGTGAAACCCCCGGAAAGGCAGTTTGGCAGTACCCGGGTTCTGTGCTAAAGACCCGGGGGATCCATGATCTTAGACATGTTACATGGCCATGTTCGGAGTTACCATAGGTGGTGCCCTATGTGTAGGGCATGCGTGTAATGGTGTCCCCGCACTCACAAAGTCCGGGGAAATTGCCCTGAACAATGTGGGGGCACCTTGGCTAGTGCCAGGGTGCCCACACACAAAGTAACTTTGCACCCAACCTTCATCTTTATAGGTGACTTATAAGTTACTTAAGTGCAGTGGTAAATGGCTGTGAAATAACGTGGACATTATTTCACTCAGACTGCAGTGGCAGGCCTGTGTAAGAATTGTCAGAGCTCCCTATGGGTGGCAAAAGAAATGCTGCAGCCCATGGGGATCTCCTGGAACCCCAATACCCTGGGTATCTCAGTACGATATACAAGGGAATTATTTGGGTGTACCAGTATGCCAATGTGAATTGGTAAATTTAGTCACTAGCCTGTAGTGACCAATTTGGAAAGCAGAGAGAGCATAACCACTGAGGTTCTGGTTAGCAGAACCTCAATGAGACAGTTAGGCATCACACAGGGAACACATATAGGCCACAAACTTATGAGCACTGGGGTCCTGGCTAGCAGGATCCCAGTGTCACATAACAAACATACTGACAACATAGGGTTTTCACTATGAGCACTGGGCCGTGGCTAGCAGGATCCCAATGAGACAGTGAAAACACCCTGACATATACTCACAAACAGGCCAAAAGTGGGGGTAACAAGGCTAGAAAGAGGCTACTTTCTCACACAGAGTGCCCCCCAGCAACCAGGAGAGAAGAGGTAAGTACCTGGTTTTTCCCAAACCCACAGAGAAACTTTGTAAAAGAACTAAGACCCCAGCAAGACTGGAAGAAACATAGGATGGATCCAGACAGAAGAGGATCTGCAAATGTCGGGGACCAAGTCTAGTTCCAGTTGGGCTGTCCGGTTGGGGCAGGAGCCACTACCCACCCTTCTGAAGATGCAGGACCAGGTCGATGGTAAAGCCCAGGAGTCGGCTATGTAGCACAGGAGCAGAGGAAGAAGTCCAGAAGTGATGCAGTCGATGTTGCATGTTGGAAGAAGAGTTGCAGTCCGTCAGTGGGGTGGAAAAACAACCAACAAGCCTTGGCAAAGGCAAGAGTCGCAGAAGAGAAGTTGCAGAGCTGCTGGGAACCAGGAAGGTCCGAGGGAACTCAACCCAAGGAGGGAAGTCCCAGGTGACCCTCAGCAGTGGGGAGAGCAAGAAGTCGAGGATACAGTTCCCACAAGCAACTCACAGGCAGCAAGCACCGCAGTCGCAGTGAGGCCCACTTAGCACACCTAGAAAGGAGTCCCACGTCACTGGAGCAGCAGGCAGGAGACTACGCATTGC
Source organism: Pleurodeles waltl (assembly GCF_031143425.1). NCBI lineage: Eukaryota > Metazoa > Chordata > Amphibia > Caudata > Salamandridae > Pleurodeles > Pleurodeles waltl. The sequence continues at coordinate 1,515,391,520 of NC_090447.1, forward strand.
AAAGAAGAGTGCTGAAGGCCGGGGCTACACGGAGCCTGAAGATTTCTTGGAAGAAAAGCCAACAAGCCTTGGTAGCTGCAATAGTAGTGGAGTACTGTCCTGCAAGGAAAGGCAAAGGCTCACCACCTCCAAAGTTGGTTAGCTGTTATAGGGGACCAAGGGGACCACTCAAGACCACCACCTGTGTTGCAGGATCCAAGCAGAGTTGCAGGAGAGAGGACCCACGCAGCTGGTCATCATTGTAGTTGGTGCCAACGGATGCAGGGGAGTGACTCCTTCACTCTAAGGAAGATTCCTTCTTACTGAAGACTTGCCGCACTCTGAGGATGCACAGCCAGGGAAATGTTGCAGTTGCTGGAAAGAGCTGGAGAAACAATGTTGCAGAGTGAAGTCATCGCTGGAGCTGCAGATTGTACGTTTCTGTGAAGTCCAGTTGCGTTTCCAGTGGACAGAAGTCAAAGTAAACGATGCAGAGTTCTGTTGGAATCTTGCACATCGAATCAGAGGACCCACCCAAGAGGGAGACCCTATATAGCCCTGAACGGGGGATTGGTCACCTAGCAGAGTGACCACCTATCACGAGGGGGCTGTAACATCACCTGTCTGACCTAGCCACTCAGATGCTCCCAGGGGCCTCTGCCCACCTTGGATTCAAAATGGCAGAATCAAATGGCCAACAGGAGGAACTATGGGCATCACCCCTAGGGTGGTGATGGACAGGGAAGTGGTCACTCCCTTTTCCATTGTCCAGTTTCGCGCCAGAGCAGGGACCGAGGGTCCCTGGACTGATGCAAGCCAGTTTATGCAAGGGGAGCACCAAATGTGTCCTTCAAAGCTTACCAGTGGCTTGGGGAGGCTACCCTTCCCAAGCCATGTAACACCTATTTCCAAAGGGAGAGGGTGTTGCTTCCCTCTCCAAAAGGAAATCCGTGTTCTGCCTTCCTGGGCTTGAGTTGTTCAAGCAGCAAGAGGGCAGAAGCCTGTCTGTAGGATGGCAGCAACGTGGGTTGCCCGGGAAAACCCTGCAAACTGGTAGAAGCAAAGCTGGGGGTCCTCTAAGGAGCCCCCAGAGTGCATGGAATCATACAACCAATACTGGAAGCAGTTTTTTCGGTATGATTTCAACATGTTTGATACCAAACATGCCCAGGTTCGGATTTACCATTATGTAGCTGGACATGGGTAGTGACCTATGTCCATTACACCAGTAAAATGGCTTCCTGGCACTCACGAAGTCCAGGAAAATGGAGCTGGAATTCGTGGGAGCATCTTTGCTCATGCAGGGGTGCCCTCACACACAGGTACCTGCACCCTGCCCTCTGGGCCAGGCGGGCCTACCATAGTGGTCACTTACAGTGACCTGATGCAGTGACCTGTAGTGAAAGGATGCATGCACCTTTTCAGGCAGACAGCAATGGCAAGCCTGCAGACACAGTTTGCATGGGCTCCCTATGGGTGGCACAATACATGCTACACCCCATGTGGAACCCTTAGTGCCTCAATACCCTGGGTACGTAGGTACCATATACTAGGGACTTACATGGGGAAAGCAGTATGCCAATTGTGGGGTGCACAAAGTCAGGAGCAACCACATTTAGAGGGGGGGAGCACAGTCACCGGGGTCCTGGTTAGCAGGATCCCAGCGAACACAGTCAAAAACACACTTACAGCAGGCAAAATGCTGGGGTAACCCTGCCAAAAAGAGGGTACTTTCCTACAGCGTCGACATTTGCTAAGGGAATCAGCAGCTATTGAGCGAGAGCTGTGGCCTCTGAAGGTAAGGGTAGCTAATGGTGCTGCAACGGCTGAGCAACTCCAGCAGCTGCATAAGCAGTGGACCGAGGCCAAAGCGCACTTGGAGAAACATGATCACAGGCAGCATACAGCCCTGCATCATGGTGAGGGGGATCGCTTGGGAAGCTGCTGGTGTGCCTAGTGAGGGACGACAAGTGACGTGCCCCGATTAGGTGATGGCTCAATAATTACATCACAGGCGGCCAATAACAATGCCTTTCAGGAATATTACTGGAGTTTGTAGGCAGCTATGGTCCCCCCACACTGGATCATGTGCAGAGGTTTTTCCGAGGCCTACCACAAGTTAAGTTAATCCTGTTGCAGTGGGCCATGCTGGACGAGCCCTTGCAATTATAGGAGATACGAGCAGCTATTTTCCAAAGCGCTTGAAACAAAACACCGGGAACCGAAGAGTTGCAGATTGAGTATTATGCTACTTTCTCCACCCAAACCACTCAGCAGGTGATGGAGGTGTTCAATGAGGCCCAAACGACAGGATGCCACCTGGATTCGCTCCATGAGGTCATGATCATAGCCCTGACTAAGCGTTTAGGTAGAGTGCTGGCGAACTGCCTGCTCCCCGTAATTCACATTCTTGTACATGCCAACTAATCTGGATTTATACCAGGGGCATAGTACTTTCACCAACATTCACCGTTATTACGCCTCATACACAGCACTCCTGCAAAAGTCAGGTGGCTGTATCGTTAGGCATCGAGAAGGCGCTTGACACCCTAATTTGGGATTTTTTCCTGCTAACACTTGAATGCATGGGGTTCTGCCTGGGTTTTCTAGGATGGATCTGTACTCTGTACACTAGTCCATTGATGCAGGTTCAGACTGGTCAGCTGATGTACGACAGCTTTGCTATTCAGAGAGGCACCAGACGGGGTGCCCGCTCTCCCGCTAATATTTGCCCTTGCCATGGAGCTGCTGGCTTGCCATCGATGACAGCGGGTGCAGCACTGGGGGATCTGAGAGCTGTACATCACATCATTTTGCTTTATGCACGTGATGCTCTGATTTATCTATGTGATGCAGAGGCCGTCCTCCCAGAGTTCATGCGGTTGTTGGACAATTTCGGGAACGTCTCGGGGCTCAGGGTGAATTGGCCTCAATCTTGCTTGTTCCCACTGGCACCATGCCCCGACCTGCATAGGAAGACTCCATTAGGGACTCGTCTCCAGTGGGGTTATGATACTCTCAAGTACCTGGGTGTCCATATCTCGGAAAAGAACATCAAGGAGGGCAATGTGGACAAGGCAGTGGGTGCTATCTACTGGTCTTTGCCCTTCTGGCGATCATTGCCCCTGATTCCACTGGGTTGGGTACCCAGACTACTTTATTTTTTTGCAACATTCCCGATAGTGCTCCCTAAAGGTTTTTTTCAAAATGTGCATGGTCTACTGCGCTAACTGATATTGAGCAGGGGTCACCAAAGAGTTGCACTTGCCATCCTACAACGTCCTTTAACAGACAGCGGCTCATCTGGGAGATCTTGTGTAACATCAGTTCTATCCGATCCAACCATCTACCCTAACATTAGATATGTCAGATGACCGTAGCCTGAACTTGCTGGCGTAGATTTGTACATGGCAAAGGGCCTCACCTCCCATACTCTCCGTCCATTGTGACTTACTGCAACTCCATAGTACAGCGGAGCTATATGACACTGGTCCGTGGCGGGAAGCAACCAATTGGAAGAGTTCTACCGTGAGGGCGCCCGCATGTCTTTTCAAGATGTCTTAGACACTTATGGTATAGGAGCTGGTCAATTTTTAACACTTCACACCATACAACATGCATTATGCGCCACATGAAATGCTGGAGAAGGGGAGCCTCTCACCTCTCCCACATTACACGTGCTCTTGACCCACAATAGTAGGTGTCATGCTATCACTATCCTTCACGCATCTCAATTCAGCTCTGCCTACAGGGTGAGGGTGTGCACCAGATGAAAAGGAGTGTTGTTGCAGCCACTGTCAGATGGGGCTTGGTCCCGAGTGCTTCAAATGATGAAGGACATATCTTGAAAACCTAGATTTTGCTTCACAGAGTTTAATTACGTGCATCATGCTTACCTCTCCCCTTCACACATTAAGCACACGTTCCAGACTCTGGCTTCTAAGTGCCCTTGATGTAAACTACTGGACACTGGGTTTTATCACATGGTATGGGATTGCCGAAGCTGTGCCCAGTGTGGCAAGCAGTCACTGTCACAATTGCTGAACGTGTAGTACACACCCTTGCACCCACACCTGAATCGTGTATTATGGGACTACACCCCAGAGAAAAGGGTGACAAACATTTCCATAGGTTTATTGACCGTGCCCTTGTTCTGTTTAAAAAGCAGGTAACGATGGTGTGGAAGGCGCCTGACCCCCCTGATATTCATCGTTGTTTGGCGACACTGCTGACATGGACACAAGTGGAAGCTAACACCCTTAAGTTGCTCCTTATGAGGGGGAACTCACGAACCAGTGGTGAGTGTTGGGAGACCTATTTAATTAACCTTGAAGCAAAAAACAAAGCACGTCCACCCTGAGGTACATCATCACACCATTAAGGTGAGTCCACAACCACACAACCGATGGCTAGTTCCCTGCCCTGAGACATGGGAGAGTGACAAAGAGACTGGCAACACCACACCAGGGGACCCCACATCCTGACAGGATCCCTACCAGGCCTGAGCCCTATCCCTCTAAGGAACTGCCACTGACTTTCGTACATGGGTCCCTTCCCCCTCATTGAGTGGTTATCTGTTATGTCTACGCGGCACCTTTGCTGAATAGCCCATATTAGGGATTCCTTTCTTTTGCCACACTCACATTGTACGACACAACGTACCCTTAATCTATGCAGACTCCACTGTTATTATTGTTACTGATAATTGTTTCTGTGTTTGCTCATAATGTTTTTTAATATCCTGATTGACTACAGCTATATTTTAGAGCCAAGCTGCCATCCCGTTTATGATATGTTGAATTGCATTGCAATGCTTGGATATGAGCACAATACTGTTGTCGTATCATGTCTAAAACCTTAATAAAATGCATTTAAAAAAAAGAAATATTTTTGTTTTTGTGTTTGCTGCACTGAAATCCTTGAGAATGTGCGACCAGGTATACAAGACAGGATACCTTGACTGCAAGAGTGGAAGTGGACCGAGGAAGGCTTGGAAAGGTGAGCTGCAAGGTGAGGTATGCCCATCCCAGACAACAGTGTTTAGAAGGCTTGATGCATGCTGCGTCCCTGCCTTCCTCTGTGTTCTGAATCAACACGGGCACCACATTCAATGCACAATTTGTCTTGATGCTACAAGGAAATCAAAGTACACGCATCAAGATAGAGGATGGTACTGTGACAAAAGAGGTTTTTGTGTTTTACAAAACTTTGCTTTGCTAGACTGTCGCGAATTTGCAGAGGCATGGAGTTCCTACCACTCAAGAGCACGATGCACATCATAGCCCCTACCAAACCTTTTTTTTTTTTTTTTTGACATTTTTTTTTTATTTGCTTTTAAATTGAGACATAACATTTCCGAGAAGTTACACATACGGATCACAGTATAGTGTCTCTGGGAAAATACAAATATATATTCAACAATAAAGATAACTCTCCCTACCCCCGTCCCCTTCCCCCAACTCCCTTTATGGCCCCCGGCATCTCTTTGATCAGCCCCACCCGCCTGTTCGTTACTTTTTATCCCCCTATCCATAGTTGCGATCCCTCCATTGACAGCCCTTGGTCCTATTTCTCTCATGTCTCTCTTGAGGCCATTTTCAGTCTGGTCTATATCTCCAAGGAGTAGTATGTAATCCAGTTTCCCCATATCTTTTGAAATTTTTGCGGGAATCCTCTATTAATATACTTTGTCTTTTCCCCCATCATGAACCCGTCCATGTACTTTTTCCATATGCTTATTGTCGGGCAGCTTTCAGCCCCCCATAGACGTACTATGTCTCTTTTGGCAACCATCAGCCCTAGCCCACAGAACAGGAGCTTCCTTCTGGGCATGTCTATGTCATTAGATATGCCTAGTATTATGTATTTAGGGTCTAGGGGGATCTACGCCGTCAGGACTCCGGCAAGTATTCCTATTACCTTGTTCCAGTATACCTTAATCTTGGGGTACTCCCATAGGGCATGAAAAAAGGATCCAATCCCACCACATCCTCTTCTGCAGTCTGGACGTCTGGCCCTCCCCATCCGGTGTAGTCTTTGTGGGTCATAGTATATTCTGTGTAGAATCTTAAATTGCATCAGTCTGAGTCGTATCCTAATTGTGACCTCCCTGGGAAACATCAAAGTCTATGTCCCCCATGGGGCCTATTTCCGTCTCCCACCTGGTGCGTAGGCCAGTCAGTGTATTTGGCGTATTGTTATTTATGGTCTTGTATACTGCGAGGTCCCTTTTGCTATTATTTTGGTCAACAGCAACCAGCCCTCTAGGGGGCAGCTATCTGGGATTTCCATTCCCTGAAGACCCTCCGCTACCCAGGCGTGTCTTAGTCGTAAATAGTGAAAGTATTGAGTTCTATTTAGGTCGTATTTTTTCTGTAGATTCGAAGGGCACAAGTTCCCCATTTTGTATCAAGTCCCCAAGCTCAGAGATTCCAATCCTGTCCCAGCCCTCGTAGTCCCTAAGTTTCTTAATTTCTTTTAACCAGCCACTCTCCCAGAGGGGGGTCATATTAGTGGGTCTTATATACAATCCCATCATTTTGTTAGTTCTTTTCCAGGCCGTTATAGTCACTTTCGTGGCTGGGGTGAGGTGTCGGTCTCCCACCTTCTCATAGAGGAATTGTCTACATGTTTTGCCCTCCCATTGTAGCTGTTCTAGGCGGAATGTGGGATGTTCGTCTGTGGCAAATACCCAGTCATTCACGTTGATAAGATGGGCCGCCCAATAATATGCCTCTATATCCGGTTGGGACAGACCTCCAGCATACTGAATACGTTGCAGCGTTTTAAGGGCTATTCGTGGGTGTTTCCCTTCCCACAGAAAACGTTGTATATCCCTTTCTATGTCTCTAAATTGGCCCGAAGGGAGTTGGTAGTACGTGTTCTGCAGGACGTATAGGAACTTTGGTAGAGAAATAATTTTGACCATAGCGACCCTTCCCATCAACGTCAGAGGTAAAGTTGTCCATCTGTTAAAATCAGAGCTGCATTCCCTCATCACCTTCCCCAGATTACTATTAAGGCTTCTGTCCGCCTTGTGTGTCACATAAATGCCCAGGTATAAGAATCCTTCTTTCGTGCACTGTAGCCTCATCGGCAAAGGGAGCATATGAGCACCCCCCTGTGGTGTGTAAAGGATCGATTTTTGCCAGTTTATGCAATAACCGGACTGACTCCCATATTCATCAATTAGCAGAAACAATCGCTGGAGGGTCTGCTCAGGGCGGGTGATGTAGAGGAGGACGTCATCCGCATACAGGTATCTACCTATCGTTCCTCTTCACTTTCGTCTGCCTTAAGTCTAAAGCCATATAAGCCTATTGAGTTCCTGATCTTACACGCCAGAGACTTGAGAGTAAGGGCAAAGAGTAGGGGGGACAACGGGCAACCCTGTCTTGTACTTCTTTCTATGGAAAATTCTGATGAAAGGACTCCATTAACTCTCACCCTCGCCACCGGTTTTGTGTACAACAGTCTCACCCACGCTGCATACTTTGGGCCGAAGCCAAATCTCTTTAGCGTGGCCTCCAAGAAGGGCCAGTGGACGGCGTCAAAGGCCTTCTCCGCGTCCAGGGCCAGGAATAAGTGCGGCTCCAAGTGATTCATAATTGTGGCTAACCATACATGTGCTCTTCTCAAGTTGTGTCTTGTGGATCTTCCGGGCATGAAGCCGATCTGGTCCAAATGAACCAATGAGGAGATGACTCTTATCATGCGAGTGGCCAGCAGTGTGGCGAGGACCTTTACCTCAACGTTCAGCAGGGATATCAGCCTATATGAGGCACAGCTGTATTTGGGCCTTCCCTCTTTGTGTATAACCGCAATCTCCGCCCTTTCGTGGGGGGAGAATTTCTTGTTTCCGCGCCTCTAAATACATGTTCAGTAAGTGGGGAGCCACTCATCTAGAGTGGGGACATCTATTGCGTTTAGGTATTCCTTAATGTGACCCGCGTCTGCCAACGGTCTAGCTTTATAGAAGTCTTTATAATATCTGGCAAATGTCTCCGCAATGTCCTCGTCAGCGGTCACCCTAGTCCTGTCTTGGGTCTCAATCTCTGGAACCCATCTAGCTTCTCTTTCTTTTTGCCCGAGCAAGGCAAGAAGTTTTCCCGCCTTGTCTCCAGTTTCATATAGTCTGTGTTGAGTCGCCTGGAGGCGGGAGCGTGCCTCTCTATCTGCTGTCTCTCTATATTCTACCTTCACTAGCTCTATCTGTCTGAGAAGTGCGCTTGTGGGCGCCAATACCACCTTCGCCTCTAACTTGAGGAGCATTCTTTCGATATCACTCAGCTGTTTATTATCTCTTTGTCTTTTTTGAGCCACTAGGTTATGAGAGCTGTCTCTAAGCACAGTTTTATAGGCTTCCCATAATGTCACTGCAGAGACCACAGTCCCTACATTTGTACTACAGTTCAGTGTCTATTCTCAGTCCTCTATTCACTTCATGGCCTTGGAGGTCCCAGGAGTTCAGTCTCCAGACTCCGCGACCACCCCCTTTCCCACCTATTGTCACCAGTAGGGGAGAGTGATCCGAAAGTCCCCTTGCTAGGTAACCTGCCCCGGTCACCTTTCCCACCTCCCCAGCCGGTGCAAAAACATAGTCCAGGCGGGAGAAAACTCTGTGTGCCCCTGAGAAGTATGAATATTTTCTTTCCGTGGGGTGTACCCTTCTCCATAGATATGTCAATCCCAGTGAGGCCGCAAACCCCTGTAATTGAGTGGCCTGTCCTATTACCGGTCTTACTCCTGATCTGTCCAATCCTATGTCCATCACATCATTGAAGTCCCCACCCAATATGTGAAGGGATGCTGAGGATGCTAGTAGGAGCCTCGCAATCTTGTCTAGTAAGGAGCCCTGCAGTCTCGGGGGAGCATATGCACTCACCAGTAGGATTTCCCTCCGTCCCCATGACCCTTCCACTCCCACAAAGCGACCATCTGTGTCTTCCCATTTTCGGGTAATCCGAAAGGGGGGGGGTTTACGGATCAGAATTGCTACTCCTCTAGAGCCGGCTCTGTATCCTGCATGCGCAAGGACTATATAAGGGCCTCCACTCAAAAAACCACATCTTGTACCTTTGAGGTGGGTCTCCTGTAGGAACACTATATCTGGCTTTTGTCTTTTAATGTATTGGGAAACTAGACCTCTTTTCACTCTATCTCCAAGACCGTTGACATTCCAGGAGAGCACACTAAAACCTTTTTCATTTCCGGGGGATATCACCCTATCTGCACTTCCAGGGGCCATCGCGTTCTATGGAAGTCACAATGTCGACATTTACGGCCCTACTGGGGCACCCTCGGGTGTTATAATGTCTTTTGGGGATACTCTCTGGTGTCTCGTGGTTCTCTTCTACTCGCGTCTGTGCCTGTGGGCTTGCCATGTAACTTAGAAATAACATTTTAATGCATAACTGACTGTAACTAAACTCCCCTTCCACCCCCCTCTCTACCTCCCGTTGACCCCTGTGAGCGTGTGCTTGAATAGTTCGAGTCCACAGGAGACTGGAGGTCTGTATTCCCTTCTCCCTTCCGACACCCTTTCAACCAAGTAAACTGGGTATAGTATTCAAGCCACCCTGCTATAAGGGGTGTAAAAACCTTTTAACAAGTTTGGGTTAAGATTGAGACGTCTCACCACCTCTTTCTGACATTGGGCCTGATTCTAACTTTGGAGGACGGTGTTAAACCGTCCCAAAAGTGGCGGATATACCACCTACCGTATTACGAGTCCATTATATCCTATGGAACTCGTAATACGGTAGGTGGTATATCCGCCACTTTTGGGACGGTTTAACACCGTCCTCCAAAGTTAGAATCAGGCCCATTGTCTTGTATCTACCCATCCGGACTCGGCTGAGTCCGTGCCTCTTGTTCCACCTCCATTCTGTCAATAGCCTCCAACAATGGTTGCGGGACCCCCCCCAGCCCACCCCATTCTCAGACATTTGCTGGCTTGTTCCTTCTTGACTACTTCGTGTCCGGGCTCGTACACCGCGGCTACCCTCCGAGTTTGTGGTGTCCGCTCTCATATCTGTATGTCTGGGAATCCGCCAGGGTGTGCTTCTTCCAGCTCTCAGTCTCCGCCTGCCTCTGCGTACTTGTAGGGACCATTCTTTGGGTCTCGCGCCCGCTGCTGTCCTGGACAACTTTTCAAGTTCTTTAGATCTCCCACTGCCAAGCCGGGGTCTCTCCTCAATCCAGTCCCAGGCCTCCTCTGGAGACTGAAAAAAAAGGATTTCCCTTGAAACAGGATTTTAAGTTTGGCCGGGAAGAGGAGCATATATCCAAGCTGGAGGCCCGGGAGCCGTGCTTTTACTGCATCAAAGGCTCGTCGCTGTTTCTGGACCTCCCTTGTGTAGTCCAGGAAGACAAGGATCTTTGTGTTCTCGTGTCTGACTTCTCCCATCTTGCAAACTTCTGACAGGATCATATCTCTATCCTGATAGTTGATAAAGCGGGCAATTACTGGTCTTGGGGGCGCGCCCGGCGAGGGCCTTCCCCCAAAAGCCCTGTGTGCACGTTCTATTATGAAACATGTCGAGAACTTTTCCGGTAAGATAACACGCTTGAGCCATTGATTTAGAAAGCGGTTCATGTCGGTCCCTTCCGCTCCTTCTGCAAAGCCCACAAAGCAGACGTTATTGCGTCTTGCTCTATTTTCGGAATCTTCCAACCTCCATATTACATCTTTGTTGATGACTTTGATTTCTGCTACTTCTTTTCGTAAGTCCCTTACCGTATCTTCCATTTCTGAGATGCGAGTCTCTGCGGCCGTGACCCTCTCCACCACCTTGTGAAGGTCCTGCCGGAGGAGGGACACCTCCGAATGTACCTCGCCCATCCGATCCTCAAGGGCGCCCCGAGAGGCCTGTATGGCCGAGAGGAGATCACTGTTGTCAGGGGCAGGCGCAGTATCCCCCGCGGGCACCGGGGTGGTCACTACTTTTGTATATCTGTCCAATTTGCCTTGTCGGGCGGCTTAGTGTCTTTGTCTCGTGCCATTGGGAGTCCCCAGAGCCTTAGTTTCAGAAAGGCCCAAAAGACCCACAGCAGTAATACTTGTCATTTACCACCGTGGGCAGACCACGACGGGGGGGCCCGTTCTCAAGGTGGGACACCTACCCCCGAACCACCACCTCTGCCACAGGATTCTCCTCTCAATCTTATGGGGTCATCGCCGATTCCAAGTTTTTTATAGGGTGTTTTCCCCCCTCATGAAGTTCTGGCGGACAATCAATTTTTATTTAGCATGTGCCCAGTCTCATATCGCCTTTATGCACTTTCTGGGTCTTCTCCCCACTGGTCTGCATTGTATGTGGGCCTAGTTTTTAATCCCACGCGTTCCCCATCGCCGTTTGTGAGTCTTACATCCGCAGCGAGGGGCGTGCAGGTCGCAGGCCCCGGTGCGTGGCTCCTGCACCACACCAGGGAGGGGAGGCCCCGGTCAGTCAGTCATCCCCGGGACAGCTGACCCTCCCCCGTTCCGGCCCTTCTACTCACTGGGCCTCCCGCTCGACCGCGGGGCTTCTAATCAGGCCCCAGCTCCAGCAGGCTCTGATGGGCGCGTGGGCCTCACTGGCCCCAGCGCGAGTCCTCCATGATCCCCGGGCCCTCTCCGATGCAGGGGGGTGGCCTAGGCCAGACAGTCGCTCCAAGGACAGCCGATCCTCCTTCGTTCCAGTCTTTCCACCTACCGGGCCCCCCGCTCATCCGCGGGGCTCCGGAGCAGTCCCCAGCTCCGGTAGGCCGCTTCGATGGGCGACCGGGCCCCACTAGCCCCGAAGCGAGGCTCCCTCGACCACCGGGACCCGCAATGTCCCGGGAGGGGCAGTCCGGGCCAGGCGGGCCCCCCGGGGACCGCAGATCTCTTTCTCCTCTGGCCCTCCCCTCACCGGGCCCTCCACTCGTCCGCAGGGACCCGGAGCCGGCCCCCGCCCCAGCCGGCCGTTCCGATGGGCGCGAGGGCTCCACCCTCCCCAAGCGCCTCTTTCAATCCCGCACCCGAAGCTTATCTCACACTGGCCCCAGCCTCGTCTGGGGGGGGCAGCCCCGCAAGCACGGATTGTCTCCACCACTCACTGCCCACGCGCGGCCGCTCCCTCTTGGGCCCGCAGAGCCACTGCGTCTCTTTCTTGACGATCCCCTCCTCTGCCGGGCCACATTTTCTCCTCGCAGCGCAGAGGAGCGGATGCAACCCCCAGGCCGGCGGCTCCGGATACGCAGTCTTTCGGGGGGGCCCAAGGTCGGGGGGACCCCCTAACCCCAGCAACAGGTCCAGGAGGGGCGAGGCGGGCATTCAGGATCTTAATTTACGGAGGCCATCTCGGAGCTCTTTGAGATGCGTCCGCTCACAGCGCCATCTTAGCTCCTCCCTACCAAACCATTTCTTGACCTGAATCAAGCGACTTGCAACTGGTATTGCCCCACACACCTCAGAGCTCTTTGGGGACCACACTTTGAAAATGTTTTGCTCAACAAGTTAGGTTTTTCACTGCAATAAACATAATGCATCAGATATGACGACTTAAAGGCAAAACGTGTGCTAACAGGACACCACTGATGCTGGCAAGGAGTACATGATACGTATTCAGATTTCTTTAGCCTGGATAGGGTCCTAGATGTGGTATTTTGAATGTATTGAAGCTTTTAAATGTTCGTTGTAGAGAAATATAATTGGTTGCCAAAATATAAATGTGAAGGAACAAAAACATTAGTTGCAATGATTCTTTAAGAGAATGTCAGAAAGTAAAAACTGTGCACAGTACTTCTAGATGGTAAAAGCCTGTTGTTATTCTGGCAGCCATTGTCTATGCTATGAAGTGACAGGAATCACTAATCATTCCGGTGTCTGTGACCATATCAGCAGTCGAAGTACATTAAAGAAATTGTACAGGAAGTGTGATCCTGAGTCCTATGGGGCGGGGTCAGTGAGTGTGGGGGAGGAATGAGAGGGGTGGCTAAAAGGAACAAAAAGAACTATTTTGTTGGTCTTTCAACAACTGTATTTAAAATAACACAGACCTTGAATGAAAAAATAAATGCAAGTTAAACTAATCACCACTGCAAGTGCAGTGGGAAATAGTGACTTGTTTGTTTTTAGTGTATGAGGTGCCAACCTGTGACAGAAAGCACTGTGAATATGTAAGTCATTAGTTTAAACGTACATTACACACAATATAAGATATGCTGCTGCAAGATGTGAGAAAAGCTTTAGGTTTAAGATAAAAAAAGTACTTCCAAAAAATATATCTGAGTAATATGCAGACTGTACTTAGAGAAAACATTTTTGGTAAGTCCATTAAAAGCTCACACTCCACAGCTCATCAGGTCGCACACATTTACATTTCTTTTAGGCAGCAGACACCGTGGCATTAGGCTTCTTTCTTGTTCAGCTGTCTGCCCCTCCTGTCCCTTCCCTCACCTTCACAGCACAGGTGACTCTCTCCCATTCCACGTCAGCTGAGGCATCTCAAATGAGGGAATTAACCATCTCGGGACAGTCGTGTTAGCACGTCGGACCTTAATAAGTAAACTTACAAGGGGACGCAAATAGGTGGATGGACCTTTTGACCAACGCTTGAGATGTTCCCACCATATAGGCTTGGACTATCACAGATAAACAATCAATTGTCAAATCTTATCAACAATAATCAACAATAATCAATATCATTAGTAATCAATAGGAGTCAGTAATTGGCACACCATGACCTTTCAGTTATGAATAACCACACCTTTGGGTAAAAGTAAGAATATTTATTTCCCTATATTAACAATGCAAAGATCACGTAGGTTATCAAATGATAAACATACAGTAACAACACTGGCGGTCCAAAGCGTCTAAAGAACCACAATCTAATCAAGTCTTGAGCTACTGCACATTCTGGTATTACGGTACAAATTAATAACAAGAATATCTGCGCAAGCGATCTCCTATACATTTAGATTCAGCAAAGTAAAGACCTCAATTGTTATTTCATATAGCAGGCTTCATTAGTGAACTCCTTAACTAGCATCAGATTAACATCAGCATGTGGGGCTTAATGCAAAACAATTTAGTCAACGCGAATTTGGAAAACATCTAACTATGGCTCTATTAAAATATTGTGGTTGGTACCTAGAAAGAAAAAGCAAATAGACATGACAATAATTATTACAGTCTTATACCTAATCCTCAGATGGGACAGCAAGCAGGATCAGTCTTCGTTCTCAGGACATCAGTTCGGTCAGCAAGGCATCAGGCAAAGTTCAGAAAGGGCAAAAGTCTTCCAAGCATTAAAGTTAAGCACGTCTCTTCTCAAGACGCAATTAGGCAAATACTAGAGACAAAGTGACTGGTTGGGCAGTTCGTAAAGAATGGCAGTGGGAAAGGACAAAATAACAAATGTCAAATGGCTGACTTCTTCTCCGTGCAGTACGGCTAAGTTAGATTTCCCAAAACTACTCCCCAAAACCTTATTGGTCAAGGGATCGCATGTTAGCACTTTGTCCAATAAAACTAAAAGCACAAATCTAAAGATTCTTCCAGTCCACGGTTCACATGTTTAGGATTAGTCCACTAAATAATGTCCTCATCATCCGGCTCGTCAGGTAACAATATTGTTGAAGCTTATAGTCAGTGTAGTTATTGTTCTCCTCTGGGAAAGTCAGTCTTACACACATTACATTTACATTGTTACTTTTAGCAGGCAAAGCATCTTCTAGCAAGCAGTTCTCATAAGAAAGCCTTTTAGCTACGGGCACATGGACAATACAGTGGAAAATCACAGTTTAACTCTCTAGGCAGACATTATATTAGATGCCTTTAAGAAATGCAGCTTGACATGAGGCTGTGCATCTAGGCCAAGACCTCCGCTAATTTAAGGCTTCCAATTCATAAAACTAATACATAATGCATAACGCTAAATATGAGATATTACTACTTTAATCAAACAAATGCTCAATATTTCATATTAATAAGCCATTAATAAGTACACTTCGTGAACATTGGCGGCCACTCTTCGTGATTCCATTTTCAAATGTGTTTATTATTATTTCTATGTTGTTACATTTTCTACACAATTTCATCACTTAGAATACATTAATATTCATTAATAATTCTTGTTAAAACATCTGCTTCAGCAGTTGCCTTTTAACATAAAGAAGGGGAACTGTTTGTGTCAGATCTAAAACGTATGGGCACATCGTGCCATGCAGATCCGGGACACTTCAACCTCTGAACTTTATTCACTGGTAAAGGAATCAGCAAAAGTACTGAGGCAACAATGTAACTTTCCAGCTATTAGGATGATTGGAGGTTAACATGACTTGCATTTCAAACAGATATATTAAAAAAAATTATGACATCCAGTTCTGCCCAACTTTTTTAGCAGGAGGCAGACCTTAATTACATCTGCTGTACTCAAGACACCTTATGTACGTTGATGTATCTGGGTATCATCAGCATACATATATGAAGTGAGTTTTTTTGGTGTAAGAGGTCTATTACCAGGCATAAATAAAATAAAAAGTAGCCGAGACAAAGGCAGAGGCTTGAGCGGCACTCCGGATCACTCTTTGTGGTGATGTGTTCTTTTCTCTGCGTTTCACATATAGGCTCTAGGCTCATGACACATGGAATATAGGGCCAGACGTAGGTAGCCTTTTGCGCCTCGCAAATGGCGAAAAACGCCGTTTGCGAGGTGCAAAGGGCCTTACGCGATGCAGAAACACATTTTGCGAGTCGGTACCGACTCGCAAAATGTGTTTCCGACTACCAAATAGGAAGGAGTGTGCCCTTCCAATTTGCGACCGCATCGCAATGTAGAGTTGATTTGTTACCGCGAAAGTGGTCGCAAATTAACTCGCAGTTACTATCCACTTGAAGTGGATGGTAACTCATTCGCAAACGGGAAGGAGTTCCCATATGACCCCTCCCCCTTTGTGAATGCAAACAAAAATATTTTTTCAGAGCAGGCAGTGGTCCTATGGACCACTGCCTACTCTGAAAAAAACCGAAACAAAAAGGTTTCGGTATTTTTTCTATTTGCAGCTCGTTTTCCTTTAAGGAAAACGAGCTGCAAAAAGAAAAAAAAAACAGCTTTATTCAAAAGCAGTCACGGACATGGTGGTCTGCTGTCTCCAGCAGGCCACCATCCCTGTGAGTGCCTAGACTCGCTATGGGTCGCAAAATGCCACCCACCTCATTAATATTAATGAGGTGGGTCTTTGCGATCCCATAGCGAGTCGCAGAAGGTGTCTGAGACACCTTTCTGCATAACATTTTGCGAGGTGCAAATTGCGAGTTGCTGGTACTCGCAATTTGCACCTCGCAAAATGTTTTCTTCCTACATCTGGCCCCTAGAGTGTTGAGGGAAGGTAGTGGAGTCTGAAACTGAAAATGATTGCACTAGCTGTTGAAGTCTGTGCTAATAAAGATTCCTCTTCTTTATCATCACTTTTGTGGTGTGTTGGATCAATACTACTATGACAAATTTGGCGATGTTTTGGCCACAGTCAAGAACCTACTGCTGTGTTTGTTGCTGATCATCAGGATTGGAGGTGAAGCCATATTTTCACTCTGCTCCGATTTTACTGGGGGAACCTTTACAGAACAAACAGGCCAGTGCTGAAATCTACTGATATTTGTGTTTGTCTGTTTTGTGGCCGTGTGCTCTTAATCCAAGACTGTGGAGCACGTCTGTACCGTCATGCACTCAAGGACATTTGAAGAGTGACTCGTGTATTTGCCACAACCTCATCGAGGTGTGTGCCACATGCCTTGTACACATTCTGTCGGGAACACATCATGGCTCATGGCTGTTTAATTAGGGTTGTTTGTCATCCTTTTGGTGGATATTTGGGGAGTTGGGATCAGCGCTGCTGCGGTTTCCTTGTGCGGGACTCACTGTTTGTTTTTGAAATCACACTCTGGCTGACGCAGGCCGCTTTACTCGGCTGCTTTCCCCAGAGCAGTGGTCTCCAAACTTTTTAATGCCGCGCCCCCCCAGTTGAAAAATGAAAATCATTGGCCCCCCTCAGAATTTTCACAAATATTTGATAAAGATGGCAATGTTTAAATATGTCTAGATGTATTTAAAGATTGCAGTTAAGTACTGTTACCTTTTTTTAAATGCAATAACATGTTTCTGCTTAAAACAAAACACTGTTATCTTTGTAATGTTTCTTTTGGCCAGAGCTTGGTGCCCCCCGGGATCACTTGAGGCCCCCCTAGGGGGGCCCATCCCCCAGTTGAAGACCCCTGCCCTAGAGGGTTCCTCCTCTACATTCCTCTGTCTACGTGACAAGCCCTATTTTTTCAGAAAACTATGTCAACCGTGTACGGCGGCCATATTTTGAGAATCTATTATTTAAAGCAAGTTTCAGTGACCGGCACTCCTTTACAGTGATTAAGGTGCTGCTTTTACACAGAGATTAGCACGCTTTCAATACTTACAAGTATAATTGCCTACTCTTAACCCTCAGCAACAGACATTATCATATTTCAAACACTACAATTTGTTCAAATCTATACACATTGGACCAGCATTTCACAGCTACTAATACTACAGCTCGTGCTACTACGACAATTATTACCACTTCTACTAATATTACTAATGTGACATACATTAGAACAGAGTGTTACTACTACTAATAATAATAATATTACAACTGTGACACACACATTAAAACAGTGTCACACATTTTCCACTTCTATGAAATTTGTGATAAGGACGCAGTCACCAAAATGTTTTTTAATTGCATACCCTTTGTCATCAACCTGCAGGAGTGTCAGTGCCCTTCCACCATTTTTGCAGACACCAGGTAATCCACCTATTCTTTGGCGAAATTGGTATAGGGCAGGGTTCTGCAAAGTCAGTCCTGGAGAGCCAGGTCCATGCCAGAATTTTAGCATATACACATTTAGAAACAAGATGTTTCAGAATTCTAAATTTTTCTAAACATGGATATGCTAAAAATCTGTCATGGACCCAGCTTTCCAGGACTGACTTTGTAGAACCCTGGTATAGGGCATACACAAAATATCTTGGAGCTATTGGTGGCAACAGATATTTTTTATTTTATTTTAGGCTTTGAGAGACAATCTATTTATGAGCATTTACCACAATATGATCTACCTGACGGTAAGGCAGAAGTCTTTGAAGAATATCAATTGGCAGTAACAAAGCCAGAAACAAAATTTGATGTCCAACCAAGTTTAATTGTAAATAGGCATACGTTTTTTATTAGAGGACAACATCAGGATGAATTAATTGACAGTCATGTTGCAACATTACGTACACTTGCTGCTGAGAGTGAATTTCAAAATTTCACTTCACAACTTATTCGCGATCAGATTCTTGTACGTTGTTGAGATAAAAAAGTACAGGAAAAGTTACTGACATTAAAAAATCCTACTCTTCTAGACACAATAGATAGTGTGAAAAGTATAGAACTTTCACAAAAGTTGTGCAAGGAGTTGACACAAAAAAGAACAAAATGGAGTAGGTGTGATTCAAAGTTCAAACAAAACCCTAATGATAACAGTAAAGACCAAAGCAAAAAGTTCTTAAAGGAATAAGAAAGGAAAGAAGGATTTTTTTTATCAAAAAAATCTTTGTTTTAGGTATGGTAATCATAAACATGGATTTAATACTCGTCCATGTCCTGCTAAAAATGTAAAGTGTAGATCTTGTGGCAAAATTGGACAATTTGCAAAAGTGTGTCAAGCTGTTAAAAATAAGGATAAGGTAACCGTTATCCACGACAAAAATAATGAAAGTTCAGAGGACGAACAAGGTATTGGGAAGGATATGATATTGATAATACGGGGTGGTGAATCCAATTGTGTTGATCCATACGAAAATATTGAAGTTGATGGTAAAGTACTGAATTTATTGATAGATGTAGGTGCAAGGATGACTATGATTACTGAGGAATTATTTCAGGAATCATGGGGATAAAGAAAACTCCTCCCTCCTGATAGAAATCCTGGGACATATGATGGGAGAGAAATGGATCTCGCTGGGTATTTTGAAAGACACATTAAATTCAAAGCAACAGTAATTCTCGGAAAGGTTTATGTTGCAAGGAAGAGTTTGAACACACTTGGATGGTATCACCAAGGATTGTTAGGTTTGACATTGAGGCCTTGAAGAAGAGTACAAGTTTCTTTAGTCACTGATGTATACCTATAGATCAAGAAAGCAATGACCCACATCTAAGAAATGGTTGGACAAAAGAGTATAAGGAGGTGTTTAATGATAAGATAGGGAGAATCACAGGATTAAAACTAAAAATCAAGGATCAATTTGTGTGAAACACAAATTAAGGACTATACCATTCAGTGTTCATGAGGAATTGTCAGAAATACTCAAAAAATGGTTGAAGATGGTGTTATCAATGTCAGTGAATCATCTTTATGGTTATCTCCTCTTGTCATAGTAAGAAAGAAGAATAGACAATTAAGGGTCTGTATTGATTTACAAAGTTTAAACAAGGTGATATGGGTGGACTTTCAGCCTCTACCATGCATTGATGATATCATAACTACATTTGAGGAAAAATGTTTTTCAGTAAAATCGATTTGGCATCTGCATACCACATAGGCGAACTAGATGACTCTTCTAGACATTTCACAGCACTTTTCTCACTGGTTGGCACTTTCCAGTTCTAGAGGATGCCCTTTAGATTTGCTTCTGCTGCATCAGTGTTTTATTGAGTATTACAGAATGTACTCCAAGACATAAAAGGGTAGTGACATTTCAAGATCATATCCTTGTGGCAGATGCAGGTACTTATTCTCATATTAAATTGATGCATATAGTATTAAAAAGACTGGCAAAATTTGGTGAGGTAGCTAATATCAAAAAGTGTGAATTTGCCAAACAATACATAGAGTACTTAGGGCATGTCATCTCAGAAAAAGGAGTTGAACTAAGACCTGGTTTTGTAGAAGCAATCACTAAGGCTCCCAAATCCAAAACAAGTAGCATCTTTCCTTGGTCTCTATGAATTTTACTCCAAAATCATTAAAAAATCTGCAAAGACAGTAAACTTATGAGAACTTCTAAAAAATTGTTTGTGTGGAATGAAGCATGTCAATACAAATTTGTGTCACTTAAAAATGATATAGGAACCGCTGGGGCATTGGTACTGTTAGAAATGGGATCTCTAGCTGGTAGTGGTTTGCAGCCTGTCCAAGTGGGGACCCTCACTCTAGTCAGGGTAAGGGAGTCACACAGCTAAGATAACCTCTGCTCACCCCCTTGGTAGCTTGGCACAAGCAGTCAGGCTTATCTCAGAGGAAATGTGTAAAGTATGTGTAACAGTAACACATTGAAAACACCACAAAATTACTCTGCACCAGTCAATATTTATCTGAGTAAAATAAGACCAAAACGACAAAATTCCAACATACACAAGTAAAGATGTCACTTTTTAAAAGTTTAAATGAGTCTCAATCCATAAAAATCAATGGTTGTATCTTCTTAGCATAAAGTACCTGGAACGCGTCAAAAACAAAGATGGTGAGGGCAGCAGGGGAGGTGGTGAGCTGAAAGCAAAGCAATGCATTGGTTTCTTACTGCAGGGGAGGTAATGTGTTGGTTCTTTCCTTGCAGGAAAAGTAGTGCATTGATTTCCCGACATGCAGCCTCAGCTCCTTACTTTAGTGGGGGCTCAATGAGAAATTGATGCCTAGGGATGATGCGTGGAAAGTCCAGATGCACTGTGATGATGGAACCACAATGAAACAGGTGCTGTGTTGATTCTGCAGATGAGAGACGGGCCCTGCATCAATTCTCCATCTGCAGGGCAGAAACCCTCTAACCCCCTGGAGTGTGTCTGGGGCCAGGACAGGGAAGGCAGAGTCTTGTGTACTACAACGACTTCTCTTTGTAGTTTGCCTACTTCAAAGACAGAAATGGGTATAAGTACTGGACCTCTGACACCACATAGAACGCTTCTAGACTGAGGAATTCTGACAGGACAAAGAGCTGGATGCTGTAGGAGGGACTGATACTGCTTGTTGCTCTGTTGTGCTGGCCTTCTGCTTGCCGCTTCTGTACTGGTAGTGAAAGGACTAGACTTTGCTTTCTGCATCCTGCTTTCCAAGGTTCTCCAAGGGCTTGAACTGAGCTGGCCTCCAGATATGAAGCCTCAGGGACAGCAAAGACTTCGTCTGCCAGTGCCTGGGCTCTTCTGCTAACTCCAGTAAGCACACTGACATTGACATTTAATTGATTCCCCCTACACTTAGAAGACAGTACACCCCTCTCATGAGGCCTACTCCAGGTCACCACCCACTCTGCATAGTCCCTCCTGCGCTAGGCTTACCTAAGCTCAGTTCTTGGGCTGCGCACGCCAGGAATCCTCCCCACGCAGCCCTCACATGGGTGCAAATGTGTGTGCACACATGATCGCGTGTAACCCGCTCGGGCCTCCTACTCTTATTGCGCTACAACAGCCTTTCCTTAGCACAGCACCACCGGCAGTAAACATGTGCAGTCCATTTTACCATGAGTTTACTGTGTGTGACTCCTCGCCTAGGAGGCTCCCTCACAGTAAAGGTCAAAAACCAGATAGTCAAAAAGCGGAAAATCAGGGTGGACCTAATGGTAAGAACCATCCTCTCACACACGCCGCGCCCTGCTGATTCCTACGGGAAAGACACAGCCACCACACGTGGGTAGTCTTCACCTGGTTAGCAATAATAAGTGAAGAGGGGTTCTGACCAGACACCTCCCTCGCCAAGTGTCCACGATCTCCAACACTTGACGCTGGTCATCGGCCACTAGGACCTCCTCCTTTGCCCAACCACAAGATCACCTTACATCGTCAGAGCAACCTTAGGCCCACCCTTGCCCTGGGTCGCGCAACACTACACCCCCCACTCCGTTGGACAAGGCTACAGTGCCTCTGCACTGCTGCCTCCACCTTGGGTAGGTGTAGAACCTACTCCCCGGACAACTGGCTGGTCCCACTTCTCTGGAGTTTATTCCACCCAGTACCCTCCTTCCTCTGAATCCCTTTATCCTGAAAAAGTGCAGACTCATCGGGCCGTCCCCCTCAGCATGCCGCTGCAGTCTTTGCTGCCACCACCCTTTCGGGACGACTGCCTTCCCACAAGGAAGAACAGCCCACTCTGAACTGTTGGTACCTCTCCCTCACAGAGAAGCACCGCTGGCCCTGGTCTGGCTCCCAGAATGGATACCAGTCCATTCTCACTACCGCACCAGTAGTGTTGGAGGAGAAGCACTGTGGGTACCTCGTCAGGCAACCCACAGCTCCCTCCCACCATCTTGGTAGATCCACACGGAACTCACCCAGGGAACCCAGACCCTACCCTTGTCCTAAACTGCGAGAACAGGGCCTAAGCCCCTGCCTTCTCTAGGGAATGAGCTCTACCCCCTAGAGCACCATTGGAGGACCCACAAGCCCTGGGTCAGCTTCACCCAGGCCCAGTTCCTTGGGCCCTCCTAGGTCTCCCAGCCTCACGTCAGGAGACCTCCCAGGAACCCTGCACGGGAGCACAGGGTCTCTTCACTAAAGATAGTCCCCACCTGTTTCCCGGGAGTACAGGGTCCCTTCACTTAAGATAGACCCCACCTGCCTCCAGGTGACCATCCAGGGACCCCACAGATCCCTGGTTGGCTAGCGCCAGCCCAAACACAGGAGCACAGGGTCCCTTCACTTAAGATAGGCCCCACCTGGCTCTAGGTGACAGCTAACCGTGCCACTGCGGGTGTACCCACCTTTGGCACCTTGCTGAGGGGACACCCTTCCCAGCCATTGCCACCTTACAGGACCCCAGGACTCACCCTGGGGCTGGGACACCAACAGTGCCCCACGCAGGAGTCTGCTAAGTAAACGCCTCTGCAGCCCGCAACACCTCAACAGCTCAGAGCGCCCCCTAACAGATGTGGCCCCCTTGCTTTGTCCCGGGGTCTGAGCCCACAGGACCTACCTGACTGGTCAGTCGGTTGGGCACCGGCCCAATTACCACCTCAGGTTCCAACTGACTTTGCTCCAGGATGACATCCTTTCACTTCCTTTGGATAGCCTCCTACCCTACCCTGACACCTCAGGGTCCACTATGAAGTCTCTCGGGACTCCTCATGGTTAGTCACCTAGCCTACCTAGGGAACCTAGGGGCTAACACTATACTTCCTTTGGGGCCACCTACCACCATGGGTCAGCCCTGGGTTATTCACCTTCCCAACCAGATAACCTAGGGGGATCAAGGGAATCACAAATTCTTTGCTCCCTTTCACCACCATAGGAACACTTTTCGAGGTTCCCCACTGCAGGAACTCCTCGGGGGGGGTCACTACCAGTAGGTACGAAATATCCCACCTCCACCCTTCCAGTGGATTTAGCCTGCGCCAATGGTGGGAGAACAAAATCTCTGCTGAGAGAATAACTAGCTGGGCCCCCCCACCCCTTGGAAACTGGTCCTAAGCTTCACAAGAGTAATTTCTGGGGGCCCCTAACCAACTCCTAACCCACGAAGTCAGGTGCACCCCTACCATCCCAGTCAGTGGTGTGGGTATCAGTTGCTGACCCTAAACTTTGTATGCTGTGTACGATGGTATGATGGTATGGCTGTTTTTTTCAAGGACAGGCACAGCCCTAGACATGTGCACATGTCATCTCCTCCCACCACTCTAGCTCAGGAAGACCTATCAGGAAATGCAGGGAACACCTTAGCTCCCTTTGTGTGACTGTCTAGAGTGAAATCACAAACAGCCCAAGTGCCATCTTCTAAAAGTGGCATTTTCAAACTTACAATTAAAAAAAGAACCTCACCAAGAGCTGTATTTTTAAATTGTGAGCTCAGAGACCCCAAACTCCTTATCTCTATCAGCTCCAATTGGGAAATTACACTTAAAAGATGGGAGACATAGTCCTTGCAATAGTGAAAAACGAATTTAACAGACTTCCACCATTAGGACATGTAAATGACACTAGTGCATGACCTACCTCTTAAATACACTGCATCCTGTCCATGGGGGTGCCTTGAGCCTACCTTAGGGATGACTTACAGGTAGTAAAAGAGAAGGTTTGCGCCTGGCAAATGGGTACACCTGCCAGGTCGATATGGCAGTTTAAAACTGCCCCCACAGGCACTGAAGTGGCAGGTCTGAGACCTGTTTACAGGGCTACTCAGGTGGATGGCACAATCAGTGCTGCATGCCCACTAATAGCAATTGATTTACAGGCCCTGGACACACATGGCGCACTATACTAGGGATTTACTAGTAAATCAAATATGCCAATCATGTGTAAACCAATCACCAATACAATTTAGACAGAGAGCACTCGCACTTCAGTACTGGTCAGCAGAAGTGCCCAGAGTCATAAAGCCAGCAAAAACAAAATTCAGCATAGGATCAAAAACAGGAAGTCAGAAGTAAAAAGACAGGGGAAACCACACCAAGAGCTGATAGGTCTAACAGACACCTTTTGAATCCAGTAAAGAGTGTATCATCACTGTCGATGCGAGCAACGATGGATTGGGTGCTACTTTATCACTGAAAAACAGAAATGGAGATGAAGTTACCATAGGTTTTGCCTCATGTTTTTTGAAAGACAATGAAAAAGTATTTTCTGTGTTTGAGAAAGAATTATTGGCATGTTGTCTGGCTGTGGAACGTTTCAAATGCTTCATTTGGGGTAAAAGGTTCATTCTCAAGACTGATCATAAACCACTAGTGAACATTCTTGGCGGTTTAGTTATCAAAGATCACACTCACAGAATAGCTAGGTTGAGTTCAAAGTTATTACAGTATGATTTCAGTACCAAATATATCCCTAGTGGAAAGAATATCAGAGCAGATTACCTGTCTCTTTTTCCGATCAAGTGTGAAGACAAAATTGTGAATTCGGAGGATGAAGAATGTTTGAGTGCTACTATAGATGTGTATGATGGCAGTACGTTTATGTAAGATGAATGGAACACTGAAATTCTGGGGGCTGAGGATCTCAGGTGGGTAAACAAAATAGGCCACGGAAGGATGGCCAAAGGAAAAGTCTTTGCCAACAGGTTTACAGTCTTACGTGAAAGTGGCAGATGAGCAATCTGCTTGGACAAATGGTATGTTAATGAGGCGTGATAAATGAATTCCACCCCCCAGGGTTCGTGAGATAAAATAATCTTCAATGCACATGAGGGACATCTTGGGCAAACCATTTCTAAGAGAAAAATCAGAAAACGTTATTGGTGGCCAGGTATGGATTCAGAAATAGTTTTGCGTGTGAAGATGTGTGTGATATGTGCAAAAAGTGACAAAGTCATGAAAACTGAAACCATGCCACTCCAACCTAGTGTTTTACCTGGAGGCCCAAGGTCTAAACTGCCCGTTGATTTCATAGGTCCATTCAGCACTTTGTCGAGGAGATCAAGGTTTTCTTTAGTTGTAGTGAATTACTACAGCAAGTGGGGGAAAGTTGATTTTATGGAAGAACCCAATACTGGTGTAATTATAGAAACTTTGTATAAACTCTTATTGAGAGAAGAATGTCCCTAAGAAATTGTATCTGACAATGGAGTGCAATTTGTTTTGAAGGAGATGAGAGAGTTTTTTTAATGAAGAATGCTATTTAGCACAAACGGATAGCATTACATCACCCACAGGGCAATGGTTTAGATGAATAAATGAACTGTACACTGTGGAATACATACAGTAAAAAAAATTATGTGAATGAAACTGTGGATAGCATGTTATAGTCTCATCGTTCAAGTCTTAATGCTATTTCTGGTTTGAGTCCTTTTGAAATTATGAGAGCTCGCGTTCCAGCTTCTTTGTTGTGTCCAGCATGGCGGAGAAAATTTCAACAAAAATATGACAGAGTTAAATCTTTGGACAAGTAAAATGAAGGATGAGTATGATACCAAACATAAAGTAAAAGAAGTGAGAACAGAAATTAAAATAGGTGATTGGCTGCATGTAAAGGATCCTACACATGTTGCTAAAGGATTGTCCAAATTTAGACCCAGAGAAAGAGTCGAAGCCATTAAAAAAAATTCCATTTATATTAAAGGTCATGAACGGTGGAACAGAAACAGAGTGGTGAAATTCAACGGGAGAGATGGAAGGGTATCGTCAAGTAATAATGCACCACATTATGATAATCAAGCGAAAAGGGGAGAGTTAGATGGTCAGCATGAGCCAAGTGAAAATAGGTCAATTGAGGATTGGATTACTAATCTTAGGTAACCCAAATGCAAACAGGCAATTAGGAAACAAGCTAGATAGCAAGATGCATAATTATTGATTCAATTTTATACTATGTTTTTTCTGGAAGCACATTATTGAAAATGTATTCAATGATAAAGCAAACAAGCAGGTATGAAACCTAGTGTATATTGTTATGCATAATTTTAAGTATATTTGTACATCATTTTCATTGTGCAAGTATATTATTGTTGTAGGCTTATTCACATATTAAGCTATTTATATTATCTAAGGAGGAAGATGTTGTGGTGATTTGTTCTATTCTCTGCATTCTGCATTCTGCATTCTGCATTCTGGGCTTGTGACGCGTGGGGTGCTGAGAGAAGGTTGTGGAGTCTGAAACTGAAAGTTGATGTACTAGTTGTTGAAGACTGTGGCCAATAAAGATTCCTCTTCTACATCATCACTTTTGTGGTGTACTGGATTAATATTAGTACGACACCCTTCTGTGCTCACATGTAAACAGCATGTCTCACCAACAGTGTTCTCCCACTCAGCAAGGAATCAGTCCATATGAATAGTTTTCCCTGAATGGAGGAACTAGATAACCATTGGAAGAGAAGATAGGGGTTGAATGTACTGAGTGCAGTTGAAAGATCTAATTAAGTTAGTGTGTCACCACAAGCACCATCAGCAACCATCCCAAGGTTGAGGTGACTGCTACTTTAGTCCCATAAAGGTGCCTAAATATAGTGTGGGCTTCATGAAGAGGAATGAACAGTTCCACAAAGATCTGAAGGTGCTGCATTACCAGACTTTCTAAGAGATTTTGGGGTCGGCAGTGCTTATTTTGTAAAAGTATTGGGGTCCAAAGTTAGCTTAGAAGGCTCTAGTCAGGACTATGGAATGTCTGGGCGCCGAATCAAAGACTGCATAGCCTTGATTAAACCTCCTGCCTCTTTCTTCCAGCAACAAACACTCTTTGCGCCCTAATCTCACTTTCTCAGGTACTTTTTCACCCATGCTTTGTCGCCTTTTCTCTGTTGTTCTCACACCCTTCTTCAATCTTTTGTGTTTTCACTCTTGCCCTGGTTCCAAGTCTGATGAGGAGAAATAAGTGCTGGTCCCCATAAAGTTGTACTGGTGGGCCGCACCCGTGACTACTAGCTCAAATTAAGCACTGAGCGCATTGTATAAAAAACTGGATTATGATTGGCTAAGTCTCATAAAGCAAAGGCTTATTTGAAAGTGACTTTACTATTAAATGATGGAGGTCAGCTGGTACTGTTCTCGAATCAAGAGTGGAATACATTATTCTCAGTAGCTACACTCTCATTTACTGGCAAAAAGAATGTACAAGGATACTAATTCAAGACTATTTTTTGCTAGGCTAATCACATACTACACAGCTGTAAAAGGAGTAAGCTGAAGTTGGCAAACTTGAATGCTTGTCTTAATCACCTATGGAGAAGTAGATGTAGGTTTGTGAGATGCAGATTTCTCATGGCTCTTGTAGAATGTGTCATGATAGAAGGAACTTAAAAGTTAAGGTTTTAGCAAGCAAAGTGTTAGTATTAAGGGTGTTAGGCTTGCCTAAATAATCAAAGGGTTTATGCCTTTCATGTAGAGATGGAATTGCATCTTGTGGCTCATTCTTAAACTTTAATTTCCTTTAAAATGTAGTGTTTCAGCAGATGTGTCAGGCAGGTTGGCTATATAGTGGCATCCACAACGTTACTTTTCCTTAAGGCAGACCTTTCTAAAATGAGAAAACAAAATAAAAAGGTTAAAAATCAAAAACAATAATATTGTGTTTAAACAGCAAGCAATCATTTGGACGTCATTAAGACGTCTAAGACGCTAAGAATCTTTTAGCGACACAACTTCTGATAATCAGTGAGTGGGCATTATGACCACCATGGAGACCCAGCATACGCAATTGAGAAATGGGCTATGGGCAACACCCCGCTGCTAGACTACCTGTATGGTAACGCAAAACTTGATCGTCTTAACTCTGCTTCATAAGAGATTCTCAAGACCTGGCAGGGCTCACTACGACGCATGAGTGGGTGCGGCAAACTCACAGAGTGGATGCCAATATGGCATGGGACAGCTTTGCAACAGGTGGTTCGCCTGCAGGGGTTTGGGAAGTGGGATGTGATTGGCATCTCAACTCTTGGGGATGTCATTAATGGCACTGTCCTGAAATCTTTTCAGGAACTCCAACAGGACTACCAATTGCATCACGGTCAATTTCACAACTACTTACAATTAAGACATGTGATTACTTCATACATTAAGTAACTTCACACACTCCCAGAGTTCAATCCATTGGAGTGCAAGCTACTATTAGGAGACCTAGGGGACACAAAATCTTCAAAATATATTGCTCTTTGGTCATCAATAGCAAACAGACACTCATTGCACTCAGGCGATCTTTGGAGGACGACCTAGACATCTTAGACAACGATGACTGGTCGGAGGTGGTGCGGGCAACCCATAAGGTGGACAATTCAGCATGCCTTCGCGCTACCCAACTCAAATCAAATCAAATCAAATCATTAACATTTATAAAGCGCGCTACTCACCCGTGCGGGTCTCAAGGCGCTAGGGGAAAGAGGGGGTTACTGCTGCTTGAAAAGCCAGGTTTTTAGGAGTCTCCGGAAAGCGGAGTGGTCCTGGGTGGTCCTGAGGCTGGTGGGGAGGGAGTTCCAGGTCCTGGCCGCCAGGAAGGAGAAAGATCTCCCACCCGCCGTTGAGCAGCGGATGCGAGGGACAGAAGCGAGTGCGAGGCCAGAGGAACAGAGGAGGCGGGTGGGGACGTAGAAGCTGAGGCGTCGGTTGAGGTATTCCGGTCCCTTGTCGTGGAGGGCTTTGTGTGCGTGGGTGAGAAGTCGAAAGGTGATCCTTTTGCTGACTGGGAGCCAATGCAGGTGTCTCAGGTGTGCGGAGATGTGGCTGTTGCGGGGTACGTCGAGGATGAGGCGGGCCGAGGCGTTTTGAATGCGTTGCAGGCGATTTTGGAGTTTGGCTGTGGTCCCAGCGTAGAGGGTGCTGCCGTAGTCCAGGCGGCTCGTGACGAGGGCGTGCGTCACTGTTTTTCTAGTGTCGGCGGGGATCCAGCAGAAGATCTTGCGGAGCATGCAGAGGGTGAGGAAGCAGGCGGAGGACACGGCGTTGACTTGCTTGGTCATGGTGAGAAGAGGGTCCAAGATGAAGCCGAGGTTGCGGGCGTGGTCTGCGGGGACCGGTGCAGTGCCGAGGGCCGTGGGCCACCAGGAGTCGTCCCAGACGGACGGGGTGTTGCCGAGGATGAGGACTTCTGTTTTTTCAGAGTTCAGCTTTAGGCGGCTGAGCCTCATCCAATCTGCGACGTCCTTCATACCCTCTTGTAGGTTGGTCTTGGCGCTGGCGGGGTCCTTGGTGAGGGAGAGTATAAGTTGGGTGTCGTCGGCGTAGGAGGTGATGATGATGTCGTGCTTGCATACGATGTTGGCGAGGGGGCTCATGTAGACATTGAAGAGTGTCGGGCTGAGTGATGAGCCTTGAGGTACGCCACAGATGATCTCGGTGGGTACTGAGCGAAACGGAGGGAGGTAAACTCTTTGGGAACGGTTTGAGAGGAAGGAGGCGATCCAGTCCAGGGCCTGGCCTTGGATCCCGGTGGAGCGGAGGCGGGTGATTAGGGTGCGGTGACAGACGGTGTCGAAGGCAGCCGAAAGGTCGAGGAGAATGAGGGCGACTGTTTCACCGTTGTCCATCACGGACGGCTTTGCTAAAGATGAAGTGAGGGCAGGGGTCCGAAGGGGCGCCGGAGTGAATAGAGTTCATGGTGGATTTGGTTTCTTCAGTGTTGATGTGGGTCCAGTTGTTGAGGGTGATGGTCGGGGGTGCGGGTTCGGTGGTGTTTGGTTGGGTCTGGTGTCTGAAGCTGTCGTGGAGGTCGCTGATCTTGCGGTGGAAGAAGGTGGCGAGGGATTCGCACAAATCCTGTGAGGGCGTGACGGCGTTGGCGTTGGGGTTGGAGAACTCCTTGACGATGCTGAAGAGTTCTCTGCTGTTGTGGCTGTTTTTGTCCAGTCTGTCAGTGAAAAAGTTCCTTTTAGCAGCGCGGATCAGGTGGTGGTGTTCGCGGGTAGCGTTCTTGAGGGCGGTCATGTTGTCAGCGGTGTGGTCCTTGCGGCAGGCCTTCTCGAGGGCGCGACAAGTTTTCTTTGATTCTTTGAGGGTGTCAGAGAACCAGAGAGGTTTTTTGGTGTTGGTCTGTCGATGCGTGCGTTTGAGGGGAGCAAGGTTGTCTGCGCAGTTGGAGATCCAGTTTGTGAGGCTGAGGGCTGCGTCGTTGGGGTCGGTGGTGAGGGTGGGTTGGTTGGCGGCGAGTGCGGAGAAGAGTTGCTCTTCGGGGATCTTGTTCCACTGTCGACGAGGGATGGGTTGAGTGCGGAGGTGGCGGGTCTCGCGTTGGAATGTGAAGTGGACACAGCTGTGGTCGGTCCAGTGTAGAGCGGAGGTGTGGCTGAAGAAGATGTGTTTGCTGGCGGAGAAGATAGGGTCGAGCGTGTGTCCGCCGATGTGGGTGGCGGTGTTCACCAGTTGTTTGAGGCCGAGGTTGGCGAGGGTGTCGAGCAGGGTGGTGGTGTTGGGGTCGTTGTTTTGTTCCAGATGAAAGTTGAGGTCGCCTAGGAGGATGTAGTCCAGTGAGGCGAGGGCGTGCGGGGAGATGAAGTCGGCGATGGCGTCGCTGAAAGGGGCGCGCGGTCCGGGAGGACGGTAGACGAGGGATCCTCTGACGGTGGTCCTCGGGTCGGTGCGAATCTGAAAATGCAGGTGTTCAGCGACGAGAGGGGTGTCTTCGGTGGAGGTGGTGACGCTGATGGAGTCTTTGAAGACGATGGCGATACCTCCTCCTACTTGGTTGGTGCGGTCTTTTCTGGAGATCTTGTAGCCTTCGGGGATGGCGGTGGCGATGTCTGGAGCAGAGGAGGCGTTCATCCAGGTCTCGGTGATGAAGGCGACGTCCGGGGCTGTGGAGTCCAAGAGGTCCCAGAGTTCAACGGCGTGCTTGTGGACGGAACGAACATTGACCAGGATGCACTTGAGGTGGTTGATGGCGCGTGGGCTTGTGGTCGTGGTAGTTGCGTGGTGGAAGATGCGTTCGCAGGAGTTGCAGGCGCAGGGGCCATGGGTGCGTTTGGGGTGAGCTTGGAAGCAGGTGTTGGAGCATCCTGGGTTGAGGGCGTGGAGGGTGGTGGGGTCGTAGCGGATCAGCGGGGCTTGGGAGAGCTGGGGACCAGGGGTCGTGGCGCTGGGCACGGGCCAGGCGCGGTCGGGCACAGACGGGCTTGCCTCTGGCGCGCCAGCGGCACGGTCGCGCAGCGGCCGCCATATGAGGTAGGAGGGGGGGAGGGATCAGCTGGGGGCAGGAAGGCAGAAGACCACAGAAGAAGATGAGGAAGAAGAGAGGCGACAGGAGAGGCTGAGAAGCACACAGAAGAAGAGAGAAGACGGGGAAAAGAAGATTACAGACGAGGAGCGAGGAGGAAGAACAGAGAAGAAGAAAAGAAGCAGGAGAGAGGGTGAGTAGCGCGGGGCAGAGCGAGGGGCTGGGAGGTGGGGGGTACTTACTGTGAGGTGGGTCTCAGGAACTCAGGAACCTGGAGGAGCTGGTGGAGCTGCAGCGGCAGGGGGAGCGACCTACCCTTGGGTACTCAAGTACCTTCACAGGGCCTACTACACAAGACATCCCCTCTGGCTTATGGAAGTGGTGGACTCCCCTTTATGCTTCCAGTGTCAAACAGCAGAGGGAATGTTTATACATAGTGTGGGCTGCCACGTCCTGGATCATTACTGTCAGGGCATCACTAGCAACCTAGGGGTAGTGCACTCGTAGGCCATTCCTTTAGACCCTGGACTAATTATACAACACATCACCGATAGGCTTGGCGGCAATAGACACAACTGGGCACGCTTCTTCCTGGTCTCGCTCTTGCTAAGAGGGACATAGCACAGGCTCAGAAATGGGATAGCAGACTGTTGTATTTCAGGTCCAAAACTGTGAGATTATTAAAAGGTGATTTATTGAGCAACAGCGCAGCGCTTCTTCATCTTCATCTCCATGTCAAAGAATGCCCCCCAAACATTCCTCAGGATTGACATCCTTTACATTCTAAATTCCATCTCCAGGTTCCATAAAGGAAACCCACACCAGCTAATAACAAAATACAACACAGAAACTCTATGAATGTATGGAAGAAGGGTCTGGACCACTGGATGGGGCTCAAAATTGTGGTGCTCTAGGTGAAGGACTGCCCGCTCACACCCCAAAATGTGGCAGAGGTGGGCCAACTACAGGGGCATTGTAATGGAACCTGTTCGTAATCCTCACTCCTGTTTAGAAAAAGAGATCAGAAACTACAGAGCTGTGTGAGATGATCATGACAATCTGCTATATACCATAGTTGGGGGATTCCGATGACCGGGTACTGGGTCAGGGGCAGAGGCCGAGAGGTTATTCATGCCTGATTTATGTTAATGGTTTTAGTTTCCTACCACAAAATGCTCTCTGTATCCTGTTGTCCTGCTGGCCGGATTAGGTGGAAAATTGAATAAAGTGTGTTAAAAAAAATCATATATCGAGAAAAGGGAATAAAATAAAATAAAATATGTCCAGACAAACAAGACGGGGTGTCAACCGGAATCTCATGCACAGTAAAAGGGAATATAAATCATATACAATGTGCAGAATGGTAAAATCGAAAAAGGGAATGAGAAAGCTCATGGGTGAACATAGTCAGACAAAGTTGGGGGAGAGAAAGAGTAAGGTGTGTTTTTAAATTCCAGCAGGATACAAGTAGCTTAGGGAGTTGAGAGAGCGTAGCTTATATAATCAATATTAACATGAAATGACTATGAACTAATGTATAATAATGCTGCAAAGAAAATGTATTAATGTATATTGCTAAACGCATGCTTGAAATGTGCCCACGGGGAGTGGCCGCCACCATATACAATGACTAATGAAACTGATTAAAATGTTGAAATATTATGATAGAATATGATTTTGCACTAATAATAAAAGGTTATATACTAGAGTTTTGCTAATAAAATCATTAGGCCTTAGTTAGCATGAGTCGAGGCCTAGCTGCCTGGCTCTCATATTAAATGTGTTTTTCTAACGTGCAGTGTGCTGACTTGCTGAAGGACATGAACTCTTGTTTTTCCAAAGCTAGAAGCTGAATGTAACTGTAGTAGATCGGTTCTCATGAAATTCAACTTGCTTGTAAAAACATTTTAGCTGAATGCAACGCTGTAGACCACTCGCAGGTACAAGGTCGCCTGAACCGGTACAGACAATGGAGCCACTGACTGAAGATGTGCAAAGGACCACGAGAGTATGAAATCATACCGGACATTCCACCAGCTGAAGACGTCAATCATAAGGACTGTTGGACTTTTGCTTTTGCAGGGTCATCCCCAGACTTTTTTGCCTCCTGCCTCCTATATTTTTCTGACATGTTGCTGTTGGCTTTTCAACTCTGAGCACTTTACCACTGCTAACCAGTGCTAAAGTGCATATGCTCTCCTGTTTAAATTGTATGTAAGTGGTTTATCCATGATTGGCATATTTGATTTACTAGTAAGTCCCTAGTAAGGTGCACTAGAGGTGCCAGGGCCTGTAAATCAAATGCTACTAGTGGGCCTGCAGCACTGGTTGTGCCACCCACATAAGTAGCTCTGTAATCATGTCTCAGACCTGCCACTGCAGTGTCTGTATGTGTATTTTTACACTGTAAATTCGACTTGGCAAGTGTACCCACTTGCCAGGCCTAAACCTTCCCTCTCCTTACATGTAAGGCACCCCTAAGGTAGGCCCTAGGTAGCCCCAAGGGCAGGGTGCAGTGTATGGATAAGGTAGGACATATAGTAATGTGGTTTATATGTCCTAACAGTGAAATACTGCCAATTTCGTTTTCACTGTTGCAAGGTCTGTCTCTCTCTCATAGGATAATATGGGGGCTACCTTTAAATATGATTAAAGTGTAGATTCCCCTAGAGAGTAGATGGACAGGTGGAGTTTGGGATCCCTGAACTCACAATTTAAAAATACATCTTTTAGTAAAGTTGATTTTGAGATTGTGCGTTTGAAAATGCCACTTTTAGAAAGTGAGCATTTTCTTGCTTAAACCATTCTGTGACTCTGCCTTGTTTGTGGATTCCCTGTCTGGGTCAGTTTGACAGTTGGGTTGTTTTTCACCTCACACCAGACAGTGACACAAAGGGAGCTGGGGTGTGATCTGCATTTCCTGATTAGCCATCTCTGCTAGGAGGGAGGGGTGGAGTGGTCACTCTCATCTGAAAGGACTGTGCCTGCCTCTGACAATGCTGTCTCCAGCCCCCTGGTGTGTGTCTGAGGCCTTGCCTGGGCAAGGCAGGATTTCACAAGAAGGTGTGAGTCCCCTTTGAAGGAAGGTGACTTCAAAGACTAAAATGGGTATAAGAAGGGCACCCAAACTTACAAACTTTAGAAACACTTCTGGAATCAAGAGGAACCTCTGCCTGGAGAAGAGCTGATCGCTGAGGAACAAGTGCTGCCCTGCCTGTGACTGTGCTTTGTGGAGCTTTCCTGCAGTGCTGCTTCTGCCAGAGTAAGAGGGCAAAGACTGGACTTTGTGTGCCTTCCATCTTGAAGAAGAAATCTCCAAGGGCTTGATGTAGAGCTTGCCTCCTGTTATTGAAGTCTCAGGGATAGCAAAGACTTCTTCCTGCCAGCACCTGGAGTCTCTGGAGAGACCCCTACTCTGCTCTGTGGTGCCCTTCCAGTTCCTGGGACCCTGAAAGGAGAGGCTGGCAGCCTAAGGACAAAAATACACGCACCGAGCACCGTGCGGAGAAAAGATCGACGCGAATCCGATCGCGGCTGAGAAAACGACGCGACGCCGGCTCCGCAGCTGAGAAACGACGCCGCAGGAAACGCGACCGGAGAATCGACGCCCGGAGCAGGAGAAACGACGCGCAGCATCGCTGACGAAGGCTGAGAGATCGCAACCTGCGCCGCGGGACTTTCGGACCGTCGCGTGGCTGGCTTTTTCGACGCGCATCGCCGTGCCGAGTTGTTTTCGACGCATATAACCGTGCAGGGTTATTTTCGACGCGCACCGCCCGTGCGGGGTTATTTTTGACGCAAACCAGGTACATTTACACGCTAGCAGCGCTAGTGTGGTGTTACAACTACCTAAAGACTCTTTTTTTTTTAAACCTTTAAAAAATCATAACTTGACTTGTGTATGTTGGATTTTTGTCGTTTTGGTCTTGTTTTGTCTAGATAAATATTTCCTATTTTTCTAAACTGGTGTTGTGTCATTTTGTAGTGTTTTCATTAAGTTACTGTGTGTGTTGGTACAAATACTTTACGCCCAGCACTCTGAGGTTAAGCCTACTGCTCTGCCAAGCTACCAAGGGGGTAAGCAGGGGTTAGCTGAGGGTGATTCTCTTTTATCCTAACTAGAGTGAGGGTCCTTGCTTGAACAGGGGGTAACCTGACTGTCAACCAAAGACCCCATTTCTAACATTGGTGACCAGCGGTCGGGATTGGACTTGTATTTGTACTTGACATACAGTAATTAAGTGTACACTACTGTTTTGATCTCAGACCACTACGTGACCACATACTACTTGTCTTGTGATTCTGCTTTTTGTTCTCTGATGTCCTCCTGGAAGTATTGATAATATTTTTGGACTTTGTTTTTGGGTTGTGAAGCCTTTGCAGAATGGAAGTCAATTTCTGGCACCTATTTATGTATAAAAAGTGGCAGCTTAAAGCATTCTGCATGGAAAGGGGACTGGCTGTGAACAGGAAATCCAGAAGGGAGGATCTTGAGTCAGCCCTGTTTCAGTATGAATTGAAACGTTGTCAGGCAACACCACCAAATGAGTCTGAGGAGGATAACTACTCTGAGGAGGAGGATAACTACTCTGAGGAGGAGGAAACAGAAAGAGATGAGTGGCTCCTAGCTCGAATCCGGAGTCTGGAAGAGCTAGATGCAGAGCTTGAGAGGGCTGAGGAGGAGAGAGCCTTAGTCCTAGAAAAAGAAAGGATTGCAGCTCAAGAGCTGAGCTGTGAAGAGCTGAAGCTGGAGGCCATGAGGGCTGAGTCCAGTTCAGATGGTGGCAGCAAAAATCTTGTATCCAGTACTGCTGAAGAAGTGCACAGGCCCAGAGATGTGGTGCCCTACTTGAAGGAGGGAGTTAACACACGCCAGGAGGTTCAGGGGTATGAGGTAGCTCCAGTGATGCACAGGGTCCCTGAGGTGGATTGGGGAACTGGCATGGGGAGTCATATTCCTACTGGTGGGAGGGACACTCTACTGACTCTAGTTGAGAGTGACAGGGAGAGGGGTTCCCCCCAGGTAGAAGTCCTGGTTGTGGAGTGTGAAAACATCCCAGAAGAGTGTGGGTTGAGTGTCAGGGACAGTCAGGTACTGTCTCACCAGTCTCAGGAGGGTGATGTGGGGTGCTTTGTCAAAGCAGAGTCACTGGATGGTTGGGTGAAGGGTACTTTGGTTAATTCATGTGAGGGGCTGAGTGATGTAATTGCTGGAGAGCATATGTCTAGTCCTTATTTTCCAGAGCTATGCCAACACCAGGTGGAGTGTGAGTTCTCTGACCCCAGGGAGCTTACAATGGAGGCAGACTTCTGGGTGAGTACCAGAGAGTCTGAAGAGGCATTTGGGGGTGCTCCTGAGAGGAGTGGTCTAGGTAGTTCCCAACCAGGTGAGGTAGGGAAGGATTGTAGTGTCCCAGGTAGGTCCCAGTGTAGTGGGATGGGTGAGGGACCCCATGTCCAGTCTCAGAGGAGAGGGAATGGGGATGGGTTGAGGCCCAAGGTGCCCGAGATCCGGTCCCAGGTCCTGGAGGGTTCCCTGCGGGAACCCCAGGAGGGGAGCCTAGCCTGTACCATAGGGCCATCTGTTGAGGGAGACCCCACAGTGTCAGGAGAACTTGGGGGGGCGGCTGTAGCCAGCGTCCCACCAGTTCTGGTGTCTGGCAGTACCACTCCTAGTGAGGGGTTGCAGAAGTCCAGACAGAGGGTTGAGAGGGGGTTGCGGACCCCAGTGGAGAACCTGGAGGGTCAGGGGTCAGCTCTGAGTGCAGAGCCCCCCAGGAATGACCTTGGTGAGACCCTTTCTGGGCTGGGGGGAATCCAGACTCTGTCAGATGGGCAGAGGTCAGGAGACCTGCGCCAGCCAGACTCTTGTATGGCCCTTGGGGAAAGTGTTTCCCTTGTGGGGGGTAGGTGTGCCCCCCAGGAAGTCCTGGGTTGCCAGGCAGTGATCCAGTCTGTGGGTACAGACCCTGGATTGGGAGGCCAGGTTAAGGGTGTCCCCCCTGACCTGGAGGAAGGGGCTACTGCTAACAGTGCCCCTACCATGTTGTCTCCTGGGGGGGCCGCTCCTAGTTGGGTGGTTCAGGACCCCAGAAGAGAGGGCAGGGGGAGGGAAGCCTCACCCCTAGCCCTGGTCCAACCTGAAGGTACAGACCCCAGATTGGAGGATCAGTTGCAGGTTAACATCCCTGCACTGATGGAAGAATTGTGCAGGACTGCTTCTACAAGCACCCTGACAGTTTTTGACTCTGGGGGTGCCGCTTCTGTAGGGAGGTTACAGAGCCCCAGAGGGGAGGACCAGGGTCAGGTTGTCATCCCTGACCTGGTGGAAGAGAGAGTGGTCAAAGGGTGCCAGGCACCTGGGGCTACCACCCCCCACTCTCCACAGTCACAGTGGTTAGAGAGGCCTGAGGTCGGGCTCTCATCCCTGACAGTTGTCTGGGGCCACTGTGGCTTGCTGTCCTGGTGGACAGAGTTGCCCCTGGGGGGGGGAGGACGAGAGTCACACCCCGGGGGTGGAGTGGGCAACACCATTGTGTTGGCCCTGGTGGTACTATCTGCCCATTGCAATACATCTGTGAGCAAAGTAAAGTTAGGTGTTGCACAGATGGTGTCTGTAGATGTGGAGAAGGGTTCCCCATGGGTTAGCTTAGTGGGCCCTGAGAGTATGGACAGAGGGATCCAACTGGAGTCAGGAAGGCGTAGAACTGGAACATGCCCCTGCTGTTGTGGGCCTGGGTCCCTGTTCTATCGCCCCAATCAGGGAAGTACATCAAGGTATTGATTGTTCTCCCCTGGCTTTAGGCTGGTAGGGGGTCGTGTTGGACTTTTGCTTTTGCAGGGTCATCCCCAGACTTTTTTGCCTCCTGCCTCCTATATTTTTCTGACATGTTGCTGTTGGCTTTTCAACTCTGAGCACTTTACCACTGCTAACCAGTGCTAAAGTGCATATGCTCTCCTGTTTAAATTGTATGTAAGTGGTTTATCCATGATTGGCATATTTGATTTACTAGTAAGTCCCTAGTAAGGTGCACTAGAGGTGCCAGGGCCTGTAAATCAAATGCTACTAGTGGGCCTGCAGCACTGGTTGTGCCACCCACATAAGTAGCTCTGTAATCATGTCTCAGACCTGCCACTGCAGTGTCTGTATGTGTATTTTTACACTGTAAATTCGACTTGGCAAGTGTACCCACTTGCCAGGCCTAAACCTTCCCTCTCCTTACATGTAAGGCACCCCTAAGGTAGGCCCTAGGTAGCCCCAAGGGCAGGGTGCAGTGTATGGATAAGGTAGGACATATAGTAATGTGGTTTATATGTCCTAACAGTGAAATACTGCCAATTTCGTTTTCACTGTTGCAAGGTCTGTCTCTCTCTCATAGGATAATATGGGGGCTACCTTTAAATATGATTAAAGTGTAGATTCCCCTAGAGAGTAGATGGACAGGTGGAGTTTGGGATCCCTGAACTCACAATTTAAAAATACATCTTTTAGTAAAGTTGATTTTGAGATTGTGCGTTTGAAAATGCCACTTTTAGAAAGTGAGCATTTTCTTGCTTAAACCATTCTGTGACTCTGCCTTGTTTGTGGATTCCCTGTCTGGGTCAGTTTGACAGTTGGGTTGTTTTTCACCTCACACCAGACAGTGACACAAAGGGAGCTGGGGTGTGATCTGCATTTCCTGATTAGCCATCTCTGCTAGGAGGGAGGGGTGGAGTGGTCACTCTCATCTGAAAGGACTGTGCCTGCCTCTGACAATGCTGTCTCCAGCCCCCTGGTGTGTGTCTGAGGCCTTGCCTGGGCAAGGCAGGATTTCACAAGAAGGTGTGAGTCCCCTTTGAAGGAAGGTGACTTCAAAGACTAAAATGGGTATAAGAAGGGCACCCAAACTTACAAACTTTAGAAACACTTCTGGAATCAAGAGGAACCTCTGCCTGGAGAAGAGCTGATCGCTGAGGAACAAGTGCTGCCCTGCCTGTGACTGTGCTTTGTGGAGCTTTCCTGCAGTGCTGCTTCTGCCAGAGTAAGAGGGCAAAGACTGGACTTTGTGTGCCTTCCATCTTGAAGAAGAAATCTCCAAGGGCTTGATGTAGAGCTTGCCTCCTGTTATTGAAGTCTCAGGGATAGCAAAGACTTCTTCCTGCCAGCACCTGGAGTCTCTGGAGAGACCCCTACTCTGCTCTGTGGTGCCCTTCCAGTTCCTGGGACCCTGAAAGGAGAGGCTGGCAGCCTAAGGACAAAAATACACGCACCGAGCACCGTGCGGAGAAAAGATCGACGCGAATCCGATCGCGGCTGAGAAAACGACGCGACGCCGGCTCCGCAGCTGAGAAACGACGCCGCAGGAAACGCGACCGGAGAATCGACGCCCGGAGCAGGAGAAACGACGCGCAGCATCGCTGACGAAGGCTGAGAGATCGCAACCTGCGCCGCGGGACTTTCGGACCGTCGCGTGGCTGGCTTTTTCGACGCGCATCGCCGTGCCGAGTTGTTTTCGACGCATATAACCGTGCAGGGTTATTTTCGACGCGCACCGCCCGTGCGGGGTTATTTTTGACGCAAACCAGGTACATTTACACGCTAGCAGCGCTAGTGTGGTGTTACAACTACCTAAAGACTCTTTTTATTTT
The DNA here is from genome assembly GCF_031143425.1 of Pleurodeles waltl. Classification (NCBI taxonomy): domain Eukaryota; kingdom Metazoa; phylum Chordata; class Amphibia; order Caudata; family Salamandridae; genus Pleurodeles; species Pleurodeles waltl. The sequence goes on from NC_090447.1 coordinate 1,515,431,666, forward strand.
AAACCTTTAAAAAATCATAACTTGACTTGTGTATGTTGGATTTTTGTCGTTTTGGTCTTGTTTTGTCTAGATAAATATTTCCTATTTTTCTAAACTGGTGTTGTGTCATTTTGTAGTGTTTTCATTAAGTTACTGTGTGTGTTGGTACAAATACTTTACGCCCAGCACTCTGAGGTTAAGCCTACTGCTCTGCCAAGCTACCAAGGGGGTAAGCAGGGGTTAGCTGAGGGTGATTCTCTTTTATCCTAACTAGAGTGAGGGTCCTTGCTTGAACAGGGGGTAACCTGACTGTCAACCAAAGACCCCATTTCTAACAAGGACCAATAAACTACGTGAGAACTGTTATGGGGTGACAAATTTGATGAAGTAATCAAAACTCTATTGGAGGGAGATAGTGGGGTGCAACCCCTCATCCAACCAAATTTTAGGGGAACGTACAACGAAAATGGGCTAAAAAACCCTTGACACCAGGAAGTAAATCAGAACAGGAGAGAATAGCCGTTAGGGAGATGCTGATGCAATTTGCTAAGACCCAGACACTTTGTCACTCTGCATAGAGACTTTGCTGTTTGGTCCTTAAAACCATTATTGCCTTAGATCGCCCGTTTACACTTTACCTCCTTATGAGGGAAGTGCCCCTTTACCCAACTTGCTGAATTCCTGGCTGATGGCGAATCAACTGTTGTCCTGAGGACGAAGACTGAACCTGAGTGCTGACTCGATACGGAGGGTAACTATATGACCATGAAATTGTGATGGTCTGTTTGCTTTTCTTTTCTAGGTACCAACTGCTTCTCTTTTGACAGGGACCATAGTTAGATGTTTTCCAAATTGGTGTTGCTAAATTGTTTTACATGAAGCCCAACATGCCAATGCTAACTCGAGGTTAGTTAAGAGGGTCACTAAACTGACGCAAATAGACAAATGACTGAATCTATGCTATGTTGAATAATGCGCTAATGTTACTCTGCTACGGATAACTTATGTTGATGCCGTGTTATGTTCTAATATTCGTGATTCTTGCTTTCATGAAATCTTATCAGTTACCATATTGTGACTATGGTAATGTGTTTCTTGGTTTTGAGATTAATAAACTTATTAGTAGAATTGTTATCAATAGGGAATAAACTTCACAAAATCTTACTAAACTGGTGTGGTTATTCATGACTGAAAGGTCATGGTGGTTTTCGAGTTTATTAAATATCTTTGACTAAATTGAATTGTCGTATTACTGTGAACTTTGATGACGTTATTGACATATTGATTGACATGCTGAATAGCTATCTCGTCCTAAGGTGTCTTCAATCAGGGTCAAAAGATTCATTGGCCTAAAACGAGTCCCAAAGTGAGCAAAATAGTCATAAAGGGACACGTTGACAGGGTCAACCACTGTTGCCACCTGTCCCCAAAGAAAAATGCCAGCAATCTGTTCACATTTTGGGATTCTGCGAAGGTCCAGAGATGATTATTAGTTAGAACTTTATATGAAGTTCCCTGTATTCATTTTTTAACCCCTTCCCTGCCATGGACGTAATGGTTACGTCCATGGCAGCGCCTGTGTGGCACCATGGATGTAACCATTACGTCCTGCATGCTGCCCTCGGGAGAAGCGCTAGCGCTCCCCCGAGGGCCAAGGGTCAGGGCTGAAAGGGGAATCCCTTCGCCTTCAACCCCCGACCGCCCCCCACGCCCCCTGTGACGTCAGCGCGCGAGCGCGCGCTGACAATCACACAACCTCCCCCATCGCGCTGGAAGCTCTCGAAAGAGAAATGCTGAGCATTTCTCTTTCGATCACGTGGGGGAGGCAAGGAGAGGCTTCAAAGGGAAGGAAATGTATTTCCTTCCCTTTGAAGTCTCTCCAAGCGTTTCAAAAGCCGGATTGCTTGCAATCCGGCTTTTGAAACGCCCACTAGACACCAGGGATATTTTATTGGGGGGGAAAGTGACAAAAAGGGAGCGACCCCTTGGGCAAGGGTCGCTCCCAGGGGGGCATTTTTTTTTAAGGCCTTTTCTGCCCCCCTTGGGGGCAGATTGGCCTATTTTTATGAGGCCAATCTGCCCCCAAGGGGGGCAGAAACCACTAGACACCAGGGAGTTTTTTTTGTTTGTTTGTTTTTCACGTAAGGGGAGCGACCCCTTAGGCAAGGGTCGTTCCCCTGGGGGGCAAATTTATTTTAGCCCTTTTCTGCCCCCCATGGGGGCAGATCAGCCTATTTTTATTAGGCCGATCTGCCCCCGGGGGGGCAGAAACCTCTAGGCGCCAGGGCAAATAGTTTTTTTGTGGTTTTTTTTTTTGTTTGTTTGTTTTTTTAGAGATGGGGAGCGACCCATAAGGCAAGGGTCGCTCCCCTGGGGGGCAAATTGTATTTAGACCATTTGCCGATTGTAGGTCAATCTGCCCCCAAGGGGGGCAGAAACCACTAGGCACCAGGGATCTTTTTTTTTGGGCCGTCACGCAAGGGGAGCGACCTTGTAGGCAAGGGTCGCACCCTGTGGGGTGTGGGGGGCAAATTTATTTTAGGCCATTTCTGCCCCCCCTGGGGGCAGATCGGCCTATTGGTATTAGGCCGATCTGCCCCCAGGGGGGGCAGAAACCTCTAGGCGCCAGGGCAAAATGTTTTTTGTGTTTTTTTTTTTGTTTTTTTTTTTTAGAGATGGGGAGCGACCCATTAGGCAAGGGTCGCTCCCCTAGGGGGCAAATTGTATTTAGACCATTTCTGCCCCCTTTGGGGGCAGATTGGCCGATTGTAGGTCAATCTGCCCCCAAGGGGGGCAGAAACCACTAGGCATCAGGGATCTTTTTTTGGCGCCAATGTCACGCAGGGGAAGCGACCCCATAGGCAAGGGTCGCTCCCAGGAGGGCGGGGGACACATTTATTTTAGGCCATTTCTGCTCCCCCTGGGGCCGGTTGAGCTAGAGGCCAAAATCCACAGGTAGGGACTGTTTTCTATGAAAAAATTTGATGTGTCCACGTTGTGTTTTGGGCCATTTCCTGTCGCGGGCGCTAGGCCTACCCACACAAGTGAGGTATCATTTTTATTGGGAGACTTGGGGGAACGCTAGGTGGAAGGAAATTTGTGGCACCTCTCAGATTCCACAACTTTCTGTCACCGAAATGTGAGGAAAACGTGTTTTTTTAGCCAAATTTTGAGGTTTGCAAAGGATTCTGGGTAACAGAACCTGGTCAGAGCCCCACAATTCACCCCATCTTGGATTCCCCTGGGTTTCTAGTTTTCAAAAATGCGCTGGTTTGCTAGGTTTCCCCAGGTGCCGGCTGAGCTAGAGGCCAAAATCCACAGGTAGGCACTGTCTTCTTTAAAAAAATGTGATGTGTCCACGTTGTGTTTTGGGCTATTTCCTGTCGCGGGCGCTAGGCCTACCCACACAAGTGAGGTATCATTGTTATCAGGAGACTTGGGGGAACGCTGGGTGGAAGGAAATTTGTGGTTCCTCTCAGATTCCAGAACTTTCTGTCACCGAAATGGGAGGAAAATGTGTTTTTTTAGCCAAATGTTGAGGTTTGCAAAGGATTCTGGGTAACAGAACCTGGTCAGAGCCCCACAAGTCACCCCATCTTGGATTCCCCTAGGTCTCTAGTTTTCAAAAATGCACAGGTTTGGTAGGTTTCCCTAGGTACCGTCTGAGCTAGAGGCCAAAATCTACAGGTAGGCACTTTGCAAAAAACAGCTCTGTTTTCTGTGATGTGTCCACGTTGTGTTTTGGGGCATATCCTGTTGCTGGCGCTAGGCCTACCCACACAAGTGAGGTACCATTTTTATCGGGAGACTTGGGTGAACGCTGGGTGGAAGGAAATTTGTGGCTCCTCTTAGATTCCAGAACTTTCTGTCACCGAAATGTGAGGAAAATATGTTTTTTTAGCCAAATTTTGAGGTTTGGAAAGGATTCTGGATAACAGAAGCTGGTCAGAGCCCCACAAGTCACCCCATCTTGGATTCCCCTAAGTCTCTAGTTTTCAAAAATGCACAGGTTTGGTAGGTTTCCCTAGGTGCCGACTGAGCTAGAGGCCAAAATCTACAGGTAGGCACTTTGCAAAAAACAGCTCTGTTTTCTGTCAAAAAATGGGATGTGCCCACTTTGTGTTTTGGGACATTTCCTGTCGCGGGCGCTAGGACTAACCACACAAGTGAGGTATCATTTTTATCGGGAGACTTAGGGGAACTCTCGGTGGAAGGAAATTTGTGCCTCCTCTCAGATTCCAGAACTTTCTGTCACAGAAATGTGAGGAACATGTGTTTTTTTAGCCAAATTTTGAGGTTTGCAAAGGATGCTGGGTAACAGAACCTGGACAGAGCCCCACAAGTCACCCCATCTTGGATTCTCCTAGGTCTCTAGTTTTCAAAAATGCACAGGTTTGGTAGGTTTCCCTAGGTGCCGGCTGAGCTAGAGGCCAAAATCTACAGGTAGGCACTTTGCAAAAAACAGCTCTGTTTTCTGTGATGTGTCCACGTTGTGTTTTGGGGCATATCCTGTCGCGGGCGCTAGGCCTACCCACACAAGTGAGGTACCATTTTTATCGGGAGACTTGGGGGAACGCTGGGTGGAAGGAAATTTGTGGCTCCTCTTAGATTCCAGAACTTTCGGTCACCGAAATGTGAGGAAAATATGTTTTTTTAGCCAAATTTTGAGGTTTGCAAAGGATTCTGGATAACAGAAGCTGGTCAGAGCCCCACAAGTCACCCCATCTTGGATTCCCCTAGGTCTCTAGTTTTCAAAAATGCACAGGTTTGATAGGTTTCCCTAGGTGCCGGCTGAGCTAGAGGCCAAAATCTACAGGTAGGCACTTTGCAAAAAACAGCTCTGTTTTCTGTCAAAAAATGGGATGTGCCCACTTTGTGTTTTGGGACATTTCCTGTCGCGGGCGCTAGGACTAACCACACAAGTGAGGTATCATTTTTATCGGGAGACTTAGGGGAACTCTCGGTGGAAGGAAATTTGTGCCTCCTCTCAGATTCCAGAACTTTCTGTCACAGAAATGTGAGGAACATGTGTTTTTTTAGCCAAATTTTGAGGTTTGCAAAGGATTCTGGATAACCGAAGCTGGTCAGAGCCCCACAAGTCACCCCATCTTGGATTCCCCTAGGTCTCTAGTTTTCAAAAATGCACAGGTTTGGTAGGTTTCCCTAGGTGCCGGCTGAGCTAGAGGCCAAAATCTACAGGTAGGCACTTTGCAAAAAACAGCTCTGTTTTCTGTCAAAAAATGGGATGTGCCCACTTTGTGTTTTGGGACATTTCCTGTCGCGGGCGCTAGGACTAACCACACAAGTGAGGTATCATTTTTATCGGGAGACTTGGGGGAACTCTCGGTGGAAGGAAATTTGTGCCTCCTCTCAGATTCCAGAACTTTCTGTCACAGAAATGTGAGGAACATGTGTTTTTTTAGCCACATTTTGAGGTTTGCAAAGGATTCTGGGTAACAGAACCTGGTCAGAGCCCCACAAGTCACCCCATCTTGGATTCCCCTAGGTCTCTAGTTTTCAAAAATGCACAGGTTTGGTAGGTTTCCCTAGGTGCCGGCTGAGCTAGAGGCCAAAATCTACAGGTAGGCACTTTGCAAAAAACAGCTCTGTTTTCTGTGATGTGTCCACGTTGTGTTTTGGGGCATATCCTGTCGCGGGCGCTAGGCCTACCCACACAAGTGAGGTATCATTTTTATCGGGAGACTTTGGGGAATGCTGGGTGGAAGGAAATTTGTGGCTCCTCTCAGATTTCAGAACTTTCTATCACCGAAATGTGAGGAAAAAGTGTTTTTTTAGCTAAATTGTGAGGTTTGCAAAGGATTTTGGGTAACAGAACCTTGTCAGAGCCCCACAAGTCATCCCATCTTGGATTCCCCTGGGTCTCTAGTTTTCAAAAATGCACAGGTTTGGTAGGTTTCCCTATGTGCCAGCTGAGCTAGAGGCCAAAATCTACAGGTAGGCACTTTGCTAAAAACAGCTCTGTTTTCTGTGATGTGTCCACGTTGTGTTTTGGGGCATATCCTGTCGCGGGCCCTAGGTCTACCCACACAAGAGAGGTATCATTTTTATCGGGAGACTTGGGGGAACATAGAATAGCAAAACAAGTGTTATTGCCCCTTGTCTTTCTCTACATTTTTCCCTTCCAAATGCAAGACAGTGTGTAAAAAAGACGTCTATTTGAGAAATGCCCTGTAATTCACATGCTAGTATGGGCACCCCGGAATTCAGAGATGTGCAAATAACCACTGCTTCTCAACACCTTATATTGTGCCCATTTTGGAAAAACAAAGGTTTTCTTGATAGCTATTTTTTACTCTTTATATTTCAGCAAATGAATTGCTGTATACCCGGGTATAGAATGAAAACCCACTGGAGGGTGCAGGTCATTTATTGGCTCTGGGTACCTAGAGTTCTTGATGAACCTACAAGCCCTATATATCCCCGCAACCAGAAGAGTCCAGCAGACGTAACGGTATATTGTTTTAAAAAATCTGACATTGCAGGAAAAAGTTACAGAGTAAAACGTAGAGAAAAATTTATGTTTTTTTTCACCTCAATTTCAATATTTTTCTTTTTCAGTTATTTTCTGTAGGAAACCCTTGTAGGATCTACACAAATTAATTACCCCTTGCTGAATTCAGATTTTTGTCTACTTTTCAGAAATGTTTAGGTTTCTGGGATCCAGCATTGGTTTCACGCCCATTTCTGTCACTGACTGGAAGGAGGCTGAAAGCACAAAAAAATCGTAAAAATGGGGTCTGTCCCAGTAAAATGCCAAAATTGTGTTGAAAAATTGGGTTTTCTGATTCAAGTCTGCCTGTTCCTGAAAGCTGGGAAGCTGGTGATTTTAGCACCGCAAACCCTTTGTTGATGCCCTTTTCAGGGAAAAAACCACAAGCCTTCTTCTGCAGCCCCTTTTTCCAATTTTTTTGAAAAAAACAAAATTTTCACTGTATTTTGGCTAATTTCTTGGCCTCCTTCTGGGGAACCCACAAAGTCTGGGTACCTCTAGAATCCCTAGGATAATGGAAAAAAAGGACGCAAATTTGGCGTGGGTAGCTTATGTGGACAAAAAGTTATGAGGGCCTAAGCGCAAACTGCCCCAAATAGCCAAAAAAAGGCTTGGTACCTGAGGGGGAAAAGGCCTGGCAGCGAAGGTGTTAACAAGGAATTTATGTATTTATCAGTCAGGGTTCAGTCGAAATATGTACTTGCAGGGGCAAAAAAATACTGGCTTTGGGTGATTTTCCAGTTTTTGTACAGGGGAAAACACCAAGGTGGCAACCCTAGAGACAACGTGCTAAAAAGTATTGGTACGTTCAAAAGAGCTCGGGGCAAAAAAAAACAAAAAAAAACTGACTTTCACATGTAACAGGGGGTTGCTTGGCAGCTATGCATCGCCTGCCAAGGGGAGGTGGGTGAGCCAACAATTGAAGAGGGAGAGCAGAGGCGAGCCGCTGGGCCTGGCCTGGCCTGGCACTGGAAGCCCTGGACATACGTGCGATGCAAGCCCTGCAACAGACTGAATGTTACCATATGATGCCGTCGCTTCAAAATTACAAAGGAAACTCTATTCTAAATGAAGTCCATGACTTTCCACCTCTCAAATGTTGTTGGTACAAAAAACGCCCCCCCGTGGGCCCCGTCCCAGGGGTCTCCATAGAAACTCGATGAAGTCGATCACTTCCGGGGCGACTGGGCCGTCAAGCCCGAGCTGCGTGACCATCGGTTCCGGAGGCGGGCCTTTTTCGACCAATCGGAGGGTCGCTGGGAGAGCCAGGGCGCCTGTTCGTTCCCCAGCTTGTCAATCAGTAGCATCTCGCTCTCCGATTGGCTGTGTGCTCCATGCTTTATATTTTGAAGTTATCCGGAACAGGAGGCTGGACGCAGCCGGCTGTGCTGGGCTTTAAACCGCCGGGTTTGTGCTCCGGAGGTAAGTGCTCCCTCGGGGGCCCTTGCCCCGAGGGAGGCGGCTAGGCATGCCTGAGTGTGAGCAGAGTGCAGGGTAACACTGGGTGTTGGGAACGAGGGGAGACTGGCGCGAGCGTTACGCGGTTTTTAGGGGCAGAGGTCCTCTCTGCGGCCTTCCAGCCCGGCTGAGGCTGCCGTGTGTGACACTTACAGAGGCTTCTAGTGTTTTCTTTTGTATGCCTATTTGCATGGTTAAAGCGGGTACTACAACTCCCAGAATGCACTTCGCATGGTAAAGCAGCAGCGACTCGCCTAAGGCGGCTATGCATACTTGCCGTGGGATTATTTGGCAGCTTTGCCAGTATATACAACCTCTTAAATTCAGACTTTGGCCCCCTCTCCTAGCCGGGGGAGTTAGAGGGTCACAACCGAAAGTTTAGGAGCAGTCCCTCCCTCCCCATCCGCCTTTGCAGCGCTTTGAAGCCACAAGCTCACCTGGTTTGTTTAATAAAAGAAAAGACAGTTTCCACGCCGCTTTAAAACTCTCGGTCATCGCAGAGCAACGCAATTGTGGATACATTTTCAGGGAGTTTGCCAGACATGGAACACACCTCCTCAAATGATGATAATTGGCTGGTAATCCCCTAATCAAACCTGCGTGCGTTTGCAGAGCTCCCCGGGAGTGCAAAAGTGTCCCGGCACCAACTCACCCATAAATCAAATAACCAGTTATCAGCATTCTGAAAGGCACATGAATAAAATATATTATTTACGTGGTGCCAAAATAGTATGCACACAAAAAATGTCATACTCCGAATTAAATACACGCCTAAAGCAATTCTGTGTGATGTATTATGTGGCTGACTTTGAAAATATTCACTCAGCAAGTCGGCGAACTTCCGTTTGAAAACACCTCTGCATCTGGTTTCATGGCCTCGTGGTTCTCAGCATGCCTCTGCTTTGTAATCTGATGATGCTCTGTGTCAGAACAGCATTTTTTTGATCGGATTTTTGTACCCTACAACTCTCGATGGTGCGGCCTTGTGGCATTTTGGGGCCCAAGCTACTCCCTTCTGTTCCACCACAGGATCCATGAGCTGTGGAGTGGGTTGTGCCCATGTTGGATGTCCCTTTAAGTTGCGCAGAGCGTTTCTCACTATCTTTGATAGTGCAGATTTATAGTGTGTCACTGAAGTTACTGCATGCACGTGTGCTGAATACATGATTATAAGGGCCATTGGAATTATGCGGTAGCGGAGGACCACATTATGCGGAAGGGTTTACTAAATTGTTAAAAAAAAAAAATAATAAATCAGCAGGTATTTTGATAGTACGACTTTATTATTTTGTCACTTGCTAAGACTGTCTATAGAAGGATTTCACCCAGTACCAGTCTAACACCCAAATCCACCGATAAGCAACAGAAAGGTGGCTATTCAACCTTTGCAAAGGATCTTCCACTGAGCGCCAAGTGTTTTTGTAGCTTTTGATCGATTTGAGTTAGAAACACTTTTTAAATCTGCAGATTATGCCGCAGTCCATAAATCCAGTGGTTCTGTCTGTAATTAGCAAGCAGTCCTACCCTATGTTCGGGAACAGTGCTCAACCTGTGTTAGAGGGTGTTGTGTGAGTAATGATGTCCCAAACTGTGTGACTATGTAGTGATGTGAAACGTCATTGTGGATGCTGCATGTGCCGAACATATGGTTGCAGATTTAGGGGACACCTGATAAAGCCTGACCTGGAATCTAGGATGGGGCATGCCCCATACCAGCAGATCTTTGCAATTAGACCTGCAGGTGTGCTTAAGTGGAAGCTGGAAATTGATTCGTTTTTTTTTTTTTTTTTTTTTTTTTTTTTAGAAGTTCAGTGTTGAAGAATGCGTAATCCCATCAGTTTGAGTAGCTGTGTGGCTTCCCAAAACAGCTTTCTAAATTAGAGAAATCTTCCCTTTTTTGGGTGTGACGAGGCCCTTTTAGCAGTCTCTTATTTTATGGTTAGTGGTCAGCCTGGGTTGTAGGTTTAGGAGGGTGTCAGGAGATCAGAAGTTCAAGCTTGGCTGTTATTGACAATTCCAGAGAGCGAACTGGAGGAGAAAGCAGAATTTTCAGCTACTTCTTGAAAGTGCTGTAGGCTTCTTTGCAACGTCGAACATGCTTCACAGGGGTAAACTGTTTTTTTAGCATTAATAAAAATAAATCAAGTGTTACTTCATTCTTTTATGTGCTTCCAGGGTTCTTAGTAGGATATCATGACAGCTCCTGTTGTTCCTAAGGGTTAGGCTTATATGCAGCAGCTGTGCTTCGCCATATAATCATAAATGTCTTACCTTTGCAGAGTAACATGGCTGCATCTAGGTGAACGTATGTCAGTTAAGTGCTAAATGGTTCCCAACATTGAGGCGGCATGTGAAGGCAGATAACAAGCTGGTTTCCCCTACATCAGAACCCGTAATGTGCAAGGCCCCGTGTGTGAAGCAGATTGCCTTGGAAGTGATTTGGTGAGAATGCAAGTAGAGTGCTGGGATGATGTAGTCCCTACATCCAGGCTGGAGTAGGTGCTGAGTAACAGATGTTAAACATGCTTGAATCATTGTAGGTGCTCTGCCATAGGCGGGTGATTATTAACCATATGCTTGCTAGTATACCTGTAAGAGGAGGGAGCAATAAAGACGACCACAGTGTTTTGAATATGAACAGTGCTCCGATTACTGCACTCATTTGGGGCCCCTGGATTTTTGGTTGTTTTAAGGTAAATGCTAGTGTGTTTTTGAGGTCTGATGCTGCTGTGTGGCTAAACCTCTCATTGAGAACCTTAAAATCTAATAATCTAACCTGCACTGTTTAACAGCAACTTCTGTCTCAAACACCTGTTCAAAATTGCATTCACGGTGCCCTACCAAGCCCTGAATCAACCTGTGATGTTGGTTGCGTGAAGCAGGAATTTGGCGAGGTTACCAAGCCATCTTGATCAGGTTATTGTAAAAGCTTGTAGCTGCACTTCACCAAAATTCAAACATATTGTAAGATTATTTTTTCTTTTTTTCCTGTAAGACATAGATGGTCGTTATATCAATGATAAGTTACCCTTCCTCACTCAAGAGTAGACCAGTTGATCTCACAAAGCATTGCTCTCTTTCTTGAAATATCCATTTTCCTCCAGGATTGATCTAATGGTCTAAATTGTGGTTCTTTCTCCAAGAAAGCTATGCCAGTTGATGAGTAGAAATGTATCCTATAGCGACCACAGGAGGTACCCTGAGTTTATAAGAAGCTAGCCTGGTCATCTTTGTTCTCCCCGCTGATTGAAGCTTCCTACCGGCCAACTACTGGTTTGCTGGCCAGAGCCCCTGGTTTCATCACATGCTTGGTGAGAGATTGTGTGACACTGGGTCATCCTTATAGGGAACGTTCTATGGGTTTTTAAAGGGCTTGGAACCTGATTTAGAGTTTGGCAGATGGGGTTACTGCATCCGCTGTATTACAATCCCATCATAACCCATGGGAATCGTAATACGGCAGATGGGATATCTTTCACGTTTGTGCTGGAGTAACTCATCCGCCAAACTTTAAATCAGGCCCTTCGACTGTGAGCTGCTTGAGTTGGACCTCATTTTGGCAAAAAAGTGCGAGTCGGGAGCTAGATGTGAATATGTTTCTACTTATTTCATTGCATGGAATTCTCTGCGAGGCTGGTTGTGTAGAAGTGGCGGATGAAGAGAGCCAAAATGAGCAGTCATTCTTAGGGCGGGTAATAGCAGGAGTTGGTGGGTGTGGTTGGGGAAGTGTATGTATACTTAAACAGCGTGAGCCTTGCTACAAATCAAATGGGGACAGATAATACCGGCCTGTTGATATTTTTATGAAGCTAACGTGTTACAAAAGAGAAGCAACCCTGTGTAAATGTGGAGACCGTTTAGATGAAATGGTAGAAAAGAAAAAGGGCAGTAGCAGCTGTCACTTTCCATTTTTAGGTTTGAGCCTGCGTCGCTTGCGAGACGCTGTAGTAGTTAGAAAAGAGCTCGGAGCCCCGTCCATGTCACGTCAGTGTCTTTCATTGGTTCGTGGGCTTGCCTGTTTAAAATCTGCTTGCTTTCGTTAGTGGAAGGCATGCATACGTCATGCCTTTTCTGGTGGTTAGACCTCCTTGGGCGCAGCGACCAAGTACTTAAAACATGCAAGGCTCGCTGTTTTCGGTCCGGTTTGTGGACTACTTTTTATCTTTTTTCGCAGCGCGATCTCACTTGGCAGAAGTTGAGCGCTTTCCATGACATCGACCCTGTTCCATAGTTAATTGTACTTTTGCCGATAGGTTTCACGAGTGAACTGTGGCAGTGTGATTGCGCGCCCCCCCCCCCTTTTTTTTTTTTTCTTCATTTAATGTCGAGAAACTCCCGGTTGGGAGTTTACAACTGCTAATAGCTCTAACTCTGAGAAATGCTAGACCCGTTGCATTGCAAATACTTGTTCTTCTTATAATCTTTAGTTACCTTTTTTCTTAGTGAACAAAGGTCAACAGTGGGGGAAGAGGTGGTGAGATGGTGAATAATGCGTTGAGTGTGGAAGACTTGGGTATTCTGTGCTGGAAAGTCTTGCTGAGTGCGCTTCTGGGTTTCCTCCTGAAGGTTTACTTTCAGGGTCTTGGGACCTCCAGTAGATGGTTGTTTGTGTAATAGTGCAGCAATCTCTGAAGGCCGAACGTGGACAGTACCTAGAGAGTGTATGGAAAAAAAGGTGCTGTGGCTTGTTAGAGTGTAATGCGTAAGGTGTTTTAGAAGTTGTTGCATCAGCTGGGGTATTCGGATCTGAACATTGTGGCAAGTGGTCACAACCTGTTAAGCATTTTCCAGCTGGACATCAGTAAATGGGAGCTGAAAGCCATGCACAGGACTAAGTCTTTACATAGACAGAGCCCCATCATGTTTGCCGCCTGGTGAGCGCTGTTCATCGCTGTCTTTTAGTTCTTTTACAGAAAAGAAATGGAACAACCACACACAGTGCTTAAACAAAACATGCTGTGTAACGTGAGCCTTGAATTCCTTTAGTATGAGATAAACTACCAAGTGTGTTTGATCTAACCACATACAGTCTAGTGTTGTAATTTATGCTGCCCATCATGGGATAGCTTGTTCTTCCTGGTCCTCTTTGGTGGGTACGTGTGTGTTGTTGAATCACTTTGATAGTTACAACTTTTTGGGAATTGTTTCATGACTTGCCTTTTGTCTTTGACAGGGTTTCAGGGTCAAAGGGAAGTAGGCAGTAAAGACTGAAATGTAGTACATGGAAGATAGGCTGAGTTAGAGAAAGCTTGTAGTAAGTTAAGGGGGCTGCTCCAGTGATGGTTGATGGAGTTGGAGAAGGCTCGCATTTGCAGTCCTCTGAGTAACTGAGCAGTACGTTATTTCTTTCCCAGCAGCCTGAATCCTCCAGCACGGACACTCATACAGGTTTGCCATGGAGAAGGTGCATTGCCAGGACCACGGTGAGTAATCAGTGGGGGCAGGTGGGCTTGGTGCTGCAGTTGAGTGACCTGGCATGTTCTGAAAGGATGGTCCTACCTATTTCGACCTAATATTTCTTACCCTCACAGTCTATTCATGAGTATTGACTGGTAAAACCTGGTCCACTGTATCAAATGCCAGAGACCGACTCAGTCAAATTATCAAAACTTTGTTCTAATTCCATGGATAGAAAGAAAACTGACTTGTTGGGAACAGAAACCGCTTCTGAGGGAGGTCGAGTGCTGCTGCTTTCTCCATCTGTATTCTTGCAGCAGTGAGCCTTGTTATCAGCGTCTAATATGATGGGGCCGGGGTGGGCTTTAACCAGCAGATGCTACAGTAATTTGCCATAGTATTCACCCTAGCAGATCATCTTTTTCTGAATCCAAGGGCTCCAGACAGAAAAGCAATCTTCTTATTTACTATGGTGAATCAAATCCAAACTGTGAAACCAGTAAACCTGGAACTAAACCTATTGGATGTGTTGGGGTGTCCTGCACATAAACCATCGATTCATTTGAGGCAGCTAAGTGATCTATAAGTTTGCTGTAAAGGTTGACGTAAGGTCATCAGAACTTAGGGTACAGACTGAGGAGCCGTTAAATCTAGCAGAACTTTCTTTGGTGTCTTACATTATATATTAAGAAGCCCACCCCCTACTAATTTAGGGGGACAGGATTGTGGGCAGAAGGTCAGGTGAGCAGGGCCTGCTACGTACAGATTACATAGGGGTGGCACCAGGACCCATGGCTGTTTGTGCAAATTTTCACATTTACAGATGCATGGGTAGTTAATTTCACCTGCACCCAAGCTGAGTGTTCAACTGGATGCGTCACCCATCCAGCTGCAGTGTCATGACTGTTGTCTCACTACTGCAGTCTAGATGTTGAAAAGTCTTATCATATTTGATACAGACAAGACTAAGCTCTTACTGTCTCTAATTATCTATAGCTCTTGTTGGCTGCATAGGAGTGACCCGCCAGGAACTTGGGTGGAGTCTTTGGCAATTTAGTGTTAAAACAAAAGTATAGAATCAAAGTCCTGCTTTCTGTTTCCTACCCTTAAATCATTTTGCAAGAGCCTACATCTGTCACCCATGCCGCCTTGGCTACTATAGAGACCAAAATACTACAATTCCTTGTTGCCACAGACCAGATCGTCGCCAGGCTGGGTAACCCTGGTGTCTTAATGTATTGTCAGTATCTGTGCTTGTATATTCAGAGTGGGATGTTCTGCCCTGGTGATGGTGATGTGCTTTTGATATCTTAGCTTCTTCCCTCTGCCAGATTACATCATGGCATGTCTGCCTATCCAGAATAGGGTGCTTGGTGGTCCCTGGCATGGAAGGAAAAGTATGTTAAATGCTACTTACAACCGTCTGCACACCCCTGCCCCCCCCCCTGTAGGAGGCTGGACTGGCTTGTAGTGAGTACCAAGGGGTACTTGCACCTTGCACCAGGCCCAGTTATCCCTTATTAGTGTATAGGGTGTCTAGCAGCTTAGGCAGATAGATAATGGTAGCTTAGCAGAGCAGCTTAGGCTGAACTAGGAGACGTGTGAAGCTACTACAGTACCACTTCGTGTCATATGCACAATATCATAAGAAAACACAATACACAGTTATACTAAAAATAAAGGTACTTTATTTTTATGACAATATGCCAAAGTATCTTAGAGTGTACCCTCAGTGAGAGGATAGGAAATATACACAAGATATATATACACAATAGCAAAAATATGCAGTATAGTCTTAGAAAACAGTGCAAACAATGTATAGTTACAATAGGATGCAATGGGGAAACATAGGGATAGGGGCAACACAAACCATATACTCCAAAAGTGGAATGCGAACCACGAATGGACCCCAAACCTATGTGACCTTGTAGAGGGTCGCTGGGACTATTAGAAAATAGTGAGAGTTAGAAAAATAACCCTCCCCAAGACCCTGAAAAGTGAGTGCAAAGTGCACTAAAGTTCCCCTAAGGACAAAATAGTCGTGTTAGAGGAATAATGCAGGAAAGACACAAACCAGCAATGCAACAACTGTGGATTTCCAATCTAGGGTACCTGTGGAACAAGGGGACTAAGTCCAAAAGTCACAAGCAAGTCGGAGATGGGCAGATGCCCAGGAAATGCCAGCTGCGGGTGCAAAGAAGCTTCGACTGGACAGAAGAAGCTGAGGTTTCTGCAGGAACGAAAAGGGCTAGAGACTTCCCCTTTGGTGGACGGATCCCTCTCGCCTTGGAGAGTCGTGCAGAAGTGTTTTCCCGCCGAAAGGACGCCAACAAGCCTTGCTAGGCGCAAATCGTGCGTTTGGCGTTTTTAGACGCTGCTGGGGCCCAGGAGGGACCAGGAGGTCACAAATTGGACCTGAAGAGAGAGGGGACGTCGAGCAAGACAAAGAGCCCTCACTGAAGCAGGTAGCACCCGGAGAAGTGCCAGAAACAGGCACTACGAGGATGCGTGAAACGGTGCTCGCCGAAGTTGCACAAAGGAGTCCCACGTCGCCGGAGACCAACTTAGAAAGTCGTGCAATGCAGGTTAGAGTGCCGTGGACCCAGGCTTGGCTGTGCACAAAGGATTTCCGCCGGAAGTGCACAGGGGCCGGAGTAGCTGCAAAGTCGCGGTTCCCAGCAATGCAGCCCAGCGAGGTGAGGCAAGGACTTACCTCCACCAAACTTGGGCTGAAGAGTCACTGGACTGTGGGGGTCACTTGGACAGAGTCGCTGGATTCGAGGGACCTCGCTCGTCGTGCTGAGAGGAGACCCAAGGGACCGGTAATGCAGCTTTTTGGTGCCTGCGGTTGCAGGGGGAAGATTCCGTCGACCCACGGGAGATTTCTTCGGAGCTTCTGGTGCAGAGAGGAGGCAGACTACCCCCACAGCATGCACAAGCAGGAAAACAGTCGAGAAGGCGGCAGGATCAGCGTTATAGAGTTGCAGTAGTCGTCTTTGCTACTATGTTGCAGGTTTGCAGGCTTCCAGCGCGGTCAGCAGTCGATTCCTTATCAGAAGGTGAAGAGGGAGATGCAGAGGAACTCGGATGAGCTCTTGCATTCGTTATCTAAAGTTTCCCCAGAGACAGAGACCCTAAATAGCCAGAAAAGAGGGTTTGGCTACCTAGGAGAGAGGATAGGCTACTAACACCTGAAGGAGCCTATCAGCAGGAGTCTCTGACGTCACCTGGTGGCACTGGCCACTCAGAGCAGTCCAGTGTGCCAGCAGCACCTCTGTTTCCAAGATGGCAGAGGTCTGGAGCACACTGGAGGAGCTCTGGACACCTCCCAGGGGAGGTGCAGGTCAGGGGAGTGGTCACTCCCCTTTCCTTTGTCCAGTTTCGCGCCAGAGCAGGGGCTAAGGGGTCCCTGAACCGGTGTAGACTGGCTTATGCAGAATTGGGCACCTCTGTGCCCAACAAAGCATTTCCAGAGGCTGGGGGAGGCTACTCCTCCCCTGCCTTCACACCATTTTCCAAAGGGAGAGGGTGTCACACCCTCTCTCAGAGGAAGTTCTTTGTTCTGCCATCCTAGGCCAGGCCTGGCTGGACCCCAGGAGGGCAGATGCCTGTCTGAGGGGTTGGCAGCAGCAGCTGCAGTGAAACCCCAGGAAGGGCAGTTTGGCAGTACCAGGGTCTGTGCTACAGACCACTGGGATCATGGGATTGTGCCAACTATGCCAGGATGGCATAGAGGGGGCAATTCCATGATCATAGACATGTTACATGGCCATATTCGGAGTTACCATGGTGAAGCTACATATAGGTAGTGACCTATATGTAGTGCACGTGTGTAATGGTGTCCCCGCACTCACAAAGTTCAGGGAATTGGCCCTGAACAATGTGGGGGCACCTTGGCTAGTGCCAGGGTGCCCTCACACTAAGTAACTTTGCACCTAACCTTTACCAGGTAAAGGTTAGACATATAGGTGACTTATAAGTTACTTAAGTGCAGTGTAAAATGGCTGTGAAATAACGTGGACGTTATTTCACTCAGGCTGCAGTGGCAGGCCTGTGTAAGAATTGTCAGAGCTCCCTATGGGTGGCAAAAGAAATGCTGCAGCCCATAGGGATCTCCTGGAACCCCAATACCCTGGGTACCTCAGTACCATATACTAGGGAATTATAAGGGTGTTCCAGTAAGCCAATGTAAATTGGTAAAAATGGTCACTAGCCTGTCAGTGACAATTTGGAAAGAAATGAGAGAGCATAACCACTGAGGTTCTGATTAGCAGAGCCTCAGTGAGACAGTTAGTCACTACACAGGTAACACATTCAGGCACACTTATGAGCACTGGGGCCCTGGGTTACCAGGGTCCCAGTGACACATACAACTAAAACAACATATATACAGTGAAAAATGGGGGTAACATGCCAGGCAAGATGGTACTTTCCTACACCCCCTTTGTGGCATCATATTCATTGCAGCAGCTTACAGAACAGGGAGAGGAGTATCAAGGGATATATGCCATTGCTTTGCCAACCCCTTTTCTCAGCAGCATGGGATGTGATTAAACTAGTCAGCCAGTATGTGAGTTGAGTTATTGGCTACAGTTTGAACCTTTTTGTATGAAAAGTTGTTTTTTATCAATAAAAGATAATCAACAATAATGATGATCTGCACTCTTTATCAATTTAAATGGAAAACATTGACTATTATAATTGAGAAGATGTCTTCAGTGTTCTTTCATGAAGCTTCATGCATGCAGGATGCTTAAATTACATTCCTGTCTCCTTTTTGTTTTAATTTGCTATAGGATCTCTTTGCCTTTTGAAGACAGGGGTTCGTGATGGGCCGAACAAAGGCAAGAGCTTCTACGTCTGTGCTGCAAAGCTTGACTCTCCCTGTGGATTTACACTGCCTGTTGAGTATGTCCTCATAACAGAGCTCTTGAAGCCCATTCTTACTGGCTTATTGTACTTGTTTTGTGTAACATCGTCCATTGTATTTCACATTAATGCATGTGTTGTGAGATCAAATGGCCAGCTTGGTTATTGTATTACGATCGCTGATCACCATGTTAGATTAGTTTCTGTAGAGGTCGTTCAGGCAAGCTGTTTGCTTGACATGTCTACCCCTCAGTACCTCCCACAAGGTGTTAGGAATGTCTGCTTCCCACCAGTTCTCCCCTCGCCCAGCATGAATCTTATCTGAATAAAATGTCCTTGTTGGGAGTCTCAGTTTGGCTGATGGAGTAAGAGTGTGACTGTGCCATCCCTTCCCTAAAAAGCATTTTCCCCTGGTTGAGTCCAAAGCATTTCTAAGGATGGTGTGCTGCTTTCTGGTGACAACCTGGCTGTGCCCAGCAAGGGAAATGAGTAAACGGACTCCCTCAGTTCTGCAAATGAACACTATGGGTGTTGATGTACCAAGTTCTGAATGGTTCAGCCAGGAGGCATAGCATTATTGAAAGGACTAAAAATGTGGGGCATGCACCAAGGGTATAGGTGAGGACCAACTTGTACTCAATGGTTCCAGCTAAATTCTGTCCGTTACCAGTTAAATACCATCCACTGATATTCCCCGAGATGCCAGCTGGGTGCTATCCTTTCACATGCTTGAAAATGTCCTGTGCATGCTGTACACTGATGCCTTTTAAGATTCCAGCTAGGTGCTCTCCGTCAGTGTTGCTAGAGATGCCAGTTAGATGCTACCTAGTGTTGCCTGCACTGTCTTGTGCAGTGTGTATGACACTGGAAGCAGAGACCTGTAGCTCCCCTTGTCCCATACTTTGACTGAATAGTATTGGGTTTTAGTTTCCATGGATGTCAAGCCCTAGTCCTCATTTGGAAGGGCGGGGAGTAAATCACCCCTTCATCTTAGTTCAGTCTTTCACCTCTCTTAACTATGTAAAATTATCATGGAAACCTTATGTGCTCCATCGTTGACATCTCAAGCTTTCACTTCTAGCACTTGGGTTAGTCTCCTCCTCCATTTATCCCTGGGCTCTTTTTTTTATTATTACGCACCAACACCATTCAACCTGTGATAGTTACCACGTCATCTGCAGTAATGATGTGAACTGCATTTAGCAGTGATTGATTTTAGACTAATTAGTGAGTGTCAGTGCTAATGTCCACTTCTTATGTTTTGCAGCATTCCAGCCTCTCACTGCCTTCAGCACGTTAACTTTCTTGTGGAGCTCCAGGCATTGGTCAAGCAGCAGGAACGAGGAGACTACAAGTAGGTGGCAAACTCCTAGTCCTTTGTGTGGGTCTCAGGGTGTCAAAGGTACATGGGGTCACAGTCTGCCCCCTGCATAGTTGAACTAAACTGTCATAATGTAAACTGGAGGTATTTAGGCATGCTGTGTGATTGTATACTGCATAGAATGCTCTCTGCCTACAGCTAAATTGTCTTGTATCTCCCTCCTTCTCCAGCTCCCCTGCATGAGGCCGCATTAAGCAAGAAACCTTCTGTTGTCAGAGCATTGGTTCGAACATAATGTGCCCATTGTTAGAGCTTACTTTTTATTTACCACTGTTTGGACTTAATTGGGCACCAGTCTTTCAAGAGAGCTGCATGTATTTATTTGGGGGCTTTGCTTATTTTTTTGGGGGGGGTTTGTGTGAATTTTAATCTAGCTTGAAGAGGCAGCGGAATGCTTTCCATAGTTCTGGAGAGAGGTAGAACCGATTGGTTACTGTTAGAAATGGGGTCTCTGGTTGGCAGTCAGTTTGCAGTCTGTCCAAGCATTGACCCTCACTCTAGTCAGGGTAAGGGAGTTGCAATCCTCAGATAACCCATGCTCACTCTCCCCCCATCCCCCCTCTTGGTAGCTTGGCACAAGCAGTCAGGCTTATCTCAAGGGCAATGTGTAAAGTATTTGTACCAACACACACAACGCAGTGAAAACACTACAAAAGGGACACAACACCAGTTTAGAAAAATAGCCAATATTTATCTAAATCAAACCAGACCAAAATGACAAAATCCAACATACACAAGCAAAGTTATGAATTTTTAAAGTAAGAAGAGTCTTAATCTATAAAAATTAATGAGTGCGTTGTTTGAGCACGAAGTATCTGGTATGAGTCAAAAATAAAGCAGCATGGGCGCGCGTGCGTCGGAAAAGCAAGCAATGCGTCAATCCATTATTCGCAAGTGAGGCAGTGCGTCGGTTCTTTCTCCACCAGGCAAGCAATGTGCCGGTTTCTGGACAAGCAGCCTCAGGTCCTTGCGGTGATGTTGAAGATTTTGGTGCCCAGGGATGAGGCATAGAAAATCTGAACTCCCAGCAGAGATTAATCCACCCTGAGCTGGCGATGCGTCAATTTCAGGGGTGCTGTCGCGTTTTCCCCCCACGGTAATGCATCGATTTTTCTGCCGCTCTGCTCAGGGGTGTGGATTTTCACCTTCGGTTCACCATCTTCTCTTTTCAAAGGCCCAGGGACTGGATGTGGCACCACTTGGCAGGGTAGCAGTCTCTGCAAGAGAGCCCAGGTGCTGGCAGATAGTCTTTGATGGCCCTTAGACTTCAGAACAGGGGGCAAGCTCAGTTCAAGCCCTTGGAGAATCTTCACAAGCAGGATGCACAGCAAAGTCCAGTATTTGTCCTCTTTAAGGCAGAAGCTGCAACTGCTGGCCAATCCAGCAAAGCGCACACAGCAAGGGGCAGTACACCTCCTCCAGCTTTTCTCCTTGGCAAAGGCTCCTGTTGATCCAGAAATATTCTAAAAGTCTGCGGTTTTGGGTGAAGGAAAGCTGTTTTTCTTAGTGACAAGTGAGACCTGCCTTTAGCACCCTCCTGTCTGTGTGTATCATGTGAATTATTTATCAAGGGGTCCACACGATCATCCTTACAGGTTTTTGCCTTTATCTCTGGAGTGGGAAATGTCTTCTCTTCATGTGGACTCTTCTCACTGAAGGCTGAAAATGAAAGAACCATTGAACACACTAAAATACTGTCTGGGTCTGAGGTCCTTTCTATCCTGCCAGCTGGGCCACTTTCACCATTAATGGAACGGAGGGTAGAAACAGAGGGCGGTGTGTTCTCTGGCGACTGCCAGGTCTACTTCAGTCAACCTAATTGACAGATGCACAATTTCAGGTCTTTCATAATGTGAACATGTCTGCTTCTGAAGCCTATAATTACTTGTTCTGTTCCATGGATTGATCTTTCATCTGTCAAGTATGTGAAAGGCAATCACGCATAACAAGTACCTGGAACAGTTTGTATCAGAACCTCCATCTCAAAATGCAGATGCTATTGTTGGCTAAGATCCACTGGCCTGCCATGAGTGCAGACTGACGCGCCAGCTCCTTTGACCCATGCTGTAAGACTGTGCATACCATGATCTCACCCGCTGTTCACAGGCTCTGTTCTCACTTATAACTCAGCCATTCATTCTTTATTTACTAATCAAATACGGCTCAGTGCTTCACCTGAACAGGATTAGAGGTCGACCTGGGTATTGCATTCCATTTTCCCTGTCATTATGTTTTTGCATTTATATTTAAAATACCCATTTTTAATACTGTATTATACTGAGCCCTAATTGTATTGTCTGTGTATATGTGATTATGTTTATCAAAGCAATTCCCTTTCAGGCTTAGAGTGCTGTATAAATCATTCAAAAAAGGAAATGGGAAACCCGGGGTTGTTCAAATTTTAGATGCAGATCAACTGCTTTATATGGAGCACTCTACAACACCACCGACACTCAAACCTCTCCTCAATGTCTGTCCTTCTAGCAGAGTTAAGCATAGGATTAGTATAGTGCTATCCACGCTGAGCTTTGACTGTCTTGTGCAATTTTTGCAGCAGAGTATTTAAGCATAGGATTAGCTAGTGCCATCCATGCTGAGCTGAAAAATGACATATCACTCCAGGTGCGGTTTGCAGCTTTAGATTAGATTGGTAACAAAAACAATCCGAGCCAACCTTGAATTAATGAAAGCAACCCCTGACATGCTTAGCTCTCGTTATAGCTTGTCGGACACCTAGCTTTGCCTAGGCACAAGGGAGAAACCAGTATGAGTCAAAGCAATATCCTCTTTGGCTTAGAGTTCTTCATAAATTATGCCATAAAAGGTTATGAGCCGCAGTAGACTCTTACATTTTGGATTCTCAGATTTAGGCTTAATCTAGAGCAAGAGTAGCAATCCCCTCCCTCTCTCATTTCCACTGCTGCTTTCTGTCCTTGCCATTGCTTCCTCTACAAGAGCCCTCTGTTATGGGGACCAGTAGCCTGGAGGGCCAGCAGGCATTACTCCTACAGGTGTACAGTGGCTAGTGACGCTGCACCACAAATATCACCTATCGCTGAATAATCTGAATCGAGAGGCTGCGGACCTTTAGCCACGAACACTCTGAATTGGTGCTCCCTCTAATTGGAGTAAAACTTTGGTGACAAACAGCAAAGTAAAAAAAAAAAAAAAAAGCCCACCTCCTGTAAGCTTACAAAATTGTCGGGGCCACGCAAAAGTAAACTGACATGACGGCACATCTTGTCCATGAAGTACAGAAGACATTTGTGCCAACAAACATATGTTCACATCCATCATACTTCATGAAAGGCAGGTCAAGGTCCCTTTAATTTGATTTTACTGTGCAATTTGGCAAAAAACCTTTTTGTATTGGGGTTAAATCCTGCTAATTAGGGAATACCAATTTCCCAGCTTTCTGTATGGGCTTTTTACTGATACAGTGCCGTTTTTTCCCCCCAAATACACATCTTTTGTTTGTGTAGCGTCTCTGACTCATACAATGACTTTGGTTTCAAACTTCTTTATTAGGAAGCTGATTTAATAATACTGAGGATATATATTTACAAGTTGGACTGCATTTTAATCCCAGAATCTCTAACAAGACTGCAGTAGTTTTTAAAGTATAGTGCATTTCACCCAGCCTTAACTCTAAATCACTGCAAGGCTAACTCAAGGCGGCGTGCAGTCCCTTAGGACAACGTAAATGTGCTGGGGTATGAAGAATTGGCATTGTTGGATTTTCAAAACTGCCATTTCCCCATGAGTGTTAGTTTTTATGTTAAAATCTTTATATCTGTGATTCTTCAGCATGGATACACTGGATAGTTCTGTGTGTTGAGGTGTTAAACCACCATCTCCCAGCTACTATGAAAATAAAGTGTCCCAAGGCTAGTCAGCTGACCTGTTTTGTAGGCTACTATCATGGTACTTAAGGCTTGCTTGCCTGGTGACTTCTCTAAGCAAACAATATCCTCTCCTGGAGACTGAGGATTATACTATTAAGTATATGATCCTGTAGAAGGAACCAAACCTAAGGATCAGTGTTCAGGGTAAGTTCAGGTGGTGGGTAGTTTTAGGAGCCTCTGTTGTGGGTGAGTATTCTGGTCTCGTCTGTGTGATTGAAACCTTTCTGTTTCTTACCAGGCTCTATTATCGGTGTGTGAAGAGTAAAGCAGATGGTGTCCGGTGGTGTGGGCGCATTCCTTGGCAGGTATGCCTGTTTCCTGTCTGCTTTATGATAAATCAGATCTTTGTCCCTTCTTTATCTCTGTTGCTTTGACATCCTGTTCTTTACATTCTGTTCTTATTTTGCTGTATTCTGTATTGCGGTCTCCCTTTTGAGGCCTCCAGTGGCTTGTTCTCGCATTCCACATGTGCCTTATCACGATATTTTCTGCTTTGACCCCCACCCACTTTGTTTTTATGTGGGGGAGGGAGGGACCATACTATTGGGTTTATGTTTGCAAACCAGAAAAAGCCTCAAATACACAGTGCTTCTCCTCTCTCCTGTTCAAACCTAAGCCAGTCTGCCAATAGACCGTTATTGATGTGAGGTTTTCTAATGTTACTGGATTTGTGTAACACCTAGTCTCCCATCAGCATAGCTTCTTAGATCTCTATACCCTGGTGGTGCCTCTGCTTGCCATTTTGGTGTGTTCGTCTAGACAGGAATTTGAGTTTCACTTGTGATGCAGGGTTTTAGTCTATTTGTGGGCGGGTGGCATTACCACGTCCAGTGGGCTGCGATTTTGTGAATTTTGATGTCCGATAGGTCTTTTAGTCTGGAGTTTTCCAAACACTTAGAGTTTTTAGCATCAAAGCACATCTTTTTCTGAAGGGAGCCCTAGTGATCCTAGATATACTACATCCTTGAGCTGTGTTGGAGTACATGAAATTCAGATATACTCTGCTAAATGTGCCCACAGTCCTTGCCGTCTTGAAGTGTGTGTGTGTGTGTGTGTGTATATATATATATATATATATATATAAAATAATCAGTGCAGACAAGTGCTGTACATGATCAAAGACATTAAGTCACGAGTAATAGGAGAGGGACCTGTGTTGTGGACAGTTAATTCATTATGATGTAGTATTAATTAAAGAGACAAGGCTTTATCTTTTTTTCTAAATGGAAGCAGCATTGGGCTGGTCCAGATGGATACAACAATATTGTTCTAAACCCTGGGAGGATATTTGGAAAAGGCCGGCTGTGTTGTGTGGATGTATTTATTTTATTTTTTAGCCTGCAGTCAGATGGTGTCCTGGCTGCGGGTGTGCCAAGAACCACCGGAGATTGTGAGCTTGTATGCAAGATAAGGTGGGGCATTAGTCATGATGGCTTGATGGTGGATGAAAGGGTGCATATTCCAGAAAGAACAGCAAAGCTGGATATGCTTTTGTTTGGATTTTAGTCAAACCCTGGAGGAAG
Source organism: Pleurodeles waltl (assembly GCF_031143425.1). Taxonomy (NCBI): domain Eukaryota; kingdom Metazoa; phylum Chordata; class Amphibia; order Caudata; family Salamandridae; genus Pleurodeles; species Pleurodeles waltl. The sequence continues at coordinate 1,515,456,689 of NC_090447.1, forward strand.
AAAAAAACAGCCCTTGTTTCTTTTTTTCAGCAAGTCTTGCTCTCTGAACTCTTAACTAAACTTGAATTGCTATTTTCACAAAATGAACTTTTACCATCTATATTTACGCAAGCAAGAAGCCTCAGTTAAACTATGATGACCCATTGCTTGTTACTCCTTATCACACTTTAGTATGGAAAAAAAAAAAACACAAACCTTGCTCGGTCACAAACATTTCCAACAAGTACCAGGGGTTGTCCGCAAACATGGGTCAAAATCAGAGTATAAGGCACCCTCTGGGCCGTTCGCTGCTTTCTACTTGATTGTGGGGTGCACCTGCCCTGAATTTAGGAAAACATGTGAGTCACTAACGCGGGTGTCTTGTTTACTTTAAATCTTTTCTAACTTGTGGTCTCCAGAACATTAAGGCATTGATTATGAATTTGGTGGTAAAAACTGCCAATCTTTCCCGTTTCGTAAATTCAGATTACACTGAGTTTGGTAACGTGTGCACTAATTAATGCTGATGAAGGGTGTGTTTTTTTTTTTTTTTTTTTTTTTTTTTTTTTTCTGTGTCCCACATAATCTGTATTTCTTACATATTATAAAATCTGACCAATCAACACTGCAGATGTTAAATTCCAACTAAGTTGTTATTTACATTTTCTGATAAATAGTGCATGCGTGAATCCCCACAGACAGATTGAGTGCCCTTTAGGGTATCCAAAATGTATTACACCTGATAGAATTCTGTTAACGTGGGTTTTGAATTTATTGGGTTCTATAAATTCCTCCTGCTTAGGGTTTTTAGTGTGTTCAGTAGAATGACTTGGATGTTGGTGTTTATGACACAAACATCTCTATATGTCCTAGTAAATACTGGGCTTTTTATTTTTATCCCACTGAATTCTGGCAGGGCTGGCATACTGAAATGTATTGGGGGTACAGGCTTTATCATGCCCTATCATTGGATGAGAAGGTACGCCGAACTTAGATTTCTGACCCCTTAAACACAGATTTTAACAGGCTGTGAAATAAAAGGGTCTGTTGTAATTGGGCCCCAGGAACTACCTGTTTTCAGGCATTGGAAGTCTCTGGATTGAAAAATATGATCCCTAAAAAGCAGGAGTGACCACAGCAGCTCACAGAAAGACGTCCGCATGTCCCCCAAAGCATACCAGGGCCTCCTCCCTGTGTGTGAGTGGACAGGAAACTGTTTTGCGTGCCCAAAGTATCCAAAATAGGAGAAACTGAATTCATTGCCATCCTCTAACATCACTCCGACATCGCTATCAGAAATCTGCCAAAATCTTGAATGATGGCCACCCCCAACATACAAACGCAGTAAGATTAGGCAATACAGGTTCTAGGCTGGAGATGCGGGCTCTGGAGGTGGTAAGACACTACAGTTGTCTAGTGGGCCGCATCGTGCTAAAGATGCCACTGAAAAATTCACCTGACAAGAAGATGCCACAAAGTCAGTCAGGGATTTATGAAGCACGGCAATACACCTGTGAGTGTATTGAGGTGCTGGCACACATAAAAAGGGGGGGTTGGGAGCAAGGAGAAACTGGTGAAATCAGTGGAAAAGCAGGGAGTAAGAGTGGTGCAGCAACACGGTGAGAGCCGGGCCTGGGACCTGTACAAATCCACCTGAAGTGGAGGACATCGAAGAGGCTCCAAACTTCACAACGCTATGTAATTGAGCGAGTTGTCGATCGGGGAAATGAGAAAGCATGGCAGGTGGTGGTCATCCGGCACCGTCTGGAGAAACAAGAATAGGACCATCCTTGATACTTCATCAGTGAAGGTCCCTGGAGTGGAGGATCCAAAATGAAGAGATGAGAGCAGCATATGTGCACCTCCATTGAGAATGGGAGTGCGTGTCAGAGAATGTGTATACAGTGGCCACTGACTGTCAAGCACCTTCACTAGAATGAAAAACCTTAAGTGACAGTCAAAGAATACTAACCACCTTCTCAGTCACATAGCTACTAATAAAATGCATCATCCTGTTGGAGCATTAGTGGATGCACTTCACCTGGTGGTTGTGATCAGGGAGGTTCACATTGAAACAACATGTTGCGGTGTGCCACAAGTCCTGCCCAGTTCACCTTGCTCATCTGCCACTCTAGTCTGAGGGACAGAAGGGCCATCAACAGATGTCTGCATGGTGCATGCGTTACTGTTGCATATTGATGAATGATGCATTGAAATTCTTGCCGTGGCAGGTATACAGAACAATTTGCATATTTCCACTAATTGCATGTTTTACCCATTATGAATTTATCACTAACTTTAAGTGTCCCAGCCTGTTTCCACCACATGGCACAGTACAACCTTGTGCACATGCATACATTTATGCATTTATCAGCCCTGGTTGTGTATGGTACGGTAGACTACTGATGCTTGTTCTGACATCCTTGCTTGTCATGCGAGTCACAGGAACAGACCTAGGGAGATGAGAGCACCTTAAAATCCAGTGGTAGATCTGCACAATCCTGTCTCGCCATCAGTGGCTCCATAGACGTCCCCTTAAAAAGTTGCCCACCAGCAAAGAGCCCATCCTCGAGTGCCCCCAGCAAGGTCTCAACAGCAGCAGCACAGAGTGAAACTGGAAGTGTCCCAATCATTGTGATCCAGTTAGGTGACCAAAGTAACACAACTAGTAGCATTACTGCAGCCAGTATCTCTGATGTAGGACCAAGTACCATCAGCATGTGCACCTTCATCCAATACTCTGCCTCCTCTTTTCATCCATCATCTTTCCTCTCTGATATCGCCCTCTTTCCTCCGCTTGTTGCAAATGAGGCAATGTGCACGACAGGAAAGTTCAATGGACTCCTCTATCGGCCCCTTCATAATGTGTCTCCCCACAGTGATGCAGAAGGGAAGATGCCTGTATCGCTCAACTTCCTAGTCCTTGTAGAGATTCTGCACCAAAACAAAAAAGAGCCTTATCAATTGGGCTTGCATGGTCGGTCGGGGTAGTTTCCACACCACTGAATTGTTTTGAACGCCTTCAACAACCTTTCGTTATATGCATGAACCAATTCCTTTCCTTCCTGTGATGTTCTGTCTGTGTTGCCAATCAACATTGTTCGGCGAAACACTAGTTTTCAGAAACTCCATGACCTCATAGTGAGCTTATCTGCAATGCTTCGGAGAGCGTTGCACGTTTAGATTCGTGTTGTTTGTCAGTCTTGATGATCGATTTAAGCATCACTCCTACATTACCCCTCCTCCCATAATTTTATTGTTGAGAGCTTTTTAAAGCTTTCCCTAACCCAGAAAATGACAGAAGAATCCTTTAATACTAAGCTAAGTAAGTGTAACCAAAGGTTTGCACTGGTTACCTGTGATCTTGCAAATAAAAATTGACATCTTCAGCGTAACTCTGAGCAGTATGGCATACTAATCCTTGCGGGCATCTTGATACTGATGCACAGTAACGGAACACTCTGCAAGAACTAATGAAGTGAGCAGGAATCTTTGAGTTTTTTTTTTTTTTTTTTTTTTCTCTTCTCATGGCACTGCCAAAAGCTAAAAATAAAATTGGCTCTGAAGAGGCACCCTTACCACAGTTGAACTCCAAAAGAGATCTTACTTTGAATCTTGCACATTTTCTATGCCAAATTACAAATGTCACCGATTCACTGATCGGGAACATTCCAGCCTGAAAGATGGTGTGATCTGTGCCTAATGCATGTTCTTCTAAAGCTGACCGAACAGGACAGTGGGAACCACAGAGGCAGCCTGCATATAGTATTGAAACTCTTGATGCCCAAGAACCTTGCATCCGCCTACTGCTGACCGTCTGCTTCTCGGGCATTTCTCCTGCTCCCATTACAGATACTCCCAAGAACATGGGCATTTCTTTCAACACACTTCAGACCACTGCTGGGCTATAACTGCATGGTCCTTAAGGAGGACAGCCACAACCGGTACAGCTCTCTACGTCTCTCTGCACCTCAAAGGAATGTCAAAGAAAACGCGCTGCAGCATGTCTAGTTAAAGCTTTTCTGTTGTGCTGTTTTTTGCCAGAATGTTTCCACCTGGAAAATTTACTGTCGTGACTGATGGTATGTCTAGGAAGTTAGTCTTAAAAAAAAAAAAAAAAAAAAGGGAAAAATCTGCCATTATCTTTCTACAAATATAAACATGATGTAACAAATTGAAGAAAATATTCACTTCAAATTTATTTTAGAGCGTTCTAAATGAGCCCATAATCAGCTTTGGGAATAATGCAGTGGATTTTACTCAGTTTATTCAGCTCTTATTTAATCTCAAAATATGAACAAATGGCTGGTATTTCTGTTTAAACAGAGTTCAAATGAAAGCACCTGACGTGACACAACCCCTGAAAAAAGACGTCTCATTATCCATGAAAGTATGCCTCCTTCTGGAAGTTTTCATCCTGCACAAATCCCTCTTCCGCCCTCTTTGCTGTATGAAACGGAGTCTCTGACCCCTGGCCGGTAGCGCAGAAGCGCCCCAAATGTTGAGGATAGTGCACAATTGTCTAGGAGCAACCTAGTGGCCACTGCCAAATGTAGTCCGCATGGAAAACCTCTTATCACCCTTAGCTCTCCCTCACCGGTATTCAGTCAACCAATTTGCCCTAGTAGTCCAAGAAAGCCTTCTCTTACTCTCATGGCCTAACCACCACCAAATCTTTTTTCGCATACCTTCAAGTGAACCTTAAGGAGCACAGCGTCACCAGGTTTGAAACTAAGAAAAGAAACCATATCAGAGCAGCCTTCAGTGTGTTAGTGTTCAAGAGACTTTTTATTTAAAAAAAAAATTGTATATACTCATCACTCTTGACGACTGACAAATAATTACCACCTGCGCTCTTAAGCTACTGATGCAAAAAATGCGTAATGGGAGATCTGTCATCTGATTGCTAAATAGCTTCTAATACCCTAATGTTAACTGTCAACCTCATTAATTTGGCATGCAGCATTACACAAAAGCTAATAAACTGAATAATTGTTCTGGGGATGATTGCTGTAATATGTGACTAAGACTAGCAAATGATGGGATTAGGAAAGTGGTGTATCTAGTGTCTCCTACAATCAGTGTCCCTATCCTCTGACTTGCCCCTTCCATTGTCAAATTACTAAGTCTGTCATGACCAGCAGTGCAAATTTACTTCTATTTATTTAATGTTTTTTTTTTTTTTTTGTTGATAGAATAACTGGATACATGTTGAAACATAGGGGTCTTTAAGCTCCGTGACTTAGATGAGGAAGCCATAACATTAATCTTATTTTTCTGCTTCTTTTTTTATTTTTTATTTATATATTATCCTTGCAGGGTCAAAAGCCCAGAGAACTGCCACGAAATGAGAAATCCCAGCAGGCTCTCACGAATCAGTTACATTCCAAACCAGAGCGAAACCCTTTCAAGATCCTGAACGAGAACTTGGAGCCCTCTGCGTGGAAGCAGGTACATGAAGAGCGTCAGGAAAGGAAGATGGTAGAGGAGAAACAGAAAGCCAAGGACCGTATTATGGAGGATGAGAAGATCTCGTCAGACTGTCGGCGAGAGCAAGAGCTGCCAGTGGGCATGAAGGTGAAAAAAAACCATGAAAGGAAGAGAATGGACCCTGTCGAAGAAACAAGATCAGGAAAGGAACTGCACGAGCAGCTGATCCTGAAAGATGGACATATTTCACAGGAGAAAAGTCGTGAAAATGAATTCACAACTGCAGCCAAGAACCATGTTAGATGTTCGGGGGACAAACCACCTGCTTCCAGTGATGCTGAAGTCAGGCCCAAAGTAGAACAGAGTATGACAGGGAGCAAAGGCAAGGACTCTACAGATCATGGTGTGCTAGAGGAAAAACTCAAGGACATTAGGGCAGAAGGTGTGATTGTTAATAAGCACAGAGAAAAAGCTGCAGATGAAAAGAACAGAGACCCTTTAGCAGCTGTCAAGCACAGTGCTTCCAGAGAGTTGGAACTGAAACTTAAAACACATACTACAAGTGGGGAAAGCTGTCAGAATGGCAAGACCAGTGAACCAAAGAGAGAACTCTGCAGTGACGAGAGCCAAGTGACTTTAAAAGATAGCACACAGACTAAGAAACCAGGCCAAGAGCACCCGAGTCAAAGCAGTTTGTCTGGAGAGGATCAGCCCAAAGCAGACTTGAAGATCCCCAAAGCCAGTACTATGAGTGCTGGGGTTGGCCTATGCCCTCCCACCAGTGCTGCAAAGTGTCATACTGCCATTCCAGTGGAGAAAGGTACAACAGTCGAGAAGGAAGCTTGCGGTGGAGGAGTCGCATCCACTGCTCCAGATGATGATGATGATGAGATCATATTTGTTTCCAGCAAACCTGGTGAAGTAGTTGTTCCTCGTTCTGCTCATTCTTCCATGCGATCCTCTGTGGGTACCGTACAGAGGACAATCACCTCGTTCCCAGGATTTGGGCATGTTCCCCCAGTGTCTGCACCCCTGCACCCTACTGAACTCCACAACCAGCTCAAGACGCAGCTCAAACTAAAAAAGGTAACTGGTAAATTCATTTTTGGTACTTTTTGGTGCTCTTGTGGTAGATATGGTGATTGTTTATCCACAAGTGCACTGTCCCTTCCACTTCACAAGATTTTTTTAATTTTTTTAGGGCAAGCGCTCTGGCCTGTTGTAATCTTCTGTGGGCTTTTAGCCGCGCCCACCGCACGTCCATCACTATCACTCTTTCATGGTCTTGCCTTTCAAAAATCCTTTATCATTGGTAAATGCTTTACGTTTGTCCCTCCTTGGGGCAGTTTTGTTACCACATTGGCCGTCAACCCTGTTACATGGATAATTGCACTTTTGCTGATACGTATGACTGCGAGCGAGCTTCTTTTTCCTTTTTGTGTCTCTCCTTGGCACTCATGGCGCTTTGAATCGGCTCACTTATGGCAAAAGTCCAGTTAGAAATTTACAAAGCCAATAGCTCTAACTCGAACAAACGCAAGACCCATTGCATTGCAAATGTTTTTTTTTTTTTGTAAATCTGTAACCATAGCTGTTCACTATCTGATCTGAAATACACAATGAATTTCAATCCAATCTGCAGTGCTACATTATATTGTTTAAAAAGCTGTTCAAGAGTGAGATCGCACC